>NC_136433.1:147290073-147807573 GCF_052849685.1 Lactuca virosa
CACTAGAGGGGCAAATGAGTGAATTTGATTGTTTCAAGGACATGCATGGTGCCAAAAATAGCATTACTTGGTGGGCTAACGAATTTGAAGCAAATTCAGCCTCTTCCAACTCCTGGGATTCAACTGGCATTCATGATCACAAACAGACGACAGACATGAAGTACGAAGAATTAGCGCAAGGACATAGAGTACAATGAGAAAAGAGGATACGAGAGGAATTGTTGTTCATCAAGTTTTATTGGAATTTAATTGTTTTAAATTAGGCATAAGTGTAGACGGTACGTGGAGGAGAAGAAACCAGTAAGTAATGTGTACAGTGTGTAATAATGTCGTGTCAATTTCTTGTTATGTTTGCCGAATATATAGATACATCTAATTAATACAAGTACGTACTTATATATTTCTAGGTTTCCTTTTGGAGTTAAGTTATTTCGATATAAATGGTATATGATGCAGTAGTCTTATGTAGAATAAAGTTACGTAAATGATAGAATCATGACACAAAGTTCTGTCACTTTATTATACTATGATACATCAGTGATAATTGGTAACAATGGTGCTTAAAATTCTTTCCCATTGATCGAAGTAGGCTTCAAAATTTGAAAATAAAAGTGTATCACTGATCGTTGATGCTTCATGTTATCTGCAATATCTGTTTTGTTGATAGAACATGATAAAATGACAATGATCATGTGCCTAATATATATTCATCTTATAGCTTTATGACTTGTAATTCAAATTAGGTGATGATTAGGGTATTATATTAGTTTATTTATAAAAACACACCATGACTTAGTAATATAAAAAGTATTTCTGAAACTAATAATATCTAGAGCAGAATATCAGTGCATGTTTTTTGTGAATATTACTAAATAATATAGCTTTTTATAATATTCATGAAAATAATACATTTGTGCATGTTCGTTTCCGAATTACCAAATTATATGCTTTTTCTCATAAAACGGCAATTAACTGCAGACAAGCTGCTAACAAGGAGCTAAATTATATGGTTTTTTCCTTTTTCGGATTCATTGATTAGTCCCACTGTGTCGATGAATTTGACTTCGATTGAATTCGAGAAAACTATGGAGCTTGGGAATGACGTTGGTTTTTGCATGAACGACTCAGATAAGGCTCTCAGAGGCTCTCAGGTCGATTATTGAAGGTGAGGGTGTTAAAATTTTGAATCAATAAATTGCCTATCTATAAATCTTAGAGGTGTTGGAGGACTACATAAAGCTGATTGGATCAGGGATATTAAGTTATTGCATAATATTAATTTATAAGTGCTCAGGAGACTCAATTGGAGGAGGTTGGGGACAATATTCCTATCGATAGGTATTGGGACAACTCTAATTTTGATTACGTGTTGGTGAAATCGCAAGGTAGATCTCGAGGCTTATTTTGTGTCTGGAACTCTGATATATTTTTAAGCAGGTGAACATCATAAAAAATTCTAATTTTATTATTGTCTCTGGATTGGTATGGAGGGTATTACAAACCTGGTTAACGTATATGCTCCTATTGATAATGAGAATCGTGCAATTCTTTGGAATGCACTAAGGAATCTTGTTTTATCTTTAAGTGGTTGTTGGCTTCTAATGGGTAATTTTAACGAGATTAGATTTAGACATGAAAGGTTTTCGAATTATGGTTGTGATTCAAGTATGGAGGACTTTAATTCGTTCATTAGGGAATTAACACTTTTTGAATTTTCTCTTTGGCAGAAGGAAATTTACGTGGATCAATGATGATGATACGAACTTAAGGTGTTGTTTGATTTTATCAAAAAACCACTTCTGAAAGTCAGTGTCTTGTTGCATCAGACACATTCTAATCAAAACATAAATTATTAAGAAGGGGGATTTTGATTAAAACTAAAAACTAAAAATGCATTGATATTAAATTAAACGAAAATCAATAATAAAAACGATTTCAGTTCTGCTGCGACTTTCTTAATCATGCAATTAGTTCAGATCTGGTTATTCAAAATGCGTTCTATCTAAGCTGGTACTGAGAAAAACTAACAAGCTCTAGTATAATCTCTTTTACCTTAATTAGTTAACCGAAACAAACTCTTTGAATTAACCCTAACTTTCTTTTGTTCAATTAAACAAGCTCTTAATTAAAATCAGAAAAGTTGCATTAAGTTCTGTGTAAAATTCCCAACAATACCCAATACTTCTCACAAGATCGGAAGCGTAAAGATATGATTTTTACAATTTATATCAGAGTTAAATCTCAAACACGGAACCAATCTGAATCTTGTTACTTATTACCAGTTGACAAGAACAATTACAGATTCTATTAACTGATTAACTGGAATAATAAAAACCTAGCTAGGTGATCAGACTAACAAGAATTTAAAACCAAACATTCATTAAGCTCAAAACTGAAAATCTAGGTAGAAACACAAAAAGAAAAACCAGATTTGATAACTAATTACTTGAAAAATACTAGTTTAATGCATAACTGAAAACTAGGGTTTTAGCCAGACATGGCTAAAATCTGATCTAGAACAATAAAAAGAAACATTAAACTACTAAATCTTACTAAACTAAACATGAGAGATGATCCACAACCTTCAGATCTCCAAAAAGTGATGAAAAGTGCAGAAAATCGACTTCAGAAGGGTCTTTTGTCGTCTGGAATAGTCTCTTTAATCGAATTAGAGGGTGTCTGGTATTTATATAGAAGTTTGGGTAGAAAATAAGGGTTCTGGCAGTAAGCACAACCCGTGCTTGGGGGGGAACGGCTCGTGCCAGGTCATCGCAACTTTAAAATCCAAAATAAATTAGAAAAACTCAAAATCTGGGGAAGCATGTCCCGTGCTTAGGCTTCGCAGGTTTAAATACCCAAAATAATGGCATCTGGAGGTAGGCATGGCCCGTGCTTCAGGGCCGGAATTTTCAAATGCCGTAAAAAAATCAGAAACCCTCCGGTTATGTTTCGTAAGTGAAGAACGACCCGTTTTTTGTGAGATATAACCCGTATTTGGTCCTTTTTAGCGTTTTGGCTCCGGATAAGCTCCAATTATGCTCCATATATGCTCTAAATATGCTCCATATATGCTCTAGATATGCTCCACATTTGCTCCAAAGACTATCAAAGTACCAAATATGCTCTAGATATGCTCCAGATATGCTTCACTTCAAATCACCTGAAATAGATACAAAAAACATGACTAGTACAGGAATTCTTACGAAATACATGAGATGAACAGTATTTAAACTAATGCACATTAAAAAGCATAAAAAATGATGCAAAATATTGATAAAAACTACCCTAAAAGATGTATAAAATGGCATTTATCAGATACTTACCTTCCACTGGCCGAGTTCTCCTACAACAACAGTTATCATGTCGGCATTGATCGAACACCGTTTGAGATGTTGTAAGGGAGGAGGTGCAGGACCCCGGTTTGCTAGGGGGTAGATTGGGAATTAGGTTATGGGGAGTACTAAGGTGGTACTCAAGACCACTGAGTTGATTCAGCAGGTGCACGACAGGTTGTGGGTTGCGCAAAGCCGACAGAAGAGTTATGTAGACCAGTGTCGTTCAGATCTCGAGTTTTAGGAGGGGGACTTGGTGCTTCTGAAGGTGTCATCCGATTTCGGAAGCGGAGCAAGCTGGGGCCCCGATTTATCGGTCCCTTCAGGATTACCGCCCGAGTGGGCAAGGTTGCATACCAGCTGGACTTACCTGATGAGCTCAGCCAAATCTACAACACCTTCCATGTTTCTCAGCTTCGGAAGTGTGTAGTCGATGATTCTGCGGTTATTTATTTGGACGATATTCAGGTCGATGATCGCTTCTATTATGTGGAGAGACTAGTGGCAGTTTTGGATCGGAAGACGAAGGACTTGTGCAACAAGGTGGTGTCTTTAGTCAAAGTTTAGTGGCAGCATCAGAAGGGTTCTTAATGGACGTAGGAACCCGAGTCAGAAATGCGGGAGCATTACCCTGAGTTATTTGCAGCAGTGGACTTCAAGGACGAAGTTTGATCCAAGTGGAGGAGAGTTGTAACGTCCAGAACCTTAGAGGTATTTAAAAGTTATGAATTTTGGATTTAAGCCGGTACCACGACGTGGTGAAGGCATACCATGACGTGGTGAGGGTTGATGTGTCGCGGATTTTAAATGGCCGCCACGATAAACCCACCAATTGTTTAATGATAAACCCTAATTTTCGGGGATTACACCCTATTTAAGGGAATGTGATGGCTAGGGTTGCTCACCCTAAGCCTCCATCACACTCTCTCAGCCTCCAAGCAAACCTTAACTCCCTTTGTTGCTCTCTAAGCTTTTTGGGTTGATTTTTGGAGATTAGAAGAAGAAGGAGGTGACTTCTAGACTTGGATTCAGCAAGCAACTCTTATCACCATTTTATTGTGAATATTTTGGATTCTTGTAAGTCCCTAAGTTCCAAGCTTTCTGATTATTGTAACGTCCCAAAAATCAAGAAATATTTTTTTTGTATGTTAATAAATCGTTAATTCATATCTTTCCCATAAGACCAAGGTAAACAAGTGTTAGCTAAACATCATTCAATCAGAGTAATTCACAAAACGCGGAAACATGTGGTGTGTGCTCTGCAATCATCCCGAGCCCTTCCATTTGAAAACCAAAGTACCTGAAACAAAAACTGAAAACCGTAAGCACAAATCTTAGTGAGTTCCCCAAAATACCATACCACATACAACCACAGATTACCATGCAACATATATTTAGTTGCCATAGGCTCCCCCATGGTCTTTATCTGAAATGCCACGGGCTCACCCAATGGTCTTTACCTGGAATGTCAAAGGCTCCCCCCATGGTCTAATATCCAATTGCCACGGGCTCCCCCCAGGGTCTTCCATGCAAGTATCACATAGACAACTAGCATACCACATAACACGTAATGTGCTGACATTGGTGCCTTCGACCCGTGGATATATTGAGAAGAATCACCTCAAACGCTACGCGAATAATCTTACACTGCCGCTGCTGCTGCGAACGGACTCCCGAATTGAGCCAAACAACCCAACACCATAATCAATAACTAAACAAGGCTAAACCCCAACACTAGGCCCAAAGATATCTCAACTAACCAGGCCCACTATTGGTCCAAATCCATTGGGCCCACTAAGGCCCAAATCCATTGGGCCCACAAAGGCCCAACAAGGAAAGCCCATAATCTAATCCCAAGACGAGTCCAAATCCAAAAGTAATTCACAGACCAAGAAATCCAACTCTCAAAGCCCAAGATCCAAAACCAAAGCCCAAAGTCCAAAAATGTCAAATGAGCCCAAAATGGCAATGGGCCATTTACGCTGGGCGTACTACCAAATCCCTCAGTACGCGGGGCATAATATCATTTATGTTGGGCATAGACGCAACTTATCCAGACTTGATTCATGACTTAATCCCTTAAGCACTTGGCCCCAAAACCTCGTGAAACCTTCAAAATAAGTTCTTAACTGATAAAGTTGGCAACTTTATCAGTTTGCATGTCTTAATGAGGCCCAATCATGCAAATTAATCCTTTAAGACCCATAAAAACCACCTTAACACATGCATGGTCCATCCTTAAACATCAAGCAAGCATCTTTATGAACTAATAACCTCATAGATACTAAGAGTAGCAACTCAAAGCTCCTGGAGTGGTGGCAAACCTCTAGATCTCCCCCATGAGACCGAAATGGGACCAAAACTCATATAATACTAGATCTAGGCTTCAAATGAGCAAGGTTAGAGCTTTATACCTCTAATGAGTTGGAAATGAAGAAGAGAGTCCAGGTCTACAAGCCTTCCTTCGATCCACCACCTTGTATCAAGTTCCATTTCTTGAATAAACACCAAAACCCACTAAAGATGCACACAAAGAGCTCACAACACTCTTGGAGTAGGGTAGGGTTCGAAATTAGGGTTTTAGAACAATGGAGGCTGATAAATGAGGGAGTCTTGAGGTTATAATGATGTTTACATAGTGCCCAAACCCTAAAAAATAAGGTTTGGCACTCTGACCATTACGTGGGGCATACCATTAGGTACGTTGGGCGTACCTGGTCCACCCACGCGTCCCTTAGCTCAACACATGGGACTAATCTGCCAACTTATTCCACCAAGGGCCAAACTTTCCAAAACTTCAAACTACCATAACATCTTCGTTATAAGCCCGATTCCAACAAACTTTATATCCACGGAAAGGTGGCGAGGATCCCTATGCTTATAACAACACACCATAGTCTTAAAACTCCCAGAATAAAAACCCAAAATTCATAAAAGACCGAGTTATCAAATTACGCTTATACCCTTGGGCTCCGGAAACACCATCGAACACTTGGATCACATAAACCAATACACTCACATCCAAGAAGGGCCAAATCCTTCCTTCCCTAAGGCCCAAAGCCTTATGATGACTGATAATTGGGCCACGGTCCCGCACAGAGTGTAACGACCCAATTTTCAAAAGAAAATTTTCATTTTTAATTATCCAAAATGCATGTTCATCATCCACAAAACCAGTTACAATTTTTTTCAAAACCATATCAATTACATCTTTATTTCCAAAATATCAGAGTGTCCCATAAAATGTCCGAGTGAGAGTGCACGTCGCACCATCATGCCTTGCCCTTTCCCTTGGGCTCAGATTTACCTGAAACAAATCCACAAACTATAAGCTAATGCTTAGTGAGTTCCCCAGAGCATACCACGCACAAATCACATATAACATATCATACTAGCTATAACAGCTATACATATCACATAAGCCATGTATACTAACATATAAGGATGTTGTGGGCTCCCCCCAGGGTCTTATACCTTCATGTCATGGGCTCCCCCCATGGTCTATACCTAGTAATTGTTGGATTAATGTCTAAGTCCATAACTATATTTGGTATGTACTTGACCCGACCCGGCATGGTCCATTTGGGTTGCACTTCACCGGCACAATTTATATGGATAGTCTTTTGAGAATAGTATATTTATGATTTATATTAATATATTATAAGTTCTAATATATTAATATGGAATCATATTATTTAATTAGTATTGATCAAGAATTAATTTAGAATTAATTAAGTGATCAAAAAGAACTAATTAAATATGGACTCTTATATATATGGAATGGGCCAAGTTCATTTAGGTTGGGCTAAGCTTTCATGGATGGTCCATGGAGCTTTTAACCCATGGATCCTATGTAAATGAAAGGTCATGGGTATTAGGGTTTACATGGATGTAACCCTAATCCTCCATAATATATAAAGGGGTCCTTGGCTCACAAAATTGGCACAAGTGTGTGAAAATAAGAGTGGGCCGATTTTAGTGTGCATACATATTCTCTCAAGTTCTTCCAAGGTGTTTTGGTGATTTGTGATTCCATTTGAGGCTTCCACACTATTGGGGCTAAGCTCTTAAAGCTTGAAGACATCAAGCTACATCAAAAGGTATGTCATCTAACTAGAACTTTGTAGTATAAGTGCTTCATAATATGCTAGTTAGGATGAAACCTTGGAATAGTTAATATTTGCATGTATAATAGAGAAAACATAGATCTAAGGTTTATAGGGTTGCATGTACACCATAGGAGTGTAAGAATGCTCAAAACCCAACAGTGGTATCAGAGCCTGGTTTTTTTTCTATTATATTGATGCAAATGTTTATTTTCAAGTTGAAAAAAAAAAGGAAAAAAAAACATGACGTTTGTCAAATTTTAAGATAATTACTTGCTTTGTGAAAAACGAATTATTTGTAAAATTTGAATAATTTGTTATATGAGTTGAATTAGGTCAAATTTAGTAAAAGATAAAATGATATGATTATTTTATTAGTTTTAAAAGTTTGATCTAAATGTTTTAAGGAGTTACATATTTTGTCATAAAATTTTGAAGCTCAAAAGTTTTTTTTTAAAGTTGTGATCTTAAGGGTTTTTGAAACTTCCATAAGTTATGGATATGAAAGTTTTTTTTAAAAAGAAAATTGATTCAAAGTTTTTATGGAGTTACAAAATTTGGTGTTAATGTTTTAAAGAATTCCATAACTTGTTCTTAAGTTATGGAACATGGAAAGTTTCATCATAAAACACCATTAATTCCATAAGTTATGGAATTCAAAGGTTTTCAAGAATTACAAAACTTGCCCTCAAGTTTTGGAATTTGAGAAAAAAAATTTATGAAAAAAAGAGTTGAATTCTAAAACTCTTGGGTTCATAACTTAAACAATTAATTAAATGGTTTTAATTTTGAGTTTAATAATTGGAATTATGATGTTTTGTTGAATAGTTCAAATTAACTCTTATGGACTTTATTAATAGTTAATTAAAGCGTTTAATTAAAAGAGTATTATTAATCCATAAATATATGGTTTGAGTTTAATTAAATTAAAAGTCTAGTTTAATTAATAGATTAAACCACTAAGTATTTTAAATGTCTAAAATACACCCTTATATTATTATAATATTAAAAGTTTAATATATTATATGTATAAGAGCAAGTCGTCTTACCATTAGTAGGCCTCATTCACGAAGCCGGTCTATAAGGGGGTATAAGGTTACTGCCTATAAAATGGCAGTTTAATGGGTGTCCACTCTCACTCACCGCTTCCTTGACCGGTGGAGGGTCGTTAGCCGAACAGGTAGGACAAAGACTATAATTCTCCTTTCATTATAAGTATAATGATAAATACTAAGTAACTAAACACTTATAAATTCCCAATCTTAGTTACTTAGGAAAATGTGAATAAGGTGCTAATCCATGAAATTACACTTTGCTCTTTGTTTAAGCTGTTAGTGGAGCGTGTGTGGTTAACCGGCACACTAACCTGGACTTAACAAGGTAGGCAAAGGGTAACTTAATGTTTATCATAGTATCGTTGGAGCGTGTGTGGTTAACCGGCACATCGATTGAGGGGTAAATATTAAGGGTACCAAGTATATTTGCATGGTTCTTCACACCTTGTTTTGTGATCCTCGGCATCCCAGTCACAAAACCTAAAGGGCACACTCGAGATTGAAACATGTCATTGAAAAGTTCAATGAATCTCAAAAGATCTAGGAGTTTCAAATCCAATTAAAAACCTAATTAAATTATTTCGTTTTTCATGGTGGAAATTGGTAAATCGTCATTTACCTACCTTCAACTATTTTATAACTCGGATTACGGCATCCCTCTTCCAGTTATAAATAGGTTGTTGGATCCTAGCCTTAATATTTCATATTGGGTGTTATATTAAGGACTTTAGATCAACTATCTTGAATATCTCCCAAAAGATGTCTAGTTCAGACATCTATGATCTTCCCAAATCTCTTGGAACTTTACTTCCTCCACCTCCTCCAATTATTCTCCCTAACCCACAAGTTCAAGGTCACTCAAGCCCTAATGGCAAGCAAGGTCTATGTGTGATCACATCTTAGAGATGAAGTCACATATTGACAAGCCGGGAGAGTTGGGTGTCAAAGTCTTGAGAAAGTTGGATGTTCAATCACTTTCTAAGTCACATAGTGAGTTCCTTTGGGACTACTATGAAACAGACTATGACATGAACCTTAATGATCATATCTATTTGCTTGGTGCTGCTGAATCAGCAATGATTTGGAAAGATAGTAAAGCAAATTTGATTAGAAGATCAACTTCCCGAAAACTTTATGGACAGTGACAATGGTGACACTGGAAATCCAGAAAAAGCATTCTCTTCCCAATGGAAAGGGATTGGCCATAGTCAACCCGGTTGACCAAATGGTAAAGAGAAAGGCTAAGTCTGAGATAGTCTCATTACCAAAGGGTCCATATGTTTATTTTGCCAAAGGAAGGGGCGTTGATTGCAAAGCTGCCAAATTTACCTAAGGATGTTAAAGTCAATAAGTTTGACTCTACATCAGGTAGAGCCCATTATCTAACTCTGTTAAGTTCTATTCTGAGATCCTCATTACATGATGTGACTGGGTCACATGTTGATGTTTTAAGAATCAAAGAATAGAGAGAAATCTTAAAGGAAGTATATGTTGATTCTGATCGCAAAGGTGGATTTCGATCGCATCAGAATTTTGAGCAGTTGCTTAAGAAGTTATGATATATTGCTAAGGAATAGATAACAACAATTTTCCATGTGGATTGTAAGGATAAGTTTTTCCGCAAAGTTTTAAAATAAAAGAAAATTGTTTAATTTTATTTATTTGAAGTATCCTTACAATGGCATTTGTGGAAAATTGTTGCTTATATGATTCCACTGACAGCAATATTGGAAAATGGATTTGATTCTTTCGTTTGTGGTAGTGTCTAAATTTACCAAATCAGGAAAGTTCCTCATCACCCAAGTTTCAATTGGACCGAAACTTGGAATCATGCAAGTTGAATAGTATGATGAATGAGAACTTTCAAGCATTGGGAAATCAAGACTAATTACTTGTTCACATGGATGTGTGAGTCAAGTGAAGGACTAAAGGGATCGAGTACACATTCTTGTGCACTGGTCATGTCCACCACAATGCTCGCTAAGACTATTTGATTTACTAAAGTTTAGTAAATATGGTTATACTTACAAGTTTAAGTATAATTCTGAAACATTGGAAAAGTCTCCATGTATGGCAGAACGAATGGGAAGAATCAAATTAGGCAGAAAGATAAAAGTTTCTCAAATCTGAAAAGATGGGAGAGTACTTTAGTATCATGTTTGTGATCATCTTAATGATTTAGAAATCATATCACAATTAGTCCTCTAAAGGTCATCTTAGTGCATTCTTATGACTAAGAAGAGGAGTCATGAATTGTTGAAATGGTTAGATCAGGAAGATGAGTCATACTTCGTTCCAAAACAATTCTTAGAGTCATACTCCAAGATTGTAACTTGAGTGACATATCTTAAAGAAAGGTTTAAAACACTTGTCAAATGTAAGAGTGAAAGTGTCCTACTCTTGTACATTTGAAATTGGTAGGTTGTTATGTTTTGGATAAAACAAAGACCAACTAAGGCCAATTGTGTGAAGTGTTTCTCTTGATAAAGAATCCGCACTATCTCTTGAATATTTGGCAAGATAGTCTTATATGTCAAGAGGATAGTGGGAGTCTTAAAGATCCTAAAAAGAATTTCAAGAACTAATCAAGAATAAAACCTGAGGTTCTTCACTAGCACACGACTTGAGGTTTATAACCTATCGTGTTGACATATTCTGTGCCCATTCCAGTTAAAGTTGGCTTTGCATAGGAGTTCTGAAAGTTCTCAATTGGTTGCATAACAACTTGGAAGCAATGGCAGGCCCTGTACTGCCAGGTGGCAAGAAGTTAAGATTGCATAAGTTCAGTCCATATGAGTTTGGATTTGTCATTATCCTTGTCTTGTGACTATGGTTTTGACGATTCACATGGATAAGAACACATACACCATAAAATCTAAGGGTCATAAGGTTTCTCTCCGATTCATGAAAATGATGGTGAGGAAACACTTCCACCAAGTAGATTTGAAGCAGATGGCAAAAGGTCTAAACAATTGAGACTATGATTACGACATCCCTTTTCATAGTTCTGAAATTGTTTAGACACACATGAATGCTATCTAAGGAAAGGTGTATGATTTTGATAAAGTTTTATCAAAGCATGTCGTATCAGAAATCTGAACTTTGGTAAGAAAGTCAATAAAGTATTGATTTCTAGAAGTCCAGCTGATTTCTGAGTACATGTCAAAGCTAGTGGGAGCATAAGTGTTATGCTAATAATCATCATGTTAGTGGGAGCATGATAATTATTGTTAGTGTTGCAAGTTAGCAATGTTAATTATAGAAAACAAAAGTTTCAATTCGTGAGGCTGCAGGGATTGAAAAAGTTGTTTTGCTATAATTAAGGGAGAGGATATACTTCATTTCAGTTCTAAAGGCTTAGATTGAGACCTTAATCATCTTTAGTCAAGAATATATATATATGAATTTCATGTTGGATTGGTTCAACTTAAGGAAATTCTATATATTGCGTTCTCAAAATTCGATTATGATTACGGCATCCCTCTTCATAGTTAAATTTTGAAAACATGGCAAATAAAAATATTGTAGCAAAAGACTGGTCTAGAATCATGTCTTTATGTGAGACATCATGAATCGTGTACCATTTGCTTTGGGTACAGGATCGATTGCATGTGCTATAATATTTGTCATTTCTAAATTTTTCCAAATGCCCAGAGGCATTAAGAAGGGAAAAGGTCTAGAATTGGATATGACTAAAATGATTAAGCAATTGTCGAGGACAATCTGAGGTATACCAAAGATTGGTTGCTCAGGGACAGTTGGAAGTATATTGCTAATTTTGGAAGGACCATATTGACATATTCTGAAAATAGGCATCTCTTATTCAGAAGTGATAGTCAAAATGAGAATATGGAGTTGTCTCCATAGGTGGAAGTTATCTGTGTAAGATTAGAAAACTTAATGCAAGAAGCATGTCCAAAGCAATGTACTTTGAATATGAGACTTAGTTTCCATGGAGTTGATCTCCATTGGAATACCTTATAATGACTGTTGACAAGTATTTGTGACTTTGTACATATTCATTACAGGAGGGTCAGTGCATATAAGTTTAAAATCTAAACAGATTTCGATAAATGATAGGAATTTGAAATTCTCACATTTTTTAATAAGGATTTGGGAGTGTGAAATTAGAATCACTGAAATTATGTTCAATTGGTTTATTTCACAAAGTAAGGATCATAGACAAACATAGAGTGCATACTTGGTGTATGGCAAAGCTATTGTTTAAGAAAAACATAGTGTACATGCTTGGAGCATGGGACAACTAGTGTTTTTAATTCAAGTATAAAGTTGATAAAACCGAAACAATGAATATTGAGTAATCAGTATGGTGATAAATAAAAGTGTTTATTTATATTCATAGGGTTTGATACCATATTTGATTCATTTATTCTTGTGTTTCACTTTGCATGTTTTGACTTCCAGAATAACTAAGTCGCTCTTCCTGAATGATTAAGTTATTCAAACCATCCACAGCCGGTCATATGTTGGAAGTAGATATGAATCAAGACTGTCATGGGTTGGTTTGTAGAGGTCCAAGTTGGTGGACAAAGTGGTGCTACAACACTCATGAGTGCTCATAAGTTCTGAGTATTGGATTCAACCCGCGCTCATTTGAATCACTTCATGGATTTTATCACGAGTGATCATGAGACGATAATATCTTATATTCTTCAAACCTAGAGATATGAGTTGTTACTATGAGTTGGTTATACATTGATTGCACGAAAACACATTTGGTAACTCGATGTTATAAAACGTGACTTTGTGTATGATTCAACAAGTAGTAGAACAAGCCATATGAGTCGAAGTTTATCCATTCCTTTTACCTTCGGGATAAAAGCGATATCTGTGGGCCCCTCGATGATTTAGCGATGACACATGTGAGTGCTTGGCCAAGCCAGGACTGATTTGATTTGTTCAATCAGTCAGTCATCATAAATCGAAAATCGGGAAACAACAAATGGACAGAGAGAATGATTATAATCCATGTCTCAGTCCATATGATATCTAGAATGGAGGAATATATGATCCCTTATCTAATGGACAAGTCATTGACAAGGTCAGAGTTCGACAGCGGCTTTAAGAGCTACGATTGCCAGTTAGGTTTTGAAGTCATACTCAACAATAGTTTTAGACTTATCCAAGTGGGAGACTGTTGGATTAATGTCTAAGTCCATAACTATATTTGGTATGTACTTGACCCGACCCGGCATGGTCCATTTGGGTTGCACTTCACCGGCACAATTTATATGGATAGTCTTTTGAAAATAGTATATTTATGATTTATATTAATATATTATAAGTTCTAATATATTAATATGGAATCATATTATTTAATTAGTATTGATCAAGAATTAATTTAGAATTAATTAAGTGATCAAAAAGAACTAATTAAATATGGACTCTTATATATATGGAATGGGCCAAGTTCATTTAGGTTGGGCTAAGCTTTCATGGATGGTCCATGGAGCTTTTAACCCATGGATCCTATGTAAATGAAAGGTCATGGGTATTAGGGTTTACATGGATGTAACCCTAATCCTACATAATATATAAAGGGGTCCTTGGCTCACAAAATTGGCACAAGTGTGTGAAAATAAGAGTGGGTCGATTTTAGTATGCATACATATTCTCTCAAGTTCTTCCAAGGTGTTTTGGTGATTTGTGATTCCATTTGAGGCTTCCACACTATTGGGGCTAAGCTCTTAAAGGTTGAAGACATCAAGCTACATCAAAAGGTATGTCATCTAACTAGAAATTTGTAGTATAGGTGCTTCATAATATGCTAGTTAGGATGAAACCTTGGAATAGTTAATATTTGCATGTATAATAGAGAAAACATAGATCCAAGGTTTATAGGGTTGTATGTACATCATAGGAGTGTTAGAATGCTTAAAACCCAACAGTAATGCCATGGGCTCCCCCACATGGTCTGACATCCAACCGCCACGGGGTCCCCCCGGGGTCTTCCATGCAATAACATAAATAATCAATTATCATATCATATATCACAGAAGCATCTATAATACTACATAACACATACATAAACATATAAGGGTGCCGTGGACTCCCCCCAGGGTCTTATACCATCATGTCATGGGCTCCCCCACATGGTCTTTACCTAGGAATGTCATGGGCTCCCCCACATGGTCTTATATCCAACTGCCACGGGCTCCCCCCGGGGTCTTCCATGCAATATCATATAATCACTAGCATACCACTTAGCATAAAGCTAACTATCATACCACATATCTCTACTACAGCTAGTGAACCACATAACATAAAATGGGCCTTAGTGCCTTAGACCCATTGGTATGGTGAGAAGACTCACCTCTGTCCGAAGAATCCGAAAGCTGCTCTCCTAACTGTCTGCAACCACCCGCACTGAATAATAACATTAACCAATGTTAGGACTTCACTTGATCAAAGGGAAACCCAAACCCTAAGTCCTTCCATAAAGGCCCAAATATCCTTTCTTTGTTAATGGGCCCAAGTCCATGTCCAAAAATCATTAATGGGCCTCTTGGCCCAATAAGGCCCTACCATAACATCAATGGCCTAAAACAGATAAAATGGCCCACTACTCCCAAAATGCAACAAAGTCCAATAACCAACTAGGGCCCAACAGCTGAAAGGCCCAAAACCGATCCAAGCCCATCTGTGGTGCGTACGCTTAGCGTACCACCCTGGTACGCGCAGCGTACTGGGTCTCTGGGACTTACACACAACGTATTCTAGGTTACGCCCAGCGTACTAACAGATTAAGCACTTTCTCCATTAAGTGCTTAATACTCGATTCCCTTACATCCAAAAGTCAAATCTAAGCTTAATAAGACGACCTAGGGCATAAAGTTGGCAACTTTATGCCTTTGCATGTCTCATATGTTCCCAACACCCCCATTAAGACCTTTTTAAGGTTCTTAATCCATGCATGAGGTCAAAACACCCATCAAGACTCCATTTTTATGTTGCAAACACACCAAAGAACCTCAGATCTGTCATTTCCATCCTCTGGAGTTGCTCAACTCACAAGAGGAGATCCAAAATCAACAAAGGGGAAAAAACTAGAAAACACTAGCCAGATCTAGAGATTAAGATGGAAAGGTCCAAGATTTATACCTCCAGAAGCTCCTCAAGGTCGACTATATGCAGATTCTTGAGGCCAAATGACACTCCAAGCTTCCTTGACAACTTCTCCTTCTTCAGTGAACACTATAAGGACCACAAATGCACTCTTAAGGCTCAAAATGCACTCACAAATGGTATTAGGGTTTTCAGAGACGTTTGAAGGTGAAGGAGGTTGTTTAGGGTGAGGCTCAAATGAGTTAAGGGTGTTTATATAGGTCTCAAGGCCCAGCGTACGTGCTGCCCCTCCGCGATCCTCCTTGCCAAGTACGCTAAGCGTACTCATAAGTACGCCCAGCGTACCTAAGGGCTTCTTATGTTATATTTGAAATACTTCAAGGGCTACAAGGTCATACCTGATATGGAGTGTTACAACTCTCCACCACTTGAACTAGACTTCGTCCTCGAAGTCCATAGCTGCAAATAGATCGGGATAATGCTCCCGCATCTCCTCCTCCGGTTCCCATGTCCATTTGGAGCCTTTTCGGTGCTGCCATTGCACCTTTACAAGCTTCACTTCCTTGTTCCGAAGACCCTTTTTCTTCCTGTCTAAGATGGAAATCGGCCTCTCGATGTAGTTCAGGCTCCCATCTACCTGAATATCGTCCAGAGAAATGACAACGGACTCGTCAGTGACACACTTCCGAAGCTGAGACACATGGTAGGTGTTGTGAATCTGGCTAAGTTCCTCCGGCAGATCCAGGCGATATGCCACCTTGCCCACCTGGGCCGTGATCCTGAACTGGCCTATGAACCGAGGGCCCAGCTTGCCCCTCTTCCGAAACCTGATGATCCCCTTCCAGGGCGACACCTTCAGCAACACAAAATCCCCCACCTGAAACTCAAGGTCCGATCTTCATCGCTCAGCATAACTTTTCTGACGGCTCTGCGCGACCCGCAGTCGATCGTGCACCTGCTAAATTAACCTGGTAGTCTTGAGCACTACTTCAGTGCTCCCCATGACCCGGTGCCCAACCTCGTCCCAATAAACCGGAGTCCTACATCTCCTGCCATACAACATCTCAAATAGAGGTCGGTCGATACTGGCATGGTAACTGTTATTGTATGAAAATTCTGCCAGTGGAAGGTACGTATCCTAGCTTCCCCCAAAATCCAACACACATGCTCGCAGCATATCCTATAGTGTCTGAATCGTCCTCTCGCTCTGGCCATCTGTCTGAGGGTGGTACGCCGTACTAAAATGCAGTTGAGTGCCCAGTTCCTCGTAGAACTTCTTCAAGAAACTGGATGTAAACCTAACATCCCTGTCAGAGACTACCGATACCGGTACCCCGTGTCTAGCCACCACCTCTCGCACATAAATATCCGCCAACTTTTCAGCGGATATACTCTCAGAAATCGGAATGAAGTGGGCACTCTTCGTCAATCTATTGTAACATCCCAATTTCCAAGCCCAAATTTTTTTAAAAAATTAAGTAATTATCAACATAGTTTACCAAAACATTTCCCAAGCCATATCATTTGCAAACAAAACCACAATGTGTCTGAAATCATAATGTCAAAGTAAAATCAATCAGAGTACAATCCCAGAAAACTCTATGCGGAAATCATGTGTGTGTGATGCGCTGCTACACTACCGGCTCCTTCCCCTTAGACGAAGAGGTACCTGAAACCAAAACTAAAACTGTAAGCACAAAGCTTAGTGAGTTCCCCCATCATACCACATACCATACAGACATATCGCATTCATTCTGCCGGGCAATTCTGGGGTGCCCGACCTACCTAGTACGGCCATTCTGGGGTGCCGACCTACCCGTGTCAAGCCATTCTGGGGTGCTGACCTACCCATGTCAAGCCATTCTGGGGTGCTTGATGGGTTTTGAGCATTCTAACACTCCTATGGTGTACATGCAACCCTAGAAACCTTGGATCTATGTTTGACTAAGATACATGCAAATAATTATTTTTCCAAGGTTCTTATCCTAACTAGCATGGCATGGGGTACTTGAATCAAATAAAACTAGTAGAATTACTTACCTTGTAGTAGTAGTTGATTGCTTGGAGTTTGAGAGCCTAGCACCAATAATGTGGATGCCTCAAATGGAAGTCACAAATCACCACAAACTTGGAAACTTGAGAGAATAGTCACAAACTTCTTAAAATCGGCCCTCTTGGTTTACACACATCAACTAGTGTTATTTCAAGAACCAAAGCCTCCTTTATATAGTGTGGTGGATTAGGGTTACATCCATGTAAACCCTAATACCCATGTCTTTTCATTTCCATGAGATCCATGGGTTAAAGCTCCATGGAGTATCCATGGACTTTCCATGCAAGCCTAGCCCATTCCAAATAAGCATTAGCCCACACTATATAAATACAAGAGCCCATATTTAATTAGTCATACTTTTGATCTCTAAATTAATTATAGATCAACACTAATTAAATAATATGATTTTATATTAATATATTAGAACTTATAATATATTAATAAATCATAACTTATACTATTCTCAAAAGATTATCCGTAAATTGTTCGGGTGAAGTGCAACCCAAATGGACCATGCCGGGTCGGGTCAAGTACATACCAAATATAGTTATGGACTTAGACACTGTCTCCAACAGTCTCCCACTTGGATAAGTCTAATAACTATAGTTGCAAGTATGACTTCAGGAACCGATCAGCAATCGTAGCTCTTAAAACTCTGTTGAACTATGAAGCGCCATTTTAGATAAGTGATCATATAATCCTCTGTTCTAGATATCAGCCGGACAAATACATGGAACATGGTCTTGCTTATTGTCCAGCATTTGTTTCCCGATTTCCGATTTGTTTGACATAGAACTTAACTGAACACATCAATTTAGTTCTGACCGGGCCCGGTACATAGGTCAAAACAAAATCATCGAGGGGCCCAGATATCGCTTCTAATTCTAGAAGGAACAGATAAACTTCGACTCATATGTTTGCTCTACTACTTGTTGAATTACACACAAAAGCATGGTTTATAACATCGAGTTACCAATGCGTTTTCGTGCAATCAATGCATAACCAACTCATAGGCAACAAATCATATCTCTAGGTTTGAAGACTTATATGATATTACCGTCTCACGATCACTCGAGATAAATTCCATGAAGTGATACAAGTGAGCGTGGGTTGAATCCAATACTCAGAACTTATGAGCACTCATGAGTGTTGTAGCCCCGCTTTGTCTAACATCTTAGACCTCTACAAGCCAACCCATGACAGTCTTGATTCATATCTACTTCCAACATATGACCGACTGTGGAGAGTTTGAATAATATGATATAAAGCATAACATAATTATTCTGGAAGTCAAAACATGCAAAAAGAAATAATAGTAAACGATGGACAAGAGATAGCAACACTTTACTCATAAATAACAGCTTTTACTTATCATCAAATGTCAATTACATTTTACAAATTTCAAGATTATCTAACTACTAAAACTAATATCATCCTTCAGCCCTATGCTCCGAGCATGCTGGAGATGCTTAGCCCGAGTCAGTCCCTTCGTGAGGGGATCTGCTGGGTTCTCATCCGATGATACCCTCTTTGCCACGAGGATTCATTCTTCTATTCGATGTCTGATGAAGTGATATTTTCTGTCAATGTGTCTGGATCTCCCATGATCTCTTGGTTCCTTGGCTAAGGCAACCGCACTATTGCTGTCACAGAAAATCTCCATTGGCTCCTTTATAGCTGGTACAACTCCAAGGTCTCCGATGAAGTTCTTTAGCCATATAGCCTCCTTTGCTGCCTCGCTTCCTGCTATATACTCTGATTCACAAGTGGAATCAGCCACTGTCTCCTGCTTGGAACTTTTCCAAGTAATTGCCCCTCCGTTTAGGGCAAAGACCCAGCCCGACTGAGAGCGGAAATTATCCCTGTCAATCTGAAAGCTAGCATCACTGTACCCTACAACTCTCAAGTCTTCACTGCCACCGAGGGTAAGGACCTAGTCCTTAGTCCTCCGTAGGTACTTGAGGATATTCTTTACCGCAGTCCAGTGTGCCTTGCCAGGGTTCCCCTGATACCTGCTAACCATGCTCAAAGCAAAGGCTACATCAGGTCGAGTACACGTCATAGCATACATGATCGATCCTACAGCTGAAGCATAAGGTATTCGACTCATTTCTGCTATGTCAGCCTCAGTACTAGGGCTTTGTGTCTTACTCAATCTGGTGTTACTCTGGATGGGTAACTCTCCTTTCTTGGAGTTATGCATGTTGAACCTTTTCAACACTTTGTCTACATAGGTGCTTTGACTAAGTCCAATTAGTCTTTTACTCCTGTTTCTCAAAATCCTTATCCCTAGGATATAGGCAGCTTCTCCAAGGTCCTTCATAGCGAAACACTTCCCAAGCCAGGACTTTACTTCCTGCAGGGTTGGGATGTCATTTCCTATAAGTAGTATGTCATCCACATACATTACCAAAAAGCTGACTATACTCCCACTAGCCTTGATATAGACACAAGATTCATCTTCACTCCTTGAAAAGCCAAATTCTTTGACTTTCTCATCAAAGCAAAGATTCCATCTGCAAGGTGCCTGTTTTAATCCATAAATGGATTTCTCGAGCTTACACACTCTACTGGGGTACTCTGTACTGACAAAACCCTCTGGCTGAACCATGTAAACATCTTCAGCCAAGTTTCCATTAAGGAAAGCGGTTTTGACATCCATTTGCCATATTTCATAATCATAAAATGCAGCAATGGCTAACAGAACCCTAATAGACTTAATCTTGGCCACTGGTGAAAAGGTCTCATCATAATCAACTCCCGGAGTTTGAGAATAACCCTTTGCAACCAGTCGTGCCTTATAAGTGTGTACATTACCATCCATGTCGGTCTTCTTCTTGAAGATCCATTTGCACCCAACTATCTTACGATCAGGTACATTGTCAACCAAGTTCCAAACTTGATTGTCATACATGGACTGTATCTCGCTATCCATAGCATCTTTCCATTTAGCAGCCTCAGGGCCTGCCATGGCTTCCGTGTAGCTGTTAGGCTCATCCAGATTTACCAGTGTGTTATCACTGATAAGTGTCTCACCTTCTGCAGTAATATGAAAACCATAATAATGCTCAGGTGCATTCCTAACTCTGGTGGAACGCCTCAGAGGTATAGATTCTTCAGTCGGCTCAACAGGAGTTTCCTCCTCAGGTTGAGGGCTAGGGTTTGAGGTTCCTTCACCACTTGACTCTTGAATTTCCTCAAGGTCAATTTGCCTCCCACTGTCTCCTTGGCTCATGAATTCTCTCTCTCGAAAGAATCATCTTCTTGCTACAAAGACCACATTATCACTGGGTCTGTAGAAGATGTAACCAAAGGATTTCTGTGGGTAGCCGATGAAAATACAACTTTCGCTTCGGGGTTCGAGCTTATCGTGAGTCTCGCTACTCACGAAAGCCTCGCAACCCCAAATCTTGATGTGGTCTAGATTGGGAACTTTTCCAGTCCACACCTCGTGAGGTGTTTTGGCAACCTTCTTTGTAGGGACTAGATTAAGGATATGGGCGGCAGTCTCTAAGGCATACCCCCAAAATGAGATTGGTAGCGAAGCTCGACTCATCATGGAACAAACCATGTCCAACAAGGTCTGATTGCGCCTCTCAGCTACACCATTCAACTGTGGTGTCCTAGGAGGTGTCAATTGTGAGACAATCCCACATTCCTTAAGATAGTCAAGGAACTCAGTACTAAGATACTCACCACCACGATCGGATCGAAGCATCTTAATGTTCCTGCCCAACTGATTCTCCACTTCTTGCTTAAACTCTTTGAATTTCTCAAAGGTTTCTGACTTATGCTTGATTAGGTAGACATATCCATATCTACTAAAATCATCAGTAAAAGTCACATAGAACTGATTAGCATCTCTTGTGGTGGTTCTGAAGGTTCCACACACATCCGTGTGTATGAGGTCCAACAAACCTTCACCCCTAGCACAAGTGCCAGTAAAAGGTGACTTTGTCATTTTACCAAGCAAACAAGATTCACAACTATCATCTGACTTTAGGTCAAATGACTCCAAGACTCCATCCTTTTGGAGTTGGCCTATGCGTTTCTTGCTTACATGTCCAATATGACAATGCCATAAGGATGCTTTATCTAAGCTAGTGGAAGAGTTAATACACAATACATTATTTCCTAGATTATCTACAACAGATACAGTTTCATACACGCCATCACAAGGTAATGCTTTAAAATAAAGAACATTATTAAATAAAGCATCAATACTACCATTATTATTATCAAAATAAAAGGTAAAACCTTGTTTATACAATGCATGAAAGGAAATAACATTTCTTGCCATTTCTGGCGAATAATAACATTTATTCAAATCTAATGTAAACCCACTATTTAGCACTAAGGAATAAACTCATATCTTGGTGACAGGTGAAGCTTTCCTGTTTCCCATGATCAAGTTTATCTTTCCCTGCTCCACATTCTCACTTCTTTTTAGTCCCTGCAAATCACAACATATGTGAATACCACAACCTGTATCAAGGACCCAAGACTTAGAATGAGGTGAGTGATTAGACAATATAGTGTATATACCTGCATGGTTGGGTTTTACTTTCCCATCCTTCAAATCTTGCTGGTACTTTGGGCAGTTTCGCTTCCAGTGCGACTTTTCATGGCAATAGAAGCATTCAGCCTCATTAGGGTTAACAGAAGGAGTGACAAAACCTTTCTTGGTTTTGCTTGAAGAGGAGCCTTCAAGGGTCTTACCCTTGGTACCCTTAGAAGGGTTCTTTCTCTTCTTCCCTTTGCCATTCCCGATTGCCAAGACATTGGCCGCAGTTGGAGTAGGAGTAGGAGTAGTAACAACCGACTTACCCTTTAGACCACTTTCGGCGGTCTTCAAGAGTCCTTGAAGTTTGCTGAGGGTGACTTCTTCCTTGTTCATGTGATATGTCATGCGGAATTGATCATAACACGATGGCAAGGAGTGCAAAATGATGTCTATTGCTAACTCCTCAGGGAAATTCACATTCAGCTTCAGTAAACGGTCCACATACCTTTGCATTTTCTGCATGTGGCCCGTGATGGGTTCACCATCCTTCATTCGGGTTGTTATCATGGAGGAGATTATTTCATATCTCTCTTGACGAGCACTTTGATGGTAGCGGTCCATCAAGTCCTGGTGCATCTCAAAAGGATAATAGTCCTCATAGGACTTTTGGAGCTCGGCTGTCATGGTGGCCATCATGATGCATGCCACTTTTGTAGCATCTCTTTCATGTACCTCATATTCAGCAAGCTCTTTAGGAGTAGCAGTTGGCTCGGGTACCTTCAGCTCCTTGTTGAGAACATATTCTTTGTTCTCATACCGAGTGACCATCCTGATGTTTCTGATCCAATCTGTAAAGTTGGACCCATCAAAGATGACTTTCCCACAAATATTCATGAGAGAGAAGGAGCTAGTAGGGTTTGAGCCAGAAGCATTGTTATTGGAAGACATCTGAAAAGAAGAGGGAATAGATTAGATTAGATATAGAGATAGTCCTTAACAAAACACCCAAATGTAATATTAAGGCTAGGACCCAACACAATATTTTATAACTTAGAAGAGGGATGTCGTAATCTAAGCTATAAGATATTTGAAGGTAGGTGAATGACGATTTACCAATTTCCACCATGAAAAACGAAATATTTAATTAGGTTTTAATTGGTTTAGAAACTCCTAGATTCTTTGAGATTCATTGAACTTTCTTCAATGGCATGTTTCAATCTCGAGTGTGCCCTTCAAGTTTTGTGACTGGGATGCCGAGGATCACAAAACAAGGTGTGAAGTAACCATGCAAATTACTTGGTACCCTTAATGTATTATCCCTCAATCGATGTGCCGGTTAACCACACACGCTCCATCGATACTATGATAAACATTAAGTCACCCTTTACCTACCTTGTTAAGTTCAAGTTAGTGTGCCGGTTAACCACACACGCTCCACTAACGACTTAAACAAAGTGTAAAGTGTAATTTCATGGATTAGCACCTTATTCACATTTTCCTAAAATAACTAAGATTGGGAATTCAATAAAGTTTAGTTACTTTAGTATTATCATTATACTTTTAATGAGAATTTATAAGTCCTTGTCCTACCCGTTCGGCTAACGACCCTCCATCGATCAAGGAAGCGGTGGGTGAGAGTGGACACCCATTAAGTTGTCATTTTATAGGCAACAACCATATACCCCCCTTATAGACCGGCTTCGTGAATGAGGCGTACTAGCGGTAAGACGACTTGATCTTATACATATATAAATATTATTAAACTTATAATATTATAAAGTATAAGGGTTGAATTTTAACTTTTAAAATTCTAGGGGTTGGAACTAAAGTTTTTAATATGACTTTACATGTTCCAAAACTTGAGGGCAAGTTTTGTAAACTTTCAAAACTTTTCATTTCTCATAACTTATGAGTTAATGGTTATTAAAAATGAAGACTCTTCATTTTTTGTAACCTATGTGTTCTTTTAATGGTTATTTATAAATGTGACTTTTGGTTATCCATAACTTAAGAACTAGTTATGGACTCCATTAAAACACATAAAGATCAAGAATTAATCTAATCAATTATTAGCACATAATTTCTATGATCTTCTAAACTCATATGTTTATGAATGTTCATATCAAAAATTTCAAGAATCGTAAGTACATATACAAAACTTGAAATTTTGATACGAGCTTTTGAACAAAACTTCGATTTTCAAGTTTTTTTTTTTTGCATCAAGTATCAAATAAACAAACCTGGCTCTGATACCACTGATGGGTTTTGAGCATTCTAACACTCCTATGGTGTACATGCAACCCTAGAAACCTTGGATCTATGTTTGACTAAGATACATGCAAATAATTATTTTTTCCAAGGTTCTTATCCTAACTAGCATGGCATGGGGTACTTGAATCAAATAAAACTAGTAGAATTACTTACCTTGTAGTAGTAGTTGATTGCTTGGAGTTTGAGAGCCTAGCACCAATAATGTGGATGCCTCAAATGGAAGTCACAAATCACCACAAACTTGGAAACTTGAGAGAATAGTCACAAACTTCTTGAAATCGGCCCTCTTGGTTTACACACATCAACTAGTGTTATTTCAAGAACCAAAGCCTCCTTTATATAGTGTGGTGGATTAGGGTTACATCCATGTAAATCCTAATACCCATGTCTTTTCATTTCCATGAGATCCATGGGTTAAAGCTCCATGGAGTATCCATGGACTTTCCATGCAAGCCTAGCCCATTCCAAATAAGCATTAGCCCACACTATATAAATACAAGAGCCCATATTTAATTAGTCATACTTTTGATCTCTAAATTAATTATAGATCAACACTAATTAAATAATATGATTTTATATTAATATATTAGAACTTATAATATATTAATAAATCATAACTTATACTATTCTCAAAAGATTATCCGTAAATTGTTCGGGTGAAGTGCAACCCAAATGGACCATGCCGGGTCGGGTCAAGTACATACCTAATATAGTTATGGACTTAGACACTATCTCCAACAGTGCTGACCTACCCTTCGGTCCTATCAACCGAACCTCGGGGACTATTCCACCCCTACTGCTACTATCACATATATCATAACGTAAACATACTGTCAGACGTTTCTGGGGTGTCCGACCTACCCTTCGGTCCTGACAACCGAACTTGAGGACTATTCCCTCCCTACTACCACTATCACATATAACATATCATGCCAGCATATAATCATATCATCACATACTGTCAGACATATCTGGGGTGTCTGACCTACCCTCCGGTCCTAACAACGGGACTCTACTACTGTCACATATACATATCATGCTAGCATATAACATATCAGGTAGTAGCAAACCTAGATGAATATCACAAAGACAATCATCCAAAATACAACTCCTACTGGTGGGTCGGCATTGTGGCCATAGACCCACCGCTACTGGAAGGTAACTCACCTCGAACGAGTAGCTGCTGATAATCTGTGCGGGAAATCTCTGTCTGCTGCTGCTCCGGAAATCCTCCGGCTATAATCCCCACAAAACACTTAATCAGAGTCTGAAATCTATTCTTAGGGTAAAATGACCATTTTACCCCTGGCCAAGTCCAAGTCAAAGTCAAAGTCAACTTCCAGTTGACCCGACTCGCCGAGTTGGGCCGCCAACTCGTCGAGTCCCTATCTCTTCCACTGTCCTCATCCACGACTCTACTCGTCGAGTTTAGCAACGACTCGACGAGTTCTCCTTCTAACACCCCCTCGGATGAACCTTCATCCGACTCGCCGAGCGGTATGAACACTCGTCGAGTTCACCTTCATCTGATGAACAAGTTCTGACCTTGACTCGCCGAGTTGTATGAACAACTCGTCGAGTTCATCTTCAACCATAAGGAGATTGCCTTGGACTCGCCGAGTCTGTTCTAGCACTCGTCGAGTCCCATGAACTCCAGGTCTAAGGCTAAGTCCAATACATTGGGTCACTCCTTCGGACCTTCTACAACCTTTCTAACACCCATCTAAGTTCTTTTGACCCTCAACAGACATGGGACTTTATGCCTTGGACTCGTCGAGTCCCAAGAACGGACTCGCCGAGTCTATAACGTCCACTCCCTAAATCCTCGATTTCTGATGTACAACCTTTGACCAAAAGATAGATCCAAGCCCCTAAGCTCGATCTAGCACGTAAAGTTTCGAACTTTACGTGCATACATGGGACTTTTGAGCCTTAAAGTCTCTAAAATGGCTCTTATGTTGCATGGGGACTTCCTTGAGTGCAAAAGCAACCCAAATCTGCCTTGTGACCCCTCCCAAGACTTAGATCCGAAGTCTTGACCCCCAACCATGTTTGCAATCATGGTTGGCTACCTCATATGGCTTAAAAAGCCCTAAATCTTCCCCCAAAAAGGGATCTAACAAACAAGCAAGCAAGGTACAGACTTTATACCTTTCAAAGACTGCAAATGATGAACCAAACTCGAATCCTTCAGTCTCCTCTTGATCCTTCTATGCTCTTCCTCCTTCCTTGAGGTCAAAACCCACAAAAATCACTCAAAAGCCTTAGATCTTGCACCAAAACACTTAGGGTTTGCTATGGAGGGTTTCTGGGAGCATAAAGGGGCGATGGAGGTTGTATAAGGTTGTTTAAATAGGGTGCAAACCCTCAGATTAGGGTTTTGTCCAGTCAGAGCCTACTCGTCGAGTCCGGGACCCGACTCGACGAGTCCATCACTTAAATCTCGCGTCTCATCCCGCTTCTACTCGGCGAGTTGGGCCTTCAACTCGCCGAGTCCCAGGCCAAAAATGCAAAATTACTTAAATAAAATACATACCAGGAACCAGGTGCTACAAATCTCCCCTACTTATTTTAGACTTCGTCCTCGAAGTCTGCTGCTCGATCCTGGAATAGCTCTAGGTAATGCTCCATCATCTCATCCACCGGCTCCCAGGTCCATTCCGAGCCCTTCCGGTGCTGCCATTGCACCTTCACGAGCTCCACCCTCTTGTTCCTCAGATCCTTCGACTTCCGGTCGAGAATCGCTACAGGCCGCTCAATGTAATTCAGGCTGTCATCGACCTGAATATCCTCTAGTGGTACCACTGCCGAGTCGTCCACCAAACATTTCTGTAACTGGGAGACGTGAAAAGTGCTATGAATCTGATTGAGTTCGGCTGGCAGATCCAACCTATATGTCACCTTGCCCACCCGGGCTATAACCCTGAAGGGTCCAATATACCTGGGACCCAACTTACCCCGTTTCCTGAATCGGATGACGCCCTTCAGGAGAACCATATCCCCGACCTGAAACTCCAGGTCCGATCGGCGCTTGTCGGCATAACTTTTCTGCCGACTCTGAGCAGTCTGAAGTCTGCTCCGAACCTGCTGAATCCTCTCTGTCGTCTTGAGCACCACTTCGGTGCTCCCCGTGACCCTCTGGCCAACGCTCACCCCAACATATCGGGGTTCAGCACTTCCTCCCGTATAACATCTCGAAGGGAGGACGGTCAATACTCGCATGATAGCTATTATTATACGAGAACTCCGCCAACGGAAGGTAGGTATCCCAGCTACCTCCGAAGTATAAAACACATGCCCGCAGCATATCCTCTAGCGTCTGGATGGTCTGCTCGCTCTGACCATCCGTCTGCGGGTGAAAGGCGGTGCTAAAATGCAGTCGAGTACCCAGCTCATCATGAAACTTCTTCCAAAACCTGGAAGTGAACCGCACATCCCTGTCAGAAATCACTGAAACCGGCACTCCGTGCCGAGCTACCACCTCTCAGATATAGATGTCGGCCAACTTCTCGGCCGAGAAGCTCTCCTGGATCGGTATGAAATGGGCACTCTTGGTCAACCGATCCACGATTACCCAAATTGAATCCACTCCCCGTGCAGTCTTGGGAAGCTTGGTGATGAAATCCATGGTAATATCTTCCCATTTCCACATGGGAATATCTAACAGTTGCATCTTGCCGTGTGGCCTCTGGTGCTCGGCCTTGACCTTCCTGCAGGTCAAGCACCGCTCCACATACCATGCTACGTCCCGCTTCATGCAGGGCCACCAATAATCAAGACGAAGATCCCTATACATCTTCGTCGCTCCGGGATGGATAGAAAATCTGGATTTGTGTGCCTCCTCCATCAGGATCTGGCGCACGCCTCCATGATAAGGGACCCACACCCTACGGTGAAGAGTCAATAACCCTCAGCTATCATAGTCGAAGGAGGAAACCTGCCCCACAATCCGCTCGCTCTTCCGATGTTCCTCCTTCATGGCCTCCTGCTGGGCCTCCCGAATCTCCTCCAACAGTGGAGTCACCACTATCATCCTCAGACAGATATCCCTGATCGGCGCCGTCTTGCGGCTAAGCGCATCGGCCACCACATTGGCCTTCCCCGGGTGGTAAAGGATCTCGCAATTGTAATCCTTCACCACGTCCAACCACCGAAGCTGCCTCATGTTTAGATTCGGCTGATCGATGAGGTACCTCAAACTCTTATGGTCAGTGTAGATGGTACAACGAACACCATAGAGGTAATGACGCCAAATCTTGAGGGCAAAAACAACAGCCCCCAGCTCCAAATCATGCGTCGGGTAATTCGCCTCGTGAGGCTTCAGCTGCCTCGAAGTGTATGCAATAACATGCCCTCTCTGCATCAGTACCGCGCCCAAACCTGAGATGGACGCATCACAATATACCACAAAATCCCCCATGCCCTCTGGCAGGGCTAAGATTGGCTCCTCGCACAATCTCTGTCTCAGTGTCTCGAATGCGGCCTGCTTCTCAGGCCCCCAACGAAAGACCACGGCTTTCCTCGTCAGCCTGGTCAGGGGCACGACTATCTTGGAGAAGTCCTAAATGAATCTCCGATAGTAGCCTGCCAATCCTAGAAAGCTCCGAATCTCAGATGGAGACCTCGGGACTTCCCACCTCATCACGGCCTCAACCTTGGCCGGGTCCACCGATATCCCATTCTGGTTGACAAGATGCCCGAGAAACTGCACCTCGCGCAACCAGAACTCACACTTGGAGAACTTAGCATACAAGCTCTCCCTTCTCAAAGTCTCCAGAACCTCTCGCAGATGCTCCTCATGCTGCTCTCGCGTCTTGGAGTAAACCAAGATATCATCAATAAACATTATCACAGACCGGTCTAACATCGATCTACACACACGGTTCATGAGGTCCATGAACGCGGCAGGAGTATTGGTGAGCCCGATAGGCATCACCACAAACTCATAGTGGCCATAGCGCGTCCAGAACGCAGCCTTCTGTACATCCTCCTCTCTGACCCTCATCTGATGATACCCTGATTGCAAATCAATCTTGGAGAACCAAGATGCTCCCTGTAGTTGGTCAAAGAGGTCATCAATCCTCGGGAGTGGGTAACGGTTCTTCACCGTTACCTTATTTAGCTCCCTATAATCTATACACATCTGATGCAACCCGTCTTTCTTCTTCACAAACAGAATCGGGGCTCCCCAGGGTGAACTGCTCGGTCTAATGAACCCCTTGTCTAACAGCTCCTGCAGCTGTGTAGACAACTCCCGCATCTCAGGAGGAGTCAACCGATACGATGCCTTGGCTATCGGAGCCGCACCAGGGACTAGTTCAATCCTGAACTCTACCTGCCTCTCCGGAGGTATCCCAGGCAACTCCTCGGGGAATACGTCCGCAAACTCTCGTACCACGGGCACATCGCTCACCGCTGCCTTACCCATCTCCCGGGTATCCATCACAAAGGCAACAAATCCTACGCAACCCTGCTGAAGGTAACGCCTAGCTCTCGCTGCTGAACATAAAGTTGGTCCTTGATGTGGCCTCTCGCCCTGAATCACCAGCTCTCCCCCACTTGGGGTCCTGATCAGCACCAACTGTTGCGCACAGTCAATCACTGCCCAATTGGGGCTTAGACAATCCATACCGATAATAACCTTGTTCCCCCGCAAAGGTATGGGAACCAGATCTACCAGATAACGCTCCTCAAACAGTCGTAGGACGCAATCTCAGTAGACCTTTGATGCTCGCACTGACCGGTCGTCCGCAATCTCGACCTCTAGAGGGCAATCCAACGTGCCCGACGACTCAGGAAACTTCTTGCTAAGCGCAAGAGAGACAAACGATCGGGTAGCACCCGAATCAAACAATACCTGAACTGGGATACCGTTCACATGGAACGATCCTAAACAGAGCACATACATAACATATCAAGATCACATCGCCATAAAATAAAAGCATAAGAAAAGAATCATACCCGTCACTACATCGGGTGCAGCGCGTGCCTCCTCGGCTGTCAACTGAAATGCTCGGCTCCGCACCACTGGAGCCTCTCTCTTGGCCTTCCGGCCATCTGCAACCAGTGCTGTCGCTGAAACCAGCGCCGCTGCTGGCGCTGCTGCTGACGCTGCTGTCAATCTCGGGCAATTGGCCTTTTTGTGGCCTCTCTGATTGCAATGGAAGCAAATCAGGTCTGTCATCTGTACTGTGGGGGTGGGGGCAGTACAATCCCTGCCAAAGTGCCCCGTGTTGCCGCACTTGTAGCAGCCTGACAATCCTGCTCTACAAGCTCCCTCATGCGGCCTGCCGCACTTCCTGCAGCGGCTCTGGCCCGGCTGGCCCTTCGACCTAACGTCGGATCCCTTGGGTTTCTTCCCCGAAACCCCTGTAACCTGCTCAGACTCAGCTTTCCTCTTCCTCACATGCTCCAAATCGAGCTCCCTCTCCCGCGCCCTGGCAATCATGGACTCCATGGTCGGGCAGGCAGAGTAGCTGACATGCTCCCGAATATCAGCCCTCAACATATCATGGTAGCGGGTCTTCCGCATCTCCTCATCCCTTGCATACTGGGGTACCAACAATGCTCTCTCCCGGAACTTGGCGGTGATCTCCGCCACAGTCTTTGTAGTCTGCCTCATATCCAAAAACTCTCTGGCCAGCTGCTGAAGCTCTACAGCCGGCGCAAACTCAGCTCTGAATCTGGTCACGAAATCTGACCACGTCATAGCCTCGACGGCTGGGGCTCCCAATGAGTCACCAATCGACTCCCACCAGTCTCTAGCTCTATCCCTCAAACATCCCACAGCAAAGCGGACCTTCGACCCTTCCGGGCAGAAGCTCTTCAACTGCGCAGACTCAATGTCTGCGATCCATCTCCTGGCAGCGATGGGGTCTTTCACCCCGTGATAATCCGGCGCACCACTCCCACGGAAGTCCTTAAAGAACAGTGTGCGCGTACTCGTCTGGCTAGACGCCATATCACTCCTGAATGCCCGGAGGCGATCCTCCATCAGCTCAACAATCCCTTCCTTGATCGACCCGAAAATAACCGGGGTCGACTCAAGAATGCCTCTCGTGATCTCAGACGCGATGAACTCGCGCAGCCCGTCATCAACCTGCTCGAATCCTGCACCCGAGCCTGATCCTGATCCTGATCCGGAACCTCCTGCTCCATGTCGCGTGGTCACCATGCTGAAAATACACGCATAAATGTCAGGATCATACATACTCTCGAGAGGTCTAACACACTCTCCAAGGTTCCCGGTTCTGTCTCAACCTTCCTTGATTCGAGTACGGATCCTCTGTTTCCAATAGTACGGGCCCATACTACCTTTCACATCTACCCGTACTTTCCTCAAGGACTGTCTCAACTGCACCAGGTCCCTTAACCAATATCCCTTTCCATCTAGTCTCATCCCAGGCTTTCCTGGGGCACTCTCTGACCTACTCTCCGCCATCAGCTGCACTAGGAGTCCCTACTTCCCTTCCCTAACTAGCTTGCGAGTACTGATAAATATCCGCTCACTAGTTAGTTAAAGTTAGTCGGGACCCCTTAAGCACAAAGCAAGCAGCATTCGTGCATCGAGTAACCACATCAGGCATAACCTAATCAGGCTATCCTACTGCTGACTAAACAGTCCTAGCATACAGCTCGTACAACATGCATATAAGGAATCCTTCCTAAATCCTTGGCCCTACTCTAACATGCAGTTCTCAGAATCATATACATCAAGCATACAAGGCATCCTCCTAGATCCTTATTCCTAATCTAGCATGCAGTCCTCAGAATCATATATCATATAACTTATTATAACAGGTATGGGTATCTTGGGGAAAACTTACTTGAGCTCGGCTGGTCGCACGAATCACACACCTTGTTCTTTCTCAAAACCCTTTGACTCAGATTTTAGAAAACCATTTTCTTTGTAAAAATCTTTTAAATCCCTCGGTTTGAGTCCAGACACTCCCGAGGGTGTGTCCGAATCCCTCAAACCAGGGCTCTGATACCAACTTGTAACATCCCAATTTCCAAGCCCAAATATTTTTTTAAAATTAAATAATTCTCAACATAGTTTACCAAAACATTTCCCAAGCCATATCATTTGCAAACAAAACTATAACAATGTGTCTGAAATCATAATGTCAAAGTAAAATCAATCAGAGTACAATCCTAGAAAACTCCATGCGGAAATCATGTGTGTGTGTGATGCGCTGCTACACTGCCGGCTCCTTCCCCTTAGACGAAGAGGTACCTGAAACCAAAACTAAAACTGTAAGCACAAAGCTTAGTGAGTTCCCCCATCATACCACATACCATACAGACATATCGCATTCATACTGCCGGGCAATTCTGGGGTGCCCGACCTACCTAGTACGGCCATTCTGGGGTGCCGACCTACCCGTGTCAAGACATTCTGGGGTGCTGACCTACCCATGTCAAGCCATTCTGGGGTGCTGACCTACCCTTCGGTCCTATCAACCGAACCTCGGGGACTATTCCACCCCCTACTGCTATTATCACATATATCATAACGTAAACATACTGTCAGACGTTTCTGGGGTGTCCGACCTACCCTTCGGTCCTGACAACCGAACTTGAGGACTATTCCCTCCCTACTACCACTATCACATATAACATATCATGCCAGCATATAATCATATCATCACATACTGTCAGACATATCTGGGGTGTCTGACCTACCCTCCGGTCCTAACAACGGGACTCTACTACTGTCACATATACATATCATGCTAGCATATAACATATCAGGTAGTAGCAAACCTAGATGAATATCACAAAGACAATCATCCAAAATACAACTCCTACTGGTGGGCCGGCATTGTCGCCGTAGACCCACCGCTACTGGAAGGTAACTCACCTCGAACGAGTAGCTGCTGATAATCTGTGCGGGAAATCTCTGTCTGTTGCTGCTCCGGAAATCCTCCGGCTATAATCCCCACAAAACACTTAATCAGAGTCTGAAATCTATTCTTAGGGTAAAATGACCATTTTACCCCTGGCCAAGTCCAAGTCAAAGTCAAAGTCAACTTCCAGTTGACCCGACTCGCCGAGTTGGGCCGCCAACTCGTCGAGTCCCTATCTCTTCCACTGTCCTCATCCACGACTCTACTCCTCGAGTTTAGCAACGACTCGACGAGTTCTCCTTCTAACACCCCCTCGGATGAACCTTCATCCGACTCGCCGAGCGGTATGAACACTCGTCGAGTTCACCTTCATCTGATGAACAAGTTCTGACCTTGACTCGTCGAGTTGTATGAACAACTCGTCGAGTTCATCTTCAACCATAGGGAGATTGCCTTAGACTCGCCGAGTCTGTTCTAGCACTCGTCGAGTCCCATGAACTCCAGGTCTAAGGCTAAGTCCAATACATTGGGTCACTCCTTCGGACCTTCTACAACCTTTCTAACACCCAACTGAGTTCTTTTGACCCTCAACAGACATGGGACTTTATGCCCTGGACTCGTCGAGTCCCAAGAACGGACTCGCCGAGTCGATAACGTCCACACCCTAAATCCTCGATTTTTGATGTACAACCTTTGACCAAAAGATAGATCCAAGCCCCGAAGCTCGATCTAGCATGTAAAGTTTCGAACTTTACGTGCATGCATGGGACTTTTGAGCCTAAAAGGCTCTAAAATGGCTCTTATGTTGCATGGGGCCTTCCTTGAGTGCAAAAGCAACCCAAATCTGCCTTGTGACCCCTCCCAAGACTTAGATCCGAAGTCTTGACCCCCAACCATGTTTGCAATCATGGTTGGCTACCTCATATGGCTTATAAAGCCCTAAATCTTCCCCAAAATGGGATCTAACAAACAAGCAAGCAAGGTACAGACTTTATACCTTTCAAAGACTGCAAATGATGAACCAAACTCGAATCCTTCAGTCTCCTCTTGATCCTTTTATGCTCTTCCTCCTTCCTTGAGGTCAAAACCCACAAAAATCCCTCAAAAGCCTTAGATCTTGCACCAAAACACTTAGGGTTTGCTATGGAGGGTTTCTGGGAGCATAAAGGGGCGATGGAGGCTGTATAAGGTTGTTTAAATAGGGTGCAAACCCTCAGATTAGGGTTTTGTCCAGTCAGAGCCTACTCGTCGAGTCCGGGACCCGACTCGACGAGTCCATCACTTAAATCCCACGTCTCATCCCGCTTCTACTCGCCGAGTCCCAGGCCAAAAATGCAAAATTACTTAAATAAAATACATACCAGGAACCAGGTGCTACATCTATACACGATCACCCATATGGCGTCCACACCCCTCCCCGTCCTCGGTAACTTCGTGATGAAGTCCATAGTGATCTCTTCCTACTTCCACATGGGAATGGGTAGTGGCTGAACCTTGCCATGAGGTCGCTGATGCTCGGCCTTGACCTTCCTGCAGGTCAAGCACCGCTTCACAAACCAGGCGATCTCCCGCTTCATGTGGGGCCACCAATAACTCAGTCGCAGGTCTCTATACATTTTCGTATCCCCTAGATGTATAGAGAACTTGGACTTGTGCGCCTCCTCCAATATCTTTTGCCTCACTCCCCCAATCACTGGTACCCATACCTGGCCGCACTGTGTCAAAGGACCATGGCTATCCTTAGCAAACAAAGGATACTGCCCCTGAATCCACTCTATCTTCCAATTCTCCTTCTTCACCCCCTCGACCTGAGCCTCCTTGATCATATCCAACAATGGAGAGATCACGGTCATCCTCAAACAAACTTTCCCAATCGGGGAACTTGCCGCCTTGCGACTCAATGCATCGGTCATCACGTTGGCCTTCCCATGATGGTATAGGATCTCGCAATCATAATCCTTTAGCACATCCAACCACCTCCTATGTCGCATGTTGAGGTTCTGCTGATCCATCAAATACTTCAAACTCTTGTGATCAGTATAGATGGTGCACCTCGCTCTATACAAGTAATGCCTCCAAATCTTGAGGGCAAACACCACTGCCCCCAATTCCAGGTCGTGAGTAGGGTAATTCGCCTCATGAGGCTTCAACTGCCTCGAGGCGTAAGCTATCACTTGCCCCCTCTGCATCAATACCGCACCTAACCCTGAAATCGACGCGTCACAGTACACCACGAAATCATCTAACCCATCGGGTAGTACTAGAATCAGAGCCTCTCATAACTTTCGTCTCAAGGTCTCAAAAGCCAACTGTTGATCCGCATCCCATCAAAATGTCACATTCTTCTTGGTCAAGCGGGTCAAGGGCACAACAATCTTGGAGAAATCCTGGATAAATATCCGATAATATCCCGCTAAAACCAAGAAGCTACGGATCTCAGAAGCATTCTTCGGTGCTTCCCACTTCATCACTGCTTCAACCTTCGCTGGATCAACCGAAATACCCTCCTGGTTGATGATGTGCCCCAAAAATTGTACCTCCCGCAGCCAAAAATCACACTTGGAGAACTTGGCATACAACCTCTCTACCCTCAGGGTCTCCAATTCTTCCCTCAAATGCTGCTCGTGCTGCTCCTTGGTCTTAGAGTAGACCAGGATATCATCAATAAAAACGATCACCGACCGATCCAACATCGGTCTACACACCCTGTTCATGAGATCCATGAACGCTGCTGGGGCATTGGTGAGCCCAAATGGCATCACCACAAACTCATAATGCCCATACCGAGTCCTAAAAGCTGTCTTCGGTATGTCTTCATCCTGAATCCTCACCTAATGGTATCCCGACCGAAGATCAATCTTGGAAAACCAAGACGCACCCTGTAGCTGATCAAACAAATCATCGATCCTTGGTAACGGATAACGGTTCTTCACCGTCAGTTTGTTTAGTTCTCCATAATCAATGCACATCCTGTGCGATCCATCCTTCTTCTTCACAAACAGGATCGGAGCTCCCCACGGGGAACTGCTTGGACGGATGAACCCTCGGTCTAGCAGCTCCCGAAGCTGCGTAGATAACTCCTGCATCTCGGGCGGTGCTAGCCGGTATGGTGCCTTTGCTATCGGAGCGGCACACGGCACCAAATCAATGCGAAACTCTACCTGCCTCTCCGGAGGCACTCCCGGTAATTCTTCGGGAAAAACATCCTGAAATTCCTGTACAACCAGCACACTGCCCACATCTGTCATGGTCTCAACCCTCGTATCCGAGATATAAGCCAGAAATCTCGTACATCCCTGCTGCAAAGATATCCTTGCCCTCTCAGCCGAACAGAGAGTTGGACCCTGCGAGGCCCTCTCACCATGTATAACCAGTTCTCCCCCACTTGGGGTTCGAACCCTCACTAACTGGCGCTCGCAATCGATCATGGCCCCATTGGCCCCCAACCAATTCATCCCGACAATCACTTTCATCCCTCGCAACGGTATCGGAACCAAGTCAACGCGGAACCTCTCTCCCAACACATTCAGGACACAGTCCTGACACACCCTCGCAACACTCACAGTGCGGTCGTCAGTAATCTCTACCTCAAGCGGGGAATCCAGAGTTCCCGACGCATCCCGAAACTTCTTGTTAAGCGCAAGAGACACGAAAGATCGGGTAGCACCCGAATCAAACAAAACATGAGCCGACATACCACTGACCAAAAAGGTCCCTATACATAAGCACAATGCACATATAAGCATTACAAATAAATAGAGAGTAGAGAAGAATAAACACGTACCAGCCACAACGTCTGGCACTGCCCGAGCCTCCTCGGTAGTAAGCTGAAATGTGCGGCTCTTCACCGCTGGAGCATCCGCCTTATCAGAGCGGCCATCAGTAATCCTCATCGTGGCGGGTGCAAGCACCGCCACTGCTCCTCCCCCTCCCTGCAACCTCGGACAATCGACCTTTTTATGGTCAGTCTGGTTGCAGTGGAAACATATCAAGCCCTTCTTGGGGCAATCCCTGCTCAAGTGGCCCTGTTGGCCACACGCGTAACATCCTGAGCTTGTTGTACGACAAGCCCCACCGTGCAATTTACAACACTTGGCACACCGGCCCCGGCCCTGCTGGCCCCTGCTAGAAGTGTCTGAGGTCTTAGGCTTTTTAGCCTAACCCACCGTTGCATGTGCCTGCTCCGGCTTCCACTTGGTGCGGAAGTCCATCTCCATCTCCCTCTCTCGTGCCTTCTCTACCATCTCATTCAGGGTTTTGCACCCCGTAAAGCTCACAAACTCTCGGATATCATCCTTCAGCATGGAATGATATCCCGTCCTCCGCATGTCCTCATCGATAGCATACTGTGGGATCAACAATGCTCGCTCCCGAAACTTAGCGGTGATCTCCGCCACAGTCTCAGTGGTCTGCTGGAGCTCCTAGAACTCCCTCACCATCCGTTGCACCTCAATAGTCAGTGCAAACTCCAAGTCAAATCGCCGAACAAACTCGGCCCATGTCATCTCAGCCACACCGGCTGCTCCCACCTGGCTGGTCACCTCTCCCCACCAACTTCGGGCTCTGTCTCATAGCATACGTGAAGCAAAACCCACCTTTTCCGCATCAGGGCAGGAACTCGTACGCTGAGCATTCTCAATATTCGCCACCCAGCGTCGGCTAACAATGGGGTCCCTGACCCCAAAAAACTTCGGCGCTCCACACGCCTTGAACTCCCGAAACGAGGGAGTTCGGGCCCCGATCTGGACCGCAGCAATCTCAGCTCTGAATGACCTGAGGCTCTCCTCCATAATCTCCATAATCCCCTCCTTGACCGTCCCAAAGATCACTGGAGTAGCGTCAAGGATGCCCTTCGTAACCTCGGCTGTAATGATCTCGCGCAGGCTCTCATCAATGGGCTCTGCACTGCTGCCCGATCCGGATCCAGATCCTGATCCCCCTGTCCCAAATCGTGTCACCACCATGCTGAACTGAAATGTGATAAACCATAATAATCAGGATATCTATATAGGGGATCTTCCCACGACGATCCTCCTTAGAGCTGTCAGATCTAGCATTAGTTCGGGTACAGGTCCTGTGCTTTCAGTAGTACGGGACCAATACTACCTTCCACACCTACCTGTACCTTTCCCCAAAGCTCTACCTGATAACTCCAATTCGTCCCAAAATAAATCATATACCACAAACCATCGCATAACCCAAATCCCAGGCTGTCCTAAGATTTGCTCTACCCATATCAATCAGACCAATCATAACAGGTTGCCTTTATGCATGCAAATTATACACAGAAAATGATCAAATAGACTTTCGAAAAAAAGATTCTACCCTAAGACCACAACCAGACAAGGAACAGGAAATAAGGCCAAATAAATCATTCTAAGGCTATAAGCTCCTAACCGTATACAATTTTAGAAGCATACACATCGCAAGTTCCATACAATTATCAAGCTCAAATACAGTATAACATGGCTAACACATTGGGGAACTACTTACTTGGCTCAACTGATCACGCACGTTGCACTCTCCTCTTTTTCATTCCTTAAAAGTTTTTAACTTTTATTTTTGAAAACAATTTTACCATTTCCTTAGCTTGAGTCCTGACACACCCGAGAGTGTGCCCGAATCCCTCAAACCAAGGCTCTGATACCAACTTGTAACGACCTAATTTTCAAAAGAAATTTTTCATTTTTAATTATCCAAAATGCATGTTCATCATCCACAAAACCAGTTACAATTGTTTTCAAAACCATATCAATTACAACTTTATTTCCAAAATATCATAATGTCCCATAAAATGTCTGAGTGCGAGTGTACATCGCGTCATCATGCCTTGCCCTTGCCCTTGGGCTCAAATTTACCTGAAACAAATCCACAAACTATAAGCTAATGCTTAGTGAGTTCCCCAGAGCATACCACACACAAACCACATACAACATATCATACTAGCTATAACAGTTATACATATCACATAAGCCATGCATACTAACATATAAGGATGTCGTGGGCTCCCCCCAGGGTCTTATACCTTCATACCATGGGCTCCCCCATGGTCTTTACCTAGGAATGTCATGCGCTCCTCCACATGGTCTGACATCCAACCACCACGGGCTCCCCTCGGGGTCTTCCATGCAATAACATACATAATCAATTATCATATCATATATCACAGAAGCATCTATCATACTACATAACACATACATAAACACATAAGGGTGTCATGGACTCCCCCCAGGGTCTTATACCATCATGCCAAGGGCTCTCCCACATGGTCTTATATTCAACTGCCACGGGCTCCCCCCAGGGTCTTCCATGCAATATCATATACTCACTAGCATACCACTTAGCATAAAGCTAACTATCATACCACATATCTCTACTACAGCTAGTGAAACACATAACATTAAATGGGCCGGCCTTGGTGCCTTAGACCCATTGGTATGGTGAGAAGACTCACCTCTGTCCGAAGAATCCGAAAGTTGATCTCCTAACTGTCTGCAACCACCCGCGCTGAATAATAACATTAACCAATGTTAGGACTTCACTTGATCAAAGGGAAACCCAAACCCCAAGTCCTTCCATAAAGGCCCAAATATCCTTTCTTTGTTAATGGGCCCAAGTCCATGTCCAAAAATCATTAATGGGCCTCTTGGCCCAATAAGGCCCTACCATAACATCAATGGCCCAAAACAGATAAAATGGCCCACTACTCCCAAAATGCAACAAAGTCCAATAACCAACTGGGGCCCAACAGCTCAAAGGCCCAAAACCGATCCAAGCACATTTGTGGTGCGTACGCTTAGCGTACCACCCTGGTACGCGCAACGTACTGGGTCTCTGGGACTTACGCGCAGCGTACGCTAGGTTACGCCCAACGTACTAACAGATTATGCACTTTCTCCATTAAGTGCTTAATACTCGATTCCCTTACGTCCAAAAGTCAAATCTAAGCTTATTAAGACGACCTAGGGCATAAAGTTGGCAACTTTATGCCTTTGCATGTCTCATATGTTCCCAACACCCCCATTAAGACCTTTTTAAGGTTCTTAACCCATGAATGAGGTCACAACACCCATCAAGACTCCATTTTTATGTTGCAAACGGACCAAAGAACCTCAAATCTGTCATTTCCATCCTCTGGAGTTGCTCAACTCACAAGAGGAGATCCAAAATCAACAAAGGGGACAAAACTAGAAAACCCTATCTAGATCTAGAGATTAAGATGGAAAGGTCCAAGCTTTATACCTCCAGAAGCTCCTCAAGGTCGACTATATGCAGATTCTTGAAGCCAAATGACACTCCAAGCTTCCTTGACAACTTCTCCTTCTTGAATGAACACTATAAGGACCACAAATGCACTCTTAAGGCTCAAAATGCACTCACAAATGGTATTAGGGTTTTTAGAGACATTTGAAGGTGAAGGAGGCTGTTTAGGGTGAGGCTCAAATGAGTTAAGGGTGTTTATATAGGTCTCAAGTCCGGAATTTAGGGTTTGGATATCCGGCACGTACGCCCAGCGTATGTGCTGCCCCTTCACGATCCTCCTTGCCAAGTATGCTAAGCGTACTCATATGTACGCCCAGCCTACTTAAGGTCTTCTTGTGTTATATTTGAAATACTTCAAGGGCTACAAGGTCATACCTGATTTGGAGTGTTACACAGAGACACTATTTGAAACCGAGTGTTACAACTCTCCCCCACTTAAATTTGATTTCGTCCTCGATATCATTCCTTACCCTTCCCAGCATGCTCTACAGCCCTCGGGACACAATCACAACCGTGAGCATACCGCGGTCTTCCCAAGGCAACCGAACCCAACCCAAGCAAAACCTTACAACCCGAAGAAGACAATCTGAATCACGTGCAGAAAACCAACCCTACTTCTCCTAAAATCAAAAATCTAAAATTGGTCTGATTCCCCGATAGACCTCCCATATTGAACCATTGCTAAATCCATTCCACTTTATCCCCCCAAACTGACTAATCGCCTTCTGAATATAGGAGATCCCCAATAGAAAACAGAGTCAATGCCCAATAACTGTTGTAGAACACTTATACTTGACAGAAGGCTCAGATAATCCTTCGAGTAGAAGATTCCTCCCTACAACGTTTAGACTGAAACGAGAGTTGCGCAACAGAGTCCAATCAACTACTCTGAGATTATTTAATCCAACTGCAATCGAATTAACAGATGCCCCAAAATAAGTGAATCCACACATAAATCCCAAAACATTGAAACCACTCCGACTCCTCTTGTTGTCCCCTAGCTGCTTTACAAAAGCAGCTGACACCTCCATGGTCCCAACTTATCTACCAACTATCAGAGACACCGGACTCCTGTCCAGTTGGTGAGTCAAAAGACTCATGCACACAATCGCCCCCACGCGACACCTGAGAGAAACCTTATCTGGCGATAATTGCTTGAAAATTTTTGCTACCAAAACCATTGCTAAAAGAATGCTTCAATAACCAATTGTTTCCTCATATCATACCCGGTCCCAACGACCTACCATTTCCTAATTCCAAACATGCTGTGGCTCTCCCATAGTTAGAACCATCCCAAGACACAAACACGATGGCTTGATCTGACATCAACACTAAATCCATTTAATACCCTTGAACCCTGTGATTGATGCCCCAACATATAGATACCCTAATTCTTATTCCATTGAAACGAAAATCCTGCACAAAACACTCGATATACCCGACTCGAGATCTTACCCAAAAACCAATACGATACTCAACTTATAACCAGAGATCCATAAATCTTCACTTGCATTTCACACCAAAACCTTCTGATTCCCGACGACCCCTCGCTTGACCGATCTATAAATGTTCCCAAACCATCTCTAAGACTACCAGTCTTGCACCTGCTCTAACCACCAGGTTCCCAAGAGTCCAAACAACCAGGCTACACAGTCTAAAAAACACCCTTTGTGCCACACACCGACCACACACTCTATCATGCAACTCAAAATTCAATCCTTGACCCAACGGTCTATACCAGGACCCACCTGAACTACCATAATCAAACGGGCCTCACCCACAGGTACTACTCATCTAAAGCTATACAGGCCCGACTCCACCCCGGACCCCAACGTCCTCGACCCAAAACAGAGAAATACCCCTTGACAATCCTGAACAGCGTGCCCAAGGCACGAACTGATTCCCCCTCACCCTCGACCATATCTACAATAGCTTACCTCGAACTGGTGAATGCTACAATCCCATCTCAATCTTACAACACATCAACCAACCATGATTACCACCCATGGCCTGACCATACCCTAACCATCACAACCCCACACATCCTGAGCCGAAACCTACATCCAACTGCATCCCGTCAGATGTTTTGGACATACTTCGAATGCCGAAGCCCTCAACTTGGACTCAGACACAAACCTGTTATGCATGATAAAGAAGACGTCAACCAACGGTTGGGAGTTTCCTGAACTCCCACCTACACCACCTCCATCTGAACAGTCACTTGGGCCGTCCCTCTCCCTCTGGCCAGGATGTGAAACTTCCCCTAGCTCCACACCCTTCTTAACTTCCGAAGATCCGGATCGATCCTCCCCGACTTGGATTCGACATATCCCTCTCTCACCTCTTAATTCTGATGGATTTCCGACCCGACTACCATAATTAGCAAGAATCGCCTATAACCTTTGCTAGACAATACTAACGTTCCATTGCTAGCCAACTTCATGATCACCCAACTCCTTAAACCCTAAAGGATACTCTTGAAATCTTAACCAACCTGATAATCCAAATCACCTCCGATGACACCATACCAACTCTCTGAGTTCTTATGCTGGTGACTAAAAACCATAAGCCTTGCCCTGAACTGACAAATTTCCACCCCAGTTCCATTCTCAAAGAATCATTGAATCCTAATCGACTGCAACCTGATCAAATATGAAACTCCCCTGAAATTTCCCATGACCAACAACTCACGCAACTGACACCACCATCTCCCTGCTACCACTCCTTTCCTAGCAACGGTAGTGTTTGGCCCCACAGATATTCCTTAGGCAACTGCCACTCTTACCAGAACAAATACAAAAACCACAGAACCCTGACGATACTAGAGAACTATCTGTTGAATCCTGACCAAGGATCTTCCACACAAAACCCCTGAACCGATCTTGACCAAACCCAAAATAATAATTGAACACATTGGAACCCGCTTCACGCGATACAACCACTCAATAACCCACTAATGATTTATGGCATGCAAAAGACATAAAACAATTCTCGAAGATATAACCCAACGATAACAGAGCAATAATCCGAAGATAACGCTTACCCAAATCAATATAAAATTCCAAGCAACATGAAAACTAAAAACAACCGAAAAGAACACAAAGATAACATGCCCGCAAAAGCACCTGCCGAAGCATGGCCTCCCCTGACTGACACTGCAATGACCGACTCCTCTCTGCTTGGGCTTCTGCCCTACCTTCACGACAATCAGAGATCCGCAAAGTAGCCGGAGCAGGTGCACTCGCTGCTCCTCCCCTACTCATCGAACAGACGACCCTCTTGTGGCCCACCTGGTCGCAGAGAAAACAAAACAGGCTTGCCCCCCGAGGGAAATCCCTGATGACATGATCAATCTTGCTATACTTGTAACAACCCATAACCCTGGAACGACAAGCTCCATCGTGCAGTTTCCCACACGTGTCACACTGAACCCAACGATGTTGGCCTCCTAATCGTTGATCTGAAACCTTGGGTTTCTCCCTAGGACCCTCCCTTTTCTGCACCTGATCTGGCCCCCCTCTCGCCTAGGTGCTCTAAATCGATCTCTCACTCACAACATGAAAGAGTGTGAGCTCCAACGATAGCCAAAACCTCAGCACGGATCGCACCCAAGAGCTCACCAACGATCTCCAAAATCTCCTCCTTAATTGTACCATAAGATCACAGGAGTCTGCTCCGTAATACCACATGTAATCACCAACAACACGAATTCCCGTATCTGCTCGCTCGTCGGCTCAGTACCTGCACCTGAGCCGGAACCTGAACCTGAACCTCCTCCCTGAGCGCCCATCACCAAACTGAACTACAACATTCCAAAGATCATAACACACCCAAAGATCCTCCTCTCATAAGCTTCTTAGATTCTCCAAAACTCCAACACTACCTTCCACACCTATCCATACTTTCCTCAAGAATCATCCTGAATCCTCTAAGTCACGTACTCAAACTCATGCACCAAAGTTCACTAAACAACGCTACTACAACCACTACAGCACTCCCTAGACTCACCTAGGTTACCGACCTCACCCTGCCATCAGCTGCTGAAGAACTCCCCATAACGTCAATCACCCACCTTATGAATACCAATAAATATTTCCATTACATCATAGCATCCAATACTCCCAAGACTATAAAGCATCACACATTATCAAGCCAATCTATCACTGACTAATAAGTTCTAGTATGCAAGTCTACTAGCTCATACTGTAAACATACGAAGACATATTTCCTAGCATTTTATCATGCAAAAACTGAGCAGATCCTTAGCCCTAACTAACATGCGATTCACCGTATCATAAATTAAATCATATCAGATAACACGTATGGGTATTTTGGGAAAACTTACTTGAGCTCGGCTGATTGCATGCACCACACCCTTTTCTTATCTTAAAATTTCTTTTCTTACAAACATTTTTCTTTTGAAAACTCTACCAAATACCAACTTGTAACGTCCCAAAAATCAAGACATAAATTTTTTTATAGGTTAATAAATCGTTAATTCATATCTTTCCCATAAGACCAAGGTAAACAAGTTTTAGCTAAAAATCATTAAATCAGAGTAATTCAAAAAATGCGGAAACATGTGGTGTGTGCTCTGCAATCATCCCGAGCCCTTCCATTTGAAAACCAGAGTACCTAAAACACAAACTGAAAACCGTAGGCACAAAGCTTAGTGAGTTCCCCAAAATACCATACCACATACAACCACAGATTACCATGCAACATACATATAGTTGCCATGGGATCCCCCCATGGTCTTTATCTGAAATGTCACGGGCTCCCCCATGGTCTTTACTTGGAATGTCATGGGCTCCCCCTATGGTCAGATATCCAATTGCTACGGGCTCCCCCCCCCCCCCCCCCAGAGTCTTCCATACAAGTATCACAGAGACAAATAGCATACCATATAACACGTAATGGGCCGGTATTGGTGCCTTCGACCCATGGATATAGTGAGAAGACTCACCTCAAACACTACGCGAATAATCCTACACTGTCGTTGCTGCTGCGAACTGACTCCCGAACTGAGCCAAACAACCCAACACCATAATCAATAACTAAACAAGGCTAAACCCCAACACTAGGCCCAAAGATAGCCCGACTAACCAGGCCCACTATTGGTCCAAATCCATTGGGCCCACTAAGGCCCAAATCCATTGAGCCCACAAAGGCCCAACAAGGAAATCCTATAATCTAATCCAAAGAGGAGTCCAAATCCAAAAGTAATTCCCCAGACCAAGAAATCCAACTCTCAAAGCCCAAGACCCAAAACCAAAGCCTAAAGTCCAAAAATGCCAAATGAGCCCAAAATGGCACTGGGCCATTTACGCTAGGCATACCCAACAGGTATGTTGGGCGTACTACCAAATCCCTCAGTACACGTGGCGTACTATCATTTACGCTGGGCGTAGATGCGACTTATCCAAACTTGATTCATGACTTAATCCTTTAAGCACTTGGCCCCAAAACCTCATGAAACCTTCGAAATAAGTTTATAACTGATACAGTTGGCAAATTTATCAGTTTGCATGTCTTAATGAGGCCCAATAATGCAAATTAATCCTTTAAGACCCATAAAAACCACCTTAACACATGCATGGTCCATCCTTAAACATCAAGCAAGCATCTTTATGAACTAATAACCTCAGAGATACTAAGAGTAGCAACTCAAAGCTCCTGGAGTGGTGGCAAACCACTAGATCTCACCCATGAGACCGAAATGGGACCAAAACTCATATAATACTAGATCTAGGCTTCAAATGAGCAAGGTTAGAGCTTTATACCTCTAATGAGCTAGAAATGAAGAAGAGAGTTCAGATCCACAAGCTTTCCTTCGATCCACCACCTTGCATCAAGTTCCATTTCTTGAATAAACACCAAAACCCACTAAAGATGCACACAAAGAGCTCACAACACTCTTGGAGGAGGCTAGGGTTCGAAATTAGGGTTTTAGAACAATGGAGGCTCATAAATGAGGGAGTCTTGAGGTTATAATGATGTTTATATAGTGCCCAAACCCTAAAATATAATGTTTGGCACTCTGACCATTACGCGGGGCGTACCATTAGGTACGTTGGGCGTACCTGGTCCACCCACGTGCCCCTTAGCTCAACACATGGGACTAATCTGCTAACTTATTCCACCAAGGGCCAAACTTGCCAAAACTTCAAACTACCATAACTTCTTCGTTATAAGCCCGTTTCCAATGAACATTTTATCCACGGAAAGGTGGAAAGGATCCTTACTCTTCTAACTACACACCATAGTCTTAAAACTCCCCGAACAAAAACCGGAAATTAATAAAATATCGAGTTATCAAATTGCGATTATACCCTTGGGCCCCAGAAACACCATCGAACACTTGGATCACTTAAATCAATACACTCCAAGAAGTTCCAAATCCTTCCTTCCCCAATGCCTAAAGCCTTATGATAACTGATAACTGGGCCACGACCTCGCACAGAGAAACTATTTGAAACCGGGTGTTACAATTATAAAGTGCTAGATCTTGTATTTTGTCATATTCCTTCTTGATCTTGTTAAAATGGATGGAGAGACTTCATAAGGGTTACAAGTTTATGAATCTCTGGACCATTGGTAGTGCTTCATGGTTTGAATTTTAAGTTTGATGGTTGGTTTGTGCCATGCATAAGATTGTGTTCATAAAATCCCATTTTTGACCTAAGTTGAATCCAAGACTTGCATTGGACATGCAAGTCTAAAAAGCATAAAAATTTAGAATGGTTTTGGTGGTATACGCTCTTCTGGAGAAAATGAGCTTGAGAATCAAGGGATTAAGTGGTTCTTGATAAGTCCTTGCCATTTCTTAGCCTTTTTCATGGCAGCTACTTAATGAGAAACACTAATTTCTGGGGTTTGCACCCTATTTAAGGGAATCTGATGGCTAGGGTTGCTCACCCTCAGCCTCCCTCACACTTTCTCATCCTCCAAGCAAACCCTAACTCCATTTTTTGCTCTCTAAGGTTTTTGTGTTGATTTTTGGAGATTAGAAGAGGAAGGAGGTGACTTCTAGACTTGGATTCAGCAAGCAACTCTTTTCACCATCTTATCGTGCATATTTTGGACTCTTGTAAGTCCCCAAGTTCCAAGCTTTCTGATTATAGAGTGCTAGATCTTGTATTTTGTCCCATTCCTTCTTGATCTTGTTAGATGGGATGGAGAGACTTCATAAAGGTTGCAACTTTATGAATCTCTGGACCAGTGGGAGTAGTTCATGGTTTGGATTTGAAGTTTGATGGTTGGTTTGTGACATGCATAAGATTTTGGTCATAAAATCCCATTTTTGACCTAAGTTCAATACAAGATTTGCATTGGACATGCAAGTCTAAAAAGCATCAAACTTTAGAATGGTTTTGGTGGTATAAGCTCTTCTGGAGAAAATGAGCTTGAGACTCAAGGGATCAAGTGGTTCTTGATAAGCTATTTTGGAGCAAATGAGCTTGTGACTCAAGGGATTAAGTCGTATGTGTGTGAGGTAAGTCTCCTCACTACACCCGTGGGTCGAATGTACCAATGCGGGCCACTAGGAACTGTATTGTAGAATGCTAGTTGTTTTTTGATACTTACATGAAAAAACATGGGAGTGACCCATGGCCGTTGTAAGTAAAACGGGGATTTGGCCCTCGGTATTACAAGGAAAAGACCATGGGGGTGGCCCACGACATTTGTATGTAAGACTGAGATTTGGCCCTCGACATTACAAGTATCATATTATTGGGTTGAATTATACCCTAGGGCGGGGCCCATATTTTTATGTTTGGTATGTGGTACTTGGGGAAATCACTAAGCTTTGTCCTTACAGTTTATGTGTATGGTTTAAGGTCATTTCGATTCAAAAGGTAAGGGCCCCGTGATTGCGAAACATCCTCCCCTCATGATTTCCGCAAATTGAATAATTGTACTCTGATGTTTTTAATATTATGGTTGGTATTGGATTTTGAAACAATTTATGGATGATTTGATTAACTTTTAAATGGAAAGTTTTATTACTGTTTTTGGGACGTTACAAATGGTGTGAGAAAGTTTGAGGTTGAGACTATTGTTGGTGATACTAATTTGGAGGGTGATAATGTAGATACCAGCTCTCCTAAATCTAATTGGGTGATGAAGTTGACCAAGCTCAAAAGGAAAAGCTAAGTTTAGAAAATAGGGGAATACATGTTGATATGTTGGAGTTGGAATCTAAGGGCAACGTTAATGATTTTTCAATAGTATGGAGTCCTAATGTTAGAGTTGATAAAGATGAAGTGAACCTCAAGAATGGATCCACTATTGGTCCTCTTGTGCTGCTGATGAAGAGTAATTGAATTGCTTATAATGTAAATGAACATCTTGGCAAAATCACATGGGAAGAAGACAAGTTGTTAAGAACACTGAAGTGTATGATGCTAATAAGATCATAAATGTGGTAGATGTGATAAATACATATGATTGGCTCCCTACTGCTAGTCGAAGTACACACAATAAGTTTTTAAAGAGGAAAGTTATGCATGAGATACATGAGTCAGCATCTGAAGAGGATGTTCAAAACAATGCAAATTTGTATACCTAAAATGAAGAATATGTTAATGATACTAAATGCACGGAGTGGCCCATGGCCCTTGTAAGTAAAACGGGGATTTGGTCCTCGGTATTACAAGGAAAAGACCATGGGGGTGGCCCACGACATTTGTATGTATGACTGAGATCTGGCCCTCGACATTACAAGTATCATATTATTGGGTTGAATTATACCCTAGGGCGGGGCCCATATTTTTATGTTTGGTATGTGGTACTTAGGGAAATCACTAAGCTTTGTCCTTACAGTTTATTTGTATGGTTTAAGGTAATTTCAATTCAAAAGGTAAGGGCCCCGTGATTGCGAAACATCCTCCCCTCATGATTTCCGCAAATTAAATAATTGTACTTTGATGTTTTTAATATTATGGTTGGTATTGGATTTTGAATCAATTGATGGATGATTTGATTAACTTTTAAATGGAAAGTTTTATTACTGTTTTTGGGACGTTACAAATGGTGTGGGAAACTTTGAGGTTGAGACTATTGTTGGCGATACTAATTTGGAGGGTGATAATGTAGATACCAGCTCTCCTAAATCTAATTCGGCTGATGAAGTTGACCAATCTCAAAAGGAAAAGCTAAGTTTAGAAAATAGGGGAATACATGTTGATATGTTGGAGTTGGAATCTAAGGGCAACGTTAATGATTTTTCAATAGTATGGAGTCCTAATGTTAGAGTTGATAAAGATGAAGTGAACCTCAAGAATGGATCCACTATTGGTCCTCTTGTGCTGCTGATGAAGAGTAATTGAATTGCTTATAATGTAAATGAACATCTTGGCAAAATCACATGTGAAGAAGACAAGTTGTTAAGAACACTGAAGTGTATGATGCTAATAAGATCATAAATGTGGTAGATGTGATAAATACATATGATTGGCTCCCTACTGCTAGTCGAAGTACACACAATAAGTTTTTAAAGAGGAAAGTTATGCATGAGATGCATGAGTCAGCATCTGAAGAGGATGTTCAAAACAATGCAAATTTATATACCTAAAATGAAGAATATGTTAATGATACTAAATGCACGGAGTGGCCCATGGCCCTTGTAAGTAAAACGAGGATTTGGCCCTCAGTATTACAAGGAAAAGACCATGGGGGTGGCCCACGACATTTGTATGTAAGACTGAGATCTGGCCCTCGACATTACAAGTATCATATTATTGGGTTGAATTATACCCTAGGGCGGGGCCCATATTTTTATGTTTGGTATGTGGTACTTGGGGAAATCACTATGCTTTGTCCTTACAGTTTATGTGTATGGTTTAAGGTAATTTCGATTCAAAAGGTAAGGGCCCCGTGATTGCGAAACATCCTCCCCTCATGATTTCCGCAAATTGAATAATTGTACTCTGATGTTTTTAATATTATGGTTGGTATTGGATTTTGAAACAATTGATGGATGATTTGATTAACTTTTAAATGGAAGGTTTTATTACTGTTTTTGGGACGTTACAAATGGTGTGGGAAAGTTTGAGGTTGAGACTATTGTTGGCGATACTAATTTGGAGGGTGATAATGTGGATACCAGCTCTCCTAAATCTAATTCGGCTGATGAAGTTGACCAAGCTCAAAAGGAAAAGCTAAGTTTAGAAAATAGGGGAATACATGTTGATATGTTGGAGTTGGAATCTAAGGGCAACGTTAATGATTTTTCAATAGTATGGAGTCCTAATGTTAGAGTTGATAAAGATGAAGTGAACCTCAAGAATGGATCCATTATTGGTCCTCTTGTGCTGCTGATGAAGAGTAATTGAATTGCTTATAATGTAAATGAACATCTTGGCAAAATCACATGGGAAGAAGACAAGTTGTTAAGAACACTGAAGTGTATGATGCTAATAAGATCATAAATGTGGTAGATGTGATAAATACATATGATTGGCTCCCTACTGCTAGTCGAAGTACACACAATAAGTTTTTAAAGAGGAAAGTTATGCATGAGATGCATGAGTCAGCATCTGAAGAGGATGTTCAAAACAATGCAAATTTGTATACCTAAAATGAAGAATATGTTAATGATACTAAATGCACGGAGTGGCCCATGGCCCTTGTAAGTAAAACGGGGATTTGGTCCTCGGTATTACAAGGAAAAGACCATGGGGGTGGCCCAGGACATTTGTATGTAAGACTGAGATCTGGCCCTCGACATTACAAGTATCATATTATTGGGTTGAATTATACCCTAGGGCGGGGCCCATATTTTTATGTTTGGTATGTGGTACTTGGGGAAATCACTAAGCTTTGTCCTTACAGTTTATGTGTATGGTTTAAGGTAATTTCGATTCAAAAGGTAAGGGCCCCGTGATTGCGAAACATCCTCCCCTCATGCTTTCCGCAAATTGAATAATTGTACTCTGATGTTTTTAATATTATGGTTGGTATTGGATTTTGAAACAATTGATGGCTGATGAAGTTGACCAATCTCAAAAGGAAAAGCTAAGTTTAGAAAATAGGGGGATACATGTTGATATGTTGGAGTTGGAATCTAAGGGCAACGTTAATGATTTTTCAATAGTATGGAGTCCTAATGTTAGAGTTGATAAAGATGAAGTGAACCTCAAGAATGGATCCACTATTGGTCCTCTTGTGCTGCTGATGAAGAGTAATTGAATTGCTTATAATGTAAATGAACATCTTGGCAAAATCACATGTGAAGAAGACAAGTTGTTAAGAACACTAAAGTGTATGATGCTAATAAGATCATAAATGTGGTAGATGTGATAAATACATATGATTGGCTCCCTACTGCTAGTCGAAGTACACACAATAAGTTTTTAAAGAGGAAAGTTATGCATGAGATGCATGAGTCAGCATCTGAAGAGGATGTTCAAAACAATGCAAATTTGTATACCTAAAATGAAGAATATGTTAATGATACTAAATGCACGGAGTGGCCCATGGCCCTTGTAAGTAAAACGGGGATTTGGTCCTCGGTATTACAAGGAAAAGACCATGGGGGTGGCCCAGGACATTTGTATGTAAGACTGAGATCTGGCCCTCGACATTACAAGTATCATATTATTGGGTTGAATTATACCCTAGGGCGGGGCCCATATTTTTATGTTTGGTATGTGGTACTTGGGGAAATCACTAAGCTTTGTCCTTACAGTTTATGTGTATGGTTTAAGGTAATTTCGATTCAAAAGGTAAGGGCCCCGTGATTGCGAAACATCCTCCCCTCATGCTTTCCGCAAATTGAATAATTGTACTCTGATGTTTTTAATATTATGGTTGGTATTGGATTTTGAATCAATTGATGGATGATTTGATTAACTTTTAAATGGAAAGTTTTATTACTGTTTTTGGGACGTTACAAATGGTGTGGGAAAGTTTGAGGTTGAGACTATTGTTGGCGATACTAATTTGGAGGGTGATAATGTGGATACCAGCTCTCCTAAATCTAATTCGGCTGATGAAGTTGACCAAGCTCAAAAGGAAAAGCTAAGTTTAGAAAATAGGGGAATACATGTTGATATGTTGGAGTTGGAATCTAAGGGCAACGTTAATGATTTTTCAATAGTATGGAGTCCTAATGTTATAGTTGATAAAGATGAAGTGAACCTCAAGAATGGATCCACTATTGGTCCTCTTGTGCTGCTGATGAAGAGTAATTGAATTGCTTATAATGTAAATGAACATCTTGGCAAAATCACATGGGAAGAAGACAAGTTGTTAACAACACTGAAGTGTATGATGCTAATAAGATCATAAATGTGGTAGATGTGATAAATACATATGATTGGCTCCCTACTGCTAGTCGAAGTACACACAATAAGTTTTTAAAGAGGAAAGTTATGCATGAGATGCATGAGTCAGCATCTGAAGAGGATGTTCAAAACAATGCAAATTTATATACCTAAAATGAAGAATATGTTAATGATACTAAATGCACGGAGTGGCCCATGGCCCTTGTAAGTAAAACGGGGATTTGGCCCTCGGTATTACAAGGAAAAGACCATGGGGGTGGCCCACGACATTTGTATGTAAGACTGAGATCTGGCCCTCGACATTACAAGTATTATATTATTGGGTTGAATTATACCCTAGGGCGGGGCCCATATTTTCGGAAGTTTTTATATTTAAATAGATTTTCTTCTAGTTTTAAAGTTTGACTAGGATACCAATTTATTTAGTATATATAGATGTAATTGTTGCTTTGTTAATTTATTCAAGAAAACACGTTTTACTTAGTAATTGTTTAGCTTCCAAGCAACTTTTTTTTTCTCCCCTGTTTCGTTTATGTCCTGTTCATATGTTCCTTTTCCTGCATAGATAAATTTTGCTTCATGCTTCATCCTTCCAGAATCAAGTGAATCGATTCTCAAGTTTTGTTCCTGATAAGCTCCTATACGAATTTCCTTCTTTGTTTGAAATATTCTAATAGAATCAAGTAAATTGATTCATGTATTAAGATCTTTCTCAAGGAAATTAAGTGATTTAATATCCACCACTACCACTCCACTCCACATTATTTTTATAATTTTTTTTATTCAAAAATACAATGAAAATACAATAAAAACATTAAAAAAAATTAACTAGTTTTTCATTCAATAAAGAAACATTACACTACTTAAAAAAAACTAGAATAAAAAAAACAAACAAACATAAAAATTCAAACCATAAAAAAAAATAAAAAAAATAAAAAAAAAAAAACTAATATTCTTTCATCTTTAATTGTTACAAATGTTCTGCCACATATTCTCGAAGGTTGAAACACATTTCGCTTTTATGAATTTCAACAACTCATGCTAAAAATTCTGTCGTTCCGTGTACTAACTATTCAATCGGAATGACTATGTCGTTCGGATCATACATGTAAATCGCTCGACATTGATCTTCAATAATGATATTATGCATTTTAATACATGTTTGGACCATTCGTTTAATTCTATCTTTATCCTAGAGTTGTGTGGCGTATTTCACTACATGTTATGTTTGTGTGAGGACTCCAAATGCCCTCTCGGTATCCTTTCTTGTTGATTCCTACCTTTTTGTGAACAACTTTGTCTTTTCACTTCGAAGAACCGAGTATGTCTTCATAAATGTAGAATAATCAGGGCATATCCCATCACAATGGTAATAACCGTATTTGTACGAATGCCCGTTCACCGTGAACGACATATCAGATGCTTTGCTGGTCCAAAGATCATTGAAAAAAAAGAGACTTGCCAAGAATATCAATGTCGTTGTTAGACCCTGCAACTCCAAAGAATGAATGTTATATCCACATATCCTGAGATGCAGCAGCTTCTAGTATATGTATTTCAATTTTTATAGCAAAGTATTTTGTATTTTATCTCATTTTCGACCATTATGATTAACCAATATTAATTATTAACCGACAAAAACCGTTAACCAAAACAAATATTAACCAATACCAAATGGCTACCAAAATGATTAACCACTTATAATAGTTATGGTTCGGTTAGCTAAAAGTCGAATCAAACCGCCACATACCTGCCCATAATTAAAACTTTCAAAGAGATGATCCAACTTGTCGTTTTTAAGCACCAATTAATCCTAGTGAAATGGCTTACTATGCGATTATATTTGTAATACAAACACCATCCCACATTGACCCCTATATAAATGAATGTGAATGAAAGGAAGCTATAAATCAAACTCGATTAACAACTTTTAGCTATGTTTGTATCAATTCCCGCATCGGTTGTGTGAGCATGTACATTGAAGAGAACTCAACATAAAATATGAGGTCCCTAAATAGGCAATTGTTAAAAAAAATTGTAACATTTTGTAACATTTGGCTTAAATCAGTTTATAAGTTTTTAATGTGGTTCCGGTTCCCATATTCTAATAAATTTGGATGGAGACTTGTTTTTTTTTTTTTTGCTCTCTAGTACTGGAATGTGGATAGGCCGGAGTGAAGCATGTCTCATTGCTAAAGGGTAACGTAGCAAGTTCTTTTATTTTTTAGGGACTAATAATGTAAATACTATATACTATATTAGTATATTACCACTTACCACGATGACAATTTATCCAAAACAAAATAGTCTGAGATCGAAAACGCATTTTTACGAGTTTCAATTTTCAGACTAATGATATAAATCATTAATTTAATAATAAAGTCTCCCATTTGTATAATCTATTTGATTACATTTGTTTGGTTTGTTTTTTTGAATTGCTCTTCATATCTTACAATAGTTTAGTCCTATTCAGCAAAACTAATCCAAAAATTCTGTTCATGTCAAACAGACAAATATCCCCAAACAATTGCATCTATTTTTCCTAAACCGAAACAATATTTATCAAGACCATTACATTACATATTATATAGACATTTCTAATTTTAAAAAGTGTTCACTTTACATTAAAAGTTCTTTTAAACATAAAACTTTAGTTATTTGAAAACTAGTCCCATATTATTTAGCATCATACAAATACAAATAATATATAAGCTTTAGTCCATTCAAACAAAAACTACACAATTTTACTGAAATCACCATTAGCAAAAATCCAGAAAACAAACTATGATCATTTCAAAAGCAAACACTAGCAGATAATAGTTCTTCTAACAGATAAAGATCTGGAGAAGCTTTATTCCAAGATCATATTGTCATAAACCTAAACCATTACTCACATAAACCCTAGGATTAAACAACACCTAATAGTCGGAATCAGAATCGGAATAATACACATACCCACCATACTCAACACCATCGCCATTGTCAGAATCAGAATCATACCCATACCCACCATGCTCATCACCATAGCCATGGTCGTATGCTATGACGTTCTTGTTGTCATTGTTCTTGTTGTCATTGTTGTTGTTGAAACTCACATTACGAACCCTCTGCTCGTTGTAGACCTCTGTGTAGCCACTCTTGTCTCCGATTCTGACAGTAGAAGTTTCCTTGTATTCATTCCTTGTTCCACTCTTTCCGTTCTTTCACTGAAAGTCTCCGGCGGACACCTTCTCCGTCGCCGTTGCACGTCCATAGGAACCCGTCTGCTTGTCACTGAAAGCTACTCGGGTTTTGTTCTCGAAACTACCTTTGCCGACGGTTGTTTCGATTGGTAAAGTGAGGATGGTTCCGAGGTAAGGGACGTTCTCCATCGATTTTGACTCAGATGAGCCGGAGTTTTCAGATCCTTTCTCCATCGTCGGCGATCTGTAGGAAACATATCCAGAGCAAAAATATTACAAAAAGCTTAAACGAGCAAAAGTAAAAGACAACAGATCGTAATGTAAAGTAAGGGAAACAGGAATCGAACATAAACGAACAATTGGGAGAATCAAAACGCGTTCAAAACAGATCATGAAAATGAAACGTAAAATCTACAGAAAATCACTGAAATTCATATGAAAAAAGGAACTGCGTTCATCATGCGCAACTAAATAAGGAAAAACCTATAGTGTATCGAATTAATACAGTTAAACTAATCAATCAGAAAACTGGAAAGATAAAGAGATAAGAAATAGAGGATGATTTTTTCTATTTTCTAGTGTGGATTATAGAGAAAGCGACAAAATATGGAGAAGATGGAGAAGGGGAGTAACGGAACGTATTCTGACACCGTCCGTACAGCCACGTCGCTGCAACAGAGATACGTGGGTGTTGCAAACTGTAAAATTGTTTCAGTCTTCCGGATACGAACAAATCATGATTTTTCTCATAAATGATAAAACACATCTTTAAAAGTTTTCTTTAGAAATATTCAGAAATCATTTTAAGTTTTAACACCAAAACAGAAGTTTATATTGTTAAACGAAGTCTTGTATGGTTTCAAGCTGATTTGAGGTCTCTTTCAAACCGATTTGAGATCTGAGATAAAAACAAATATAAGGCCCTACAAAATATATAAAGTTATAATCAAGTAACTAACACTGAAATATAATAAAATTTAATAATTTTATTAGAATAAGCTACATATACAATTGAAACGGAACATAAGATCATATTCTAATCTTTCAAACATCTCTTTAATATTTTTCGTTACTCCTTTCCGAAAATATGTGTCACGACATTATATGAGGATTTAGGATCCTAATCGGACAAACTTACAAGATTTTGTATATATGTAGTTTGGGCAAATCATGCTTCCGAACAAGTTGATCAACATAATCATACAGAAAACACCATTTCATGTTGTTTTTATTAGTAAAAAACATAATCATACAATCAAGTTTGGATATCCATATTGAATTGCAATTTATAAACTATCATAATGAAATAAAGAACAACACCTATCAAATAAAATCTTGAAATCATACCAAATTCAAAAACTATGTACCGATTTACCCCTTAATATCAGTCAAACTAATAAAAATTTATCCTTTATAGCAATTGATCATGCAACATAAATCAAGAAAACCAAAAAACTAAAACGGAATTATATATAATTATACACCCATGAAATAAAAGTTGAAATTAAACTAAATTCATCCATGCCCGTGATGTCTCTCCCATATTGTCTCTGTCTTTTCGATATTTTTCATTTTTTTTGTATCAAAACTAACGTTAACTTGAAACACCTAAAATACTTAAGAGATGAGTGAATGTAAATTACGAGATTAACATATTTCGCTTACCGTTAGATTCAGACTCGTAGAAGAGATAATAAAGTCATAGAGATTGAGAAATCAATTTCGGCTAAAAAATGAACTTTAGAACTTCAAATTTCAATAATCGGTATATAAAAGTTTGTTAACTTCATAGAGTTTTATAAATCAGAATTTAAGTCAAAAATTGTTTCGCAAACAAATGACAAAATGGATAATCAGAAATTGGAAAACTCGGGGAGTGAGAGAGATAGAGTCGTAGTGTCGTTGGGGACTTCAATTTAGTTTGGCCTATTGGCTTAATCGTTTGGGAACTTCTGGTCACTGATGCATGAGTTTTTGACTCTTTAATACATTTGTGAAGTTGATGAACTCCCTAGAAATTATGGTCACTAACGCATCAGTTTTTTGACTCTTTAATTTGAGGGCCCAAAATCAGTCTGATCATATACAATCCCTAAATTGCCTTCTTGTGGGACCAACCCTATATATATATATATATATATATATATATATATATATATATATATATATATATATATATATATATATATATATATATATATATATAAACAAAGTCCCTTGTAACATAAGACTTCATTTTCTAAACCTCCTATTTGTCTTTTCATCCATATTTTATATTGTAAGATCATCTTTAATTGTGACTTTTATTAAAAAAATGGGTTATTGCCATAAAACCATTATATTTATATAAAATGTATGGTTATGTCCTAAGTCCGAATTTATGTCCATTGATGCCTTATATTTTGATAATTTTTGTCATTTAGGCTTTTTATCAGGTGACATGTGGGTAGTCGGTCACCTGGTCATCTTTTTAACACAAAGCAGCCACCATCACATGTAGGTAGCCGATCACCACCACCGACGCCACTGTCAAGAGCCGTCTCTTACATCATTTCTAACGGTCACCATCAGAGATACCATCTTCAACACCTTTTCTACCTTCACCGCCATGCCCTCGGACGAAACCCTAGTCTCCTCCATCTGAAGAACTTTGGCGTTGAAGGAATCTCTGAATAGTTCGAGTATTTATCGATTTTATGGTTTATGTTCGTATTTCTTTCTCCCTCACGTATGTATGTAATAACAGTAGAGCACACACCCTTTTCATATTATTCGTTTCGCATCCTTCCTTTTCATTTTCGGATTTGAATCGTATCACACCCTCTTCGATTCAGATTGCAGGGGTTGTACTGATGGCGGTAAATCTTTGTATGTGTGAATAGGTCAATGAAAAATGTTGGTTTTGTGGTAGCTGGAATGTCGCTTATTGAAGGGTTTATGGAGGTGGTTGAACGATGGTTGTAATGGAGATTAATGGTGGTGTTAAGGTGTTGTGTAGTAGCTTCTGGTATTAGGTTGTGGTTTTTAAGAGGGTGTTGGAGGGTGGCGGATGTAGAGATGTTGGTGGTAGTTTCCGGGTGGTAAAGGTTAGGATGTAATGGTGTGGTTGTGGCGAAGCGTTGTTGTTGTGAATGAAATACGACGATTGCTGATTACAGAGGTCGTAAAGGGTTGTTATGATGGAGAGATAAGGGTGACATTGGGTGATGGTGGTGGTGGTGCTTTGTGTAGATTTCCCTACGGTGGTCGATATGATGGGCAAATAATGATGTTTTGATTTCAAGATATGGTGGGTGGTGGTGAATGATAGTGGTGGTGGTGGTGGTGGAGGCAGTGATTACGGTGACAGGTGGTGGTGATGGTGATGGTTGTGGTGGTTGATGGTGGTAGCGACGGTAATTGTGGTAGTGAATGGTGGTGTTGGTGGTAGAAGTTAGTGGTAGTATGTCACACCCCCAAAACCAGAACGGCGGAAACGTTCGGGAGCGGAGGACGTCATGTCAAGTATCACAACACATGCATTATAGTAATTAAAGTACAAACAACCATTGCATTAATAAGTATAAGTTTTACATAAGTGTTTAAACATTACATATTCAAACATCAGAGTAGATATGGTAAAAGACAAAAGACGCAGCACGGTACTAGGTTGTCTTATCAAAAGCTCCAGGAGTGTACCTGTCTACTAGATTCCTGAGAATACAAGTTATTTTGAAAGAGTAGATCAGCATTTAAGCTGGTGAGTTCATAAGTATTTTAGTTATATAAAGTATACTCTAAGTTCTTGGAAAAGTTCACCGGTTCCTCCAGAAAATCCTATATTTTCTGATGTGATAAAATGATAACCACAATAGTTCCCTCTACAATTACTTAGTTTATACTAGTTATATATAAGCTAATATCGAACGGACAGTTAAATGTGTGAATCTGCCCTAAGCCCACAACCAAACAAGGAACAGGAAGTAAGGTGGAAGTCACACATTCCACTGCCAATCAGATATTACTTATATAATACTCTGATGTATAAACTAAGGAATTATAGAATTAATCATTTAAGGTCATTTATGTTATACTAGTTTTAAGAAAGTGACTAATGACGTTCCAGAAAATCCTATATTTTCCGCCTTACAACAGATAAGTAGTTTTAATTCTATAAAACCGTTCCATTTAAGTATTATTGTACTTATAATAAGGTTTAACATAATTTTAACTATCCATAAAATTATGAGAAGAATGTTTTCCGTTTTGATGGTGAAGAGTGGTTTTAAATCCCCATAAAACCGTTCCCTAAAGTAGTTTTAAATCCTCATAAAACCGTTTCGTTTTGTTTGTGAAAAGTGATTAATACAGTAGTATTTCTTAAAAATAAACTATTGAAGAATAACTACCCTAATATTAACCTGGTTAATTAGGGTTTAAAATGTGATAAAGTTGTAACCATGCTGGACTAGAATAAACACGACAACCTACTGGTGTCGAAACTGAATACGTGACATTTGTCACCCCATGGCTGGTCTGCCGGACTGTAGCTAGCAGTCATGATGTGGGATTGTCAGTCCCGTATAGATCTATACACATAATGTCCGCTCTCCCTCCAAGAGACTCTGGTTACAAGAATGTAACATAGCAAGTATTGCTATGTCCTGAATACATACCATCACATTTTAGTTTGAGTAAAGATCGAATTATATCCATTTCTCGATAAAGTAATTTAGACCTCGTACACTTATCTAGAAAACAAATTTCTCATTTGTTTCATAAATTATACCTATTATAATTTATACGTTCTATCTGATTAGCATGATCTATCCTAAATGTACCCCTTTGCTCAGCATGATACAAAGGTAATGATACCGCCTGAAGTAACCTTTTATATTCCCATATGTATAATGTATATAATTAAAAAGGAAACAACCTTCGTACAAATAACTCCACCTTAAACCCACATCCAAACAAGGAAAAGGAAATAAGGAAACTCATTAGTCCTAAGCCCTTTAAGTCTTATTTATATACTTATACATATATGAACATGATTTTGATAATTATAAGCTAAAAGAGTTATAAATACATTTTAAAGAGTTTAACAGTATCTTAAAAGAGTTTATGTGATTTTGAAAAGAGTTCACATGACTTTAAGTCATTATGGAAGTATTGGAAAATCCTTTATTAAAAAAAATAAAGATTCAAAGCATAAGGAAATCTTATATGTGATTGATATCACATGTATTTACTAACACAATTAGATTGTGTTCAACTTGTATTCCCCCCTAAAAAGCATTTAAAATCATTTAAAAGGTAGATTATAGGGGTATGAACTCACCTTATGTCGGTGATTCGAGTGAAGATATTGTTGGGTTATGAGCATTCTAACACTCCTAAGTGTACATGCAACCCTAAATACCTTGGATCTATGTTTTCTCTATTATACATACAATTATGAACATCCAAGGTATTATCCTAATCTAGCATACAAAATAATAAATATAACAAGATAAAATACATACCTCTTTGATGTAGAATGTCTTCATGAAGCTTGAGTGCCTAGTGCCCCAAGTGTGACACCTCAAATGGTTCACACAACACCAAATGCACATGGAATGACTTGAGAGAAATGGAACACTCCTTGAAATCGTCTAGCCCTCATATTCACACATTAGTACACGATTTCTTGAGCCATGGGATTCTTTTATATGGTGGCTATTAGGGTTACACCATGTAACTCATAACTTTACCCATTCCTTATGCTCCATGGATTTTAACCTCCATGGAGTATCCATGGGTCACCCCATGGACTTAGTCCAACATAAGAAATCTTGGATCACAAGCCCACATATATAAGAATGAATGATTTACACAATCAACTCATATATTTAATTAGTCTCCTTTTGATCACTTAATTAATTCCAAATTAATTCTTGATCAATACTAATTAAATAACCTTATTAATATATTAGAACTTATAATATATTAACCAACCTTAAGTGTTATTTCTCTCATTATAGTCTATCCAAATGCATGATGCCATGCAACCCAAATGGACCATGCCGGGTCGGGTCAAGTCTTACCGATTATAGTTATGGACTTAGACATTAATCCAACAGATACGGTATAGGATGATAAGTTTCACGAGTGAAATCCCGAACACAAACGGATCCTATTTAGCATATAATAACATATATAGGTATACAATTAGTGTTTATAACAACTAAAGTGTATAGAAAACGGCCTTAGGAAGTAGGGAACACTTACAATGAAGTGTTAGAACTAAACATGAGAGGTTGAATGATGATCACGGCCAAGAGTGAAGAGTTCACGGCCCTATGAGTGGTTCACGGCCCAAGAATATGAAGAACACTTGAAGTGTTCACGGCCAAGATGATGTGTTCACGACCCTGGGATGGTTCACGGCGCAAGAACACCTGATGATCTTGAAGAAAATGTGATGAATCAAAGATGGAATCAAAGGGTTTCACATGAACAACAAGAAAAGGCAAGTGTTTCTTACACTTTTGAGGAGAAAGAAGGGTTCATGGTTGATGATACTTGAGAGATAATAGGGTGGTTCACGGCTGGAAGATGACAAAATGAAGAGAAAATGGCAACACCCTATTATACATACGAGAGTTCACGGTCCGAAGGGTTCACGGCCGTGAACCTCGTTTACGGTCCGAAGGCGGTGCTGGCCGAGAAGCATTCACAGTCCGAGGTGTTCACGGCCGAAGCCTCGTTCACGGTCGTGAACCTCGTTCACGGTCCGAAGGTTTGGCTTCGCATGGTATTCTCGGTCCAACTTGTTTCACTTCTTTAAGAATACAACACCTTGAATACAAGGTGTAAACACTTATATTAATCTAACCCATCCAAGATAAAATAATATTTAAGTTGATTTTAGTTGACCCAAGTTTGAATTTAACTGACCCGGGTTGACTTTTCAAGAAGAAAATAACGGGTTGTTACATAGTAGAAGATGTTGTTGGTAGTAGAGGATAATGGTGGTGGCAGAGTGTGGGGGTGGGGGTGATGTGGAAATATGAGGGATTTTATGATAATTATGACTAGTTAAGAGGGTGCAAAACTTGATAAAATTTTAAAATGACGAAAAATAGGCACATATGAGGCATTAATAAATATAAAATTAGACTTAAGACATAACCACATATTATTATATATATTAAATAAAAAGGCCTCCTTACTAACACTAATGTTTATGAAGTCACAATTTTTCCACTACATTTTACTAAGTTTTGTTTGTAGCCCTTGTCATGTTTTTCAATTTTAGAGTTTTGCCACAAAGGTTTTTGAATTTAGTATACTTAGTCACTGTAATTTTATAATTTACAAAAAGTATCTTGTAAAGATTTTTTTTTACAAAAATAGTCCATATGTCTAACATTTTTGTATGTTGGCAGGTTTGACCATGATGTAGAAAATAAATTACAAAAATTTTCTGCATAATTACAGTAAATGTCAATATCTATTTTTTTTTACAAAAACAGCCCATATATTTAAAAAATACAAAACTAGTATCTGCCTAATATAAAATTTGCAGGTTAGTCCCTATAATTTCCTACATCGACAAGTTTGGTCCCCCCCCCAAACAGTTCACACAAAACGATAAACTATTACTAATATTGTAACATCCCAATTTTCAAGACCAAAAATTTTGCCTTTAATTAAGTAATTTATAAAACCATTTACTAAAAAACAACATCAATATCATATCAAACTCATAACCCATAAGTCAAATGTCATAAAAACATGTCATGGAATAATAATAATGTCAGAGTACAATCCCAAGAACATCATAGTGTGGAAATCGGGTGTGTGTGTGCGATGCGCTGCTACCGTGCCGGCTCCTTCCCCTTCGATGAAGAGGTACCTGAAAACACAATTGTAAACTGTAAGCACGAAACATAGTGAGTTCCCCCATCATACCACATACCATAAACATATATTGCCTAACCCTCGGTATCTTTCAACCGGTATCTGCCTGGCATAATCGGAAGTTGGACTTCCCTTTGGTATCTTTCAAACGGTAGCCGGGAGCTGACCTCCCCTTCGGTATCTTCCACCCGGTAACCGGAAGCTGACCTCCCCTTCGGTATCTTTCAACTTGTAACTGGGGTCTATTTCACCCCTACCACTACCACATAAAACATAACGTGAACATACTACTAGGCATGCGTGGGTTCTGACGACCCCTTCGGTATCTTTCAACCGGTAATCGGGACTAATCCCCCTACTACCACTATCACATATATCATATCATGCTAATCACATAAAACATATCAGGTAGTAGCAAACCTATATAATTATCACAAAGACAATCATCTATCAACCAACTCCTACTAGTGGGCCGACATTGTGGCCGTAGACCCACTCCTACTGGAAGGTAACTCACCTCAATGTCATAAAGTGTATGAACTGTCCTTACTGCCGGAATCAACCCCTCTCAGATCCTACACATAACAATCTTCCTTAATTACCATTTCTTGGTCAACTCACATCAAAGTCAAATTCAAGGTCAACACCTTGGTCAAAGTCAACTCTAGGTCAAAGTCAACATTCAGTTGACTCAACTCGCCGAGTGTGCCCCATAACTCGTCGAGTTCTAAAATCATGAAAACGCCAAGACTCGATCCTACTCGCCGAGCCTTACAAGGGCTCGCCGAGTTCTCCTTTAAACAAAGTCGGGACCTTCTACAACTGACTCGCCGAGTTCATCCTTGAACTCGTCGAGTTCATCCTTGAACTCGTCGAGTTCATCTTCATCTGAGTCAAGGTGTTTAGTCCTTGACTCACCGAGTTCACCCTTGAACTCGTCGAGTTCATCTTCATATGTTTGGTATATTGCCTTGGACTTGTCGAGTTCATCCATAACTCGTCGAGTACGATGATCTTCAGGTCCATAATGAACCCAACTGGCTAAGTCTTCTTCCAACTCAACACACACTTGCTATCAGAAGGGGTTTTAGGGAAAATGCAACATAGCTCCCCAAGTCAAATAAGTGACTCGCCGAGTCCCTCTATGTCCAAAACTATTCAGTCGATTTCAGATGGTCTTAAAGCATCCAAAACATAGCTCTGACCTCCTAGGGTCCATTTTACACGTAAAGCTACGAACTTGACGTTCATGCATGGGGTTTTTGGCTCAAAAGACTCTAAAATGAGGTTTATATGATGCATGGGACTCCCATGGCCATAAAGTTGGCACCTTTATGCCATGGGAACCCTCAATGGTTCCAGATCTGAAGTCATACCCCCTTAGAACCATAAAATCCCAAAAATGGCTCTACTAAAGCTTAGAAAAGGTAGAAACTAGTCCTAACTAGAGATCTAAGAGATAGATGGTCAAGGTTGAAGCTTTTTACCTTGAATGAGCTGGAAATGAAGCAAAACCTCTAGATCTACTTGCTTCTTCTGGAACCACCAAGCTTCCACTTCTTCCTTCAAGCTTCAAACAACCACAAACACACAAAAATGGCTCAAGAACACTCCAAATGCTTTAGGGTTTCGAGTTAGGGATTTTCTGGAATGTGAGAGATGATGGAGGATGAAGTGGGACAAGATAATGTGTTTAAATAGGGTGCAAACCCTAAATATTAGGGTTTCATCCAGGTAGTCCTACTCGTCGAGTAGGTTACTTAAAACCCGCGTCCATAATCCCGTCTACTCGACGAGTTAGGCCTCCAACTCATCGAGTCCCTGTGTAAGAATGCAAATACCTATATTTAAAATACATACCAGGAATCGGGCGTTAAAAATCTCTCCCAATTATTTTAGACTTCGTCCTCGAAGTCTGCTGCCGCATCTGAGAAAAGCTCGGGGTAGTGCTCCCTCATCTTGTCCTCTGGCTCCCAAGTCCATTATGAGCCCTTACGGTGCTGCCATTGCACCTTTACCAGCTCGACCCTCTTGTTCCTCAGATCCTTCGACTTCCTGTCGAGGATAGTTACTGGTCGCTCAATGTAGTTTACGCTGTCGTCCACCTGAATATCCTCTAGAGGCACCACTGCAGAGTCGTCTACCAGGCACTTCCGCAGCTGGGAGACGTGAAAGTTGCTATGAATCTGGCTAAGCTTGGCTAGAAGATCCAGCCTATACGCCACCTTGCCCACCCGGGCTGCAACCCTAAAAAGACCGATGTACCTAGGGCCCAACTTGCCCCGCTTCCTGAACCGGATGACACCTTTCCAAGGTGACACCTGCAGGAGGACCATATCCCAGACCTGGAACTCCAGGTCCGAATGACGCTTGTCGGCATAACTTTTCTGCCGACTTTGAGCAGTCTGAATCCTGCTCCGAACCTGCTGGATCCTCTCCGTCATCTTGAGTACCACTTCAGTACTCCACATGACTCTCTGCCCACCCTCACCCCAGCAAATCAGGGTCCTGCACTTCCTCCCGTATAACATCTCGAAGGGAGGACGATCGATACTCGCATGGTAGCTATTATTGTATGAAAACTCTGCCAAGGGAAGGTAGGTATCCCAACTACCACCAAAGTCTAAAATGCATGCTCACAACATATCCTCCAAAGTCTGGATGGTCCGCTCGCTCTGACCATCCATTTACGGGTGAAAAGCGGTGCTAAAGTGCAGACGATTACCCAACTCGTCGTGGAATTTCTTCCAGAATCTGGAAGTGAACCGCACATCTCTGTTAGAAATCATGGAGACTGGCACTCCGTGTCGAGCTACAACCTCTCGAATATAGATGTCGACCAGCTTCTCGGCTGAAATGCTTTCCTTGATCAGTATGAAATGGGCACTCTTGGTCAACCGATCCACGATGACCCATATGGAATCCACTCCCAGTACGGTCCTGGGGAGCTTGGTGATGAAATCCATGGTAATATCTTCCCATTTCCACATGGTAATATCTAGCGGTTGCATCTTTCCGTGTGGCCTCTGGTTCCCGGCCTTGACCTTCCTGCAGGTCAAGCACCGATCTACATACCATGCTACATCCCACTTCATGCAGGGCCACCAGTAATCAGGGCGAAGATCTCTGTACATCTTCCTCACCCCGAGATGAATAGAAAACCTAGATTTGTGCGCCTTCTTCATCAGAACCTGGCGCACACCTCCATGATAGGGAACCCACACCCTACGATGTAGTGTCTGATGGGTTTTGAGCATTCTAACTCTCCTAAGTGTACATGCAACCCTAAATACCTTGGATCTATGTTTTCTCTATTATACATGCAAATATGATTATCCAAGGTATTATCCTAACTAGCATACCAAAACATTGATACTAGGATAATAAAATAGATAGAATACATACCTTGTTGTTGTTGCTTGACTCCATGAAGCTTGAGAGCCTAGTGCCCCAAGTGTGACACCTCAAATGGTTCACACAACATCATGAACTCTTGGAATAACCATGAGAAGAAGACATACATATTCAAATCGGCTAGCCCTCAAGATATGTATCACTAGTGCCAATTTCTTGAACTAAAGGGGTTCTTATATAGGGTGGCTATTAGGGTTACACCATGTAACTCATGACTTTACCCATTCCTTATGCTCCATGGGTTTTAACCTCCATGGAGTATCCATGGATCACCACATGGGTTAAACCCAACATAAAGGAATCTTGGATCATAAGCCCACATATATAAGAATGAATGATTTACACAATCAATCCCCATATATTTAATTAGTCTCTTTTTGATCACTAAATTAAGTCCAAATTAATTCTTGATCAATACTAATTAAATAACATGATTTCATATTAATATATTAGAACTTATAATATATTAATATGTCACAAAATGTCTTTTCCTCATAAACGGTCTATCCAAATGTTCCGATGCCATGCAACCCAAATGGACCATGCCGAGTCGGGTCAAGTACATACCAATTATAGTTATGGACTTAGACACTAATCCAACAGTCTCCCACTTGGATAAGTCTAAAACTATTATTGCGTATGACTTCAGGAACCAACTGGCAATCGTAGCTCTCAAAAGCCGATGTCGAACTCTGACCTTGTAGATGAACTCTGACCTTTGTCAATGACTTTTCCATTAGATAAGGGATCATATATTCCTCCATTCTAGATATCATATGGACTGAGACATGGATTATAATCATTCTCTCTGTCCATTTGTTGTTTCCCGATTTCCGATTTATGACGATTGACTAATTGAACAAATCAAATCAGTCCAGGCCCGGCCGAGCACTTACATTTGTCATCATCAAATCATCGAGGGGCCCACAGATATCGCTTTTATCCCGAAGGTAAAAGGAATGGATAAACTTCGACTCATATGGCTTGTTCTACTACTTGTTGAATCATACACAAAGGCACGTTTTATAACACCGAGTTACCGAATGCGTTTTCGTGCAATCAATGTACAACCAACTCATAGTAACAAGTCATATCTCTAGGTTTGAAGAATATAATATATTATCGTCTCATGATCACTCGTGATAAAATCCATGAAGTGATTCCAATGAGCGCGGGTTGAATCCAATACTCAGAACTTATGAGCACTCATGAGTGTTGTAGCCCTTGTCCAACATCTTAGACCTCTACAAGCCAACCAATGACAGTCTTGATTCATATCTACTTCCAACATATGACCGACTGTGGATAGTTTGAATAACTTAGTCAATCAGGAAGAACGACCTAGTTATTCTGGAAGTCAAAACATGCAAAATGAAACACAATAATAATATAATCTAATATGGTATCAAAACCTATGAACATAAATAAAACACCTTTTATTTATCACCATATGATTACACATTATTCATTGTATACTGTTTCAGCTATCAACTTTATTCTTGAATTTAAAACAATAGTTGTCCCATGCTCCAAGCATGTACACTATGTTTTCTAAACACTAGTCATGCCATACACCAAGTATGCATACTATGTTTGTCTATGATCTTCACTTTGTGAATTAGATCAATTGAACATAACTCCAATGATCCTCTTTCACAGTCCCAAATCCTTACTGCAAATGCAAGAATTCCAAATTCATGCCATTTACTGAAATCTGTTAGATTCTAAACTTATATGCATTGATCTTCCTGTAATGATTATGCACAGAGTCAGAAAGACTTGACAACAACCATTACAGAGCATTCCAAGGAGATCAACTCCTTGGAAACATCCTTCTTGCATTAAGTTTCCTAATCTTACACAGATTGAATAATTTCCAACTTTGAAACATTTCCATATTCCATTTTGACTATCACTTCTGAACAAGAGTTGCCTCCTTACAGATTATGTCAATATGGTCCTTCCAGAATTAACACTATACTTCCAACTGTCCTTGAACAACCAATCTTTGGTAAACCTTAGATTTTCCTCGACAATTGCTTAATCCTTTTAGTCATATCCAGTTCTAGACCTTTTCCCTTCTTAATGCCCCAGGCATTTGGAAAATTTTAGAAAGGATAAATATAGCACATGTAATCGATCCTATATCCGAATCATATGGGACTCGAGTCATGATGTCTCACATAAAGACTAAACCAGTCTTTTGCTATAACATTTCCATTTCTATTTGCCAAGTTCTCATAATTCATATTATGAAAAGGGATGCCGTAATCATAATCGAATTTTAGAACGCAAATAATGGACCCATATATAGAATTTCCTTATGTTGAGCCATTCCAACATGAAATTCATATATATATCCTTGACTAAATACGATTAAAATCTCAATCTAAGCTTTTAGAATTGAAATGAAGTATAATTTCCTCTCCCTTAATTATAGCAAAACAACATTTTCAACCCCTGCAGCCTCACGAATTGAAACTTTTGTTTTCTATAATTAACATTGCTAACTTGCAACCTTTATCATAATTATCATGCTCCCACTAACATGATGATTATTAGCATAACACTTATGCTCCCACTAGCTTTGACATGTAATCAGAAATCAGCTGGACTTCTAGAAATCAATACTTTATTGACTTTCTTACCAAAGTTCAGATTTCTGATACTAGATTGCTTTGATAAAACTTTATCAATATCATACACCTTATCTTAGATAGCTCACAGGTGTGTCTAAACAATTTTAAGAACTATGAAAAGGGATGCCGTAATCATAGTCTCGATTGTTTAGACCTTTACCACTTCTCACAAGTCCATGTTAGTGTGTTGGTTAACCACACACGCTCCACTAACGACTTTGAGAATGCAAATATCACAATTGCTATCTAGCTAAAATCTACTTAGTGAAAGTGTTTCCTCACCATCATTTTCATGAATCGGAGAGAAACCTTATGACACTTAGATTTTATGGTGTATGAGTTCCTATCCATATGAATTTTGTCAAAACCATAATCACAAGACAAGGTTACTGACAAATCCACACTTATATGGATTAAACTTGTGCAATCTTAAATTCTTGCCATTTGGCAGCTCAAGGGCCTGCCATTGCTTCCAAGTTGTTGTGCAACCAATTGAGAACTCTAAGAACTCATATGCAAAGCCAACTATAATTGGAATGGACACAGAAATAGTCAACATGATAGGTTATAAACCTCAAGTCGTGTGCTAGTGAAGAACTTTAGGTTTTATTCTTGATTAGTTCTTGAGACTTTCAAGACCTTTAAGACTCCCACTGTCCTCTTGACTTATAAGACTTTCTTGTCAGATATTCAAGAGATAGTGTGGATTCTAATCAAGACAAACACTTCACACAATTGGCCTTAGTTGGTCTTTGTTTTATCCAAAACATCACAACTTACCAATTTCAAATGTACAAGAGTAGAAAACTTTTACTCTTACATTTGACAAGTGTTTTAAACCTTCTTTAAGACATGTCACTCAAGTTACAATCTTAGAGTATAACTCTAAGAATTGTTTTTGGAACGAAGTATAAATCATCTTCTTGATTTAACCACTTCAACAATTAATAGCTCCTCTTCTTAGCTACCAGAATGCACTTAGAGGATGAATTGTGATAAGGTCTCTTAATCATTAAGATGATTATATAACATGATACTCAAGTACTCTACCATCTTTTCAGATTTGAGAAACTTTTATCCTTCTGCCTAATTTGATTCTTCTCATTCGTTCCGCCATACACTGAAATTTTTTCCAATGCTTCAGAATTATACTTAAGCCTGTAAGTATAACCATATTTACTAAACTTTAGTAAATCATGACGAATAGTCTTATCGATCTTTTGTGGTGGACTTAATGAGTGCACAAGAATGTGTACTCGATCCTTTACTTGACTCACACATCCATGTGAACAAGTACTTAGTCTTTATTTTTCCAATGCTTGAAAGTTCTTATTCATCATGCTATACAACTTGCATGATTCCAAGTTTCTATCCAACTGAAACTTAGGTGATGAGAATCTTTCCTTATTTGGTAAATTTAGACACTACCACAAATGAAAGAATCAAATTCATATTTCCACTCTTGCTCTTAATGGAATCTTATAAGCAACAAAAGTTTTCACAAATGCCATTGTAAGGATATTTTAAAATAAATAAAATCAAAAAAAAAATTTCTTTTATTTTAAAACTTTGCGGAAAAACTATCCTTACAATGCAAAAGCACATGAAAACTTTGTTGTTATTTATTCCTAAGCAATATATCATAACTCTTAAGAAGTAGCTCAAGAATCCGATCTTCAAACTATGCGATAGAAATCCATCTATGCCATCAGATTCAGCATATTCTTTCTTTAAGTTTCTTCACTTTTTCTTTGATTCTTAAAACATCAACATGTGACCCAGTCACATCATGTATCAAGAATCTCAGAATAGAAACTTAGCAGAGTTAGATAGTGGACTTTACCCGAAGTAGAGTCAAACTTATTGACTTTAATATCCTTAGGTAAATTTGGCAGCTTCGCAACCAATGCCCCTTTCTTTGGCAATAGACCCTTGATAATGGGACTATCTCAGACTTAGCCGTTCTCTTTACCATTTGGTCAACCGAGTTGACTATGGCCGATCCCTTTCCATTGGGAAGAGAGAGCTTTACTGGATATCTAATGTCATCATTGTCAATGTCCATAAAGTTTTAGGAAGTTGATCTTAGCAAATAGATAAGATCATTAAGGGTCTTGTCATAGTCTGTTTCATAGGAGTCCCAAAGGAACTCACTATGTGACTTAGAAAGTGATTGATCATCAGCTTCCTCTAGGCTTTGACACCCAACTCTCCCGGTTTGTCAATATGTGACTACATCTCCAAGATGTGATCACACATAGACCTTTGCTTGCCAATAGGGCTTGAGTGACCTTAAACTTTTCAGGAACTTGTGGGTTAGGGAGAATAATTGGAGGAGGTGAAAGAAGTATGATTTCCATGGGACATCATCTTCATTTTAGGAAAACTTGTTTCAAGAGATTTGGGAAGATCATCTTTTGGGAGATATTCAAGATAGTTGATTTAAAGTCATTAATATAACACCCAATATGAAATATTAAGGCTAGGACCCAACAACCTATTTATAACTGGAAGAGGGATGCCGTAATCCAAGTTATAAAATAGTTGAAGGTAGGTAAATGACGATTTACCAATTTCCACCATGAAAAACGAAATATAATTAAGTTTTAATTGGATTTGAAACTCCTAGATCTTTTGAGATACATTGAACTTTCAATGGCATGTTTGAATCTCGATTGTGCCCTCTCAAGTTTGTGACTGGGATGCCGAGGATCACAAACAAGGTGTGAATAACCATGCAAATTGACTTGGTACCCTTAACTTTATCACCTAATCGATGTGCCGGTTAACCACACACGCTCCACCGATCTATAATAGAGTCAAGTTACCCTTTGCCACTCTTACTAGTCCTTATTAGTGTGTCGGTTAACCACGCACGCTCCACTAATGACTTGGTAAGGTACAATGTGTAATTTCATGGGTTAGCACCTTTTTCACATTTTCCTAAGTAACTAAGATTGGGAATGTATAAGTGTTTAGTTACTTAGTATTTATCATTAATACTTTTAATGAAGGGAGAATTATAGTCCTTTCCTACCCGTTCGGCTAACGACCCTCCACCAGTCAAGGAAGCGGTGGGTGAGAGTGCACACCCATTAAACTGCCATTTTATAGGCAGTAATCTTATACCCCCCTTATAGACCGGCTTCGTGAATGAGGCCTACTAACGGTAAGATTGACTTTATCTTATACATATCTATATAATTAAAATTATAATAATAGTATAAGGGTTTGAATTTTAACTTTTAAAATTCTAAGGGCTAACTTGGAATTAAAGTATTCATAAGAGAAAACTTTTCAAATTCCAAAACTTGAGGGCAAGTTTTGAAACTATTCAAAACTAATTAATTCCATAACTTATGTGTTTAAAGTAGTTTTAATTAAAAAAAACTCTTCAAGTTCCATAACTTGAGGACAAGTTATGGAAGACTTTAAACTAATAAAAGAATATAACTTTTCTTTATTTTGTAATTTATGGAATTAATTAAGGTTACACATTTTATTACTTAATGAAGTGACTCTTGAACCTCCATAACTTGAGGACAAGACTCTTCATTTTTGTAAGCATTACCAACTTTTATGAGTTTTATGAAACTTAAATGTGACTTTTCATATAACTTGAGGACAAGTTACAAAAACACATTTTAGAATCAACTCTTAGATTAAAATGGATTGAAAACACATAATCAATTAACTTTTCTATTAATCTAAGCAACTCATAAGAACAAGATAATTCAAATCAAACTTTTCCATGTAATTAGCCTAATCACTAAACTAATACAAAACATGAATCTATTGACAATTATCTTTGAAATTGGATTAGTATGAACATTACCACATCAAAAACAAGTTTATAAGTTCAAAAACATCTTAGGGTAATGTTTCTAGTCCATTTCTAGCCAAAAAACTCGAAAATATGCTGTCTGGGGCTCCTACTCGTCGAGTGTATCAACCTACTCGCCGAGTAGGATGATTTTATTCATGGACTCGGCGAGTTCATCAGTGGACTCGGCGAGTCCAGTGCCCAGAATGCCCGAAATTCGACTTTTTCAGCATTTTTCAGCAATTTGCATCAAGTATAATTGAAAACAAGCCTAGGCTCTGACACCACTGATGGGTTTTGAGCATTCTAACTCTCCTAAGTGTACATGCAACCCTAAATACCTTGGATCTATGTTTTCTCTATTATACATGCAAATATGATTATCCAAGGTATTATCCTAACTAGCATACCAAAACATTGATACTAGGATAATAAAATAGATAGAATACATACCTTGTTGTTGTTGCTTGACTCCATGAAGCTTGAGAGCCTAGTGCCCCAAGTGTGACACCTCAAATGGTTCACACAACATCATGAACTCTTGGAATAACCATGAGAAGAAGACATACATGTTCAAATCGGCTAGCCCTCAAGATATGTATCACTAGTGCCAATTTCTTGAACTAAAGGGGTTCTTATATAGGGTGGCTATTAGGGTTACACCATGTAACTCATGACTTTACCCATTCCTTATGCTCCATGGGTTTTAACCTCCATGGAGTATCCATGGATCACCACATGGGTTAAACCCAACATAAAGGAATCTTGGATCATAAGCCCACATATATAAGAATGAATGATTTACACAATCAATCCCCATATATTTAATTAGTCTCTTTTTGATCACTAAATTAAGTCCAAATTAATTCTTGATCAATACTAATTAAATAACATGATTTCATATTAATATATTAGAACTTATAATATATTAATATGTCACAAAATGTCTTTTCCTCATAAACGGTCTATCCAAATGTTCCGATGCCATGCAACCCAAATGGACCATGCCGAGTCGGGTCAAGTACATACCAATTATAGTTATGGACTTAGACACTAATCCAACAGTGTCAACAACCCACGACTCTCGTAGTCGAAGGAGGGAATATTTCCTACAATACGCTCGCTCTTCTGATGTTCCTCCTTCATAGCCTCCTGTTGGGCCTCTCGGATCTGCTCCAGAAGTGGACTCACCACTGTCATCAGCAAGAAAATGTCTCTGATCGGGGATGCCTTGTGGCTAAGAGCATCGGCCACAAAATTAGCCTTCCCTTGGTGGTAGAGGATTTAAAAATCATAATCCTTCACCACGTCTAGCCACCGACGTTGCCTCATGTTCAGATTCGGCTGATCCATGAGGTACCTCAGACTCTTGTGATCCGTGTAAATGGTACAATGGACCCCATAGAGGTAATGTCACCATATCTTGAGGGCGAAAACAACCGCCCCCAACTCCGAATCGTGTGTCGGGTAGTTCGCCTCGTGAGGCTTCAGCTGCCTCAAGGCGTAGGCGATGGCATGCCCTCTCTGCATCAATACTGCGCCCAAACCCGAAATGGACGCATCGCAGTACACTACAAAATTCTCCACGCCCTCTGGCAGGGTGAGGATCAGCGCCTCGCATAATTTCTGCCTCAATGTCTCAAATGCTGCCTGCTGCTCAAGCCCCCAGCGAAATACAACGGCTTTCTTCGTCAGCCAGGTCACGGGTACGGCTATTTTGGAGAAATCCTAAATGAATCTCCGGTAATAGCCCGCCAATCCCAAGAAACTCCGAATCTCAGATGGATACTTCGGAACCTCCCATCTCATCACGACCTCTACTTTGGCCGGATCGACCAAAATCCCGTTCTGGTTGACAAGGTGCCCCAAAACTGCACCTCGCACAACCAGAACTCGCACTTTGAGAACTTGGCATACAAGCTATCCCTCCTTAGGGTATCCAAAACCTCCCGCAAATGATCCTCATGCTGCTCCTGCGTCTTGGAGTAAACCAAGATATCATCGATGAAAACTATCACGGACCGATCCAACATTGGTCTGCATACGCGGTTCATGAGATCTATGAACTCAGTAGGAGCATTGTTGAGCCTGAAGGGCATCACCACGAACTCGTAGTGGCCATAACGAGTCCGGAATGCAGTCTTTTGTATATCCTCGTCTCTGACCCTCATCTGATGGTAGCCTGAACGTAGATCTAGCTTGGAAAACCAAGATGCCCCCTGTAGCTGGTCGAAGAGATCATCAATCCTCGGGAGTGGGTAACGGTTCTTCACCGTTACCTTGTTTAGCTCTTGGTAATCTATACACATTCGATGCGACCCGTCATTCTTTTTCACAAACAGAATCAGGGCTCCCCAGGGTTAACTGCTCGGTCTGATGAATCCCTTGTCTAATAGCTCCTGCAGCTGTGTAGACAACTCCTGCATCTCGGGAGGAGGCAACCGATATGGTGCCTTGGCTATCGGAGCCGCACCGGGGACCAGGTCGATCCTAAACTCGACCTGTCTTTCCGGAGGTATCCCAGGCAACTCCTCTGGAAACACATCCGGGTACTCTTGCACCATTGGCACATCACTCACAGCCACCTTGCCTTCCTCTCGGGTATCCATGACGTAGGCGACATATCCGGCGCATCCTTGCTGAAGGTAGCGCCTAGCCCTCACTGTTGAGCATAAAGCTGGTCCGCGCTGTGGCATCTCGCCCTGAATCACCAGCTCTCCCCCACTTGGGGTCCTGACACGTACCAACTGCTGCGCGCAGTCAATCACAGCCCCATTAGGGCTCAACCAATCCATGCCTATAATAACCTATTTCCGATGCAACAGAATGGGAACTAAGTCTGCCAGGTAGCGCTCCTCGAACATACTCAAAACACAATCTCTGAAAACCTCTGATGCCCGAACTGATCGGTCGTCAGCAATCTGGACCTCTAGAGGGCAATCCAACATGCCCGAAGACTCAGGGAACTTCTTGCTAAGTGCAAGAGAGACAAATGATCAGGTAGCACCCGAATCAAACAACACCTGAACTGGGATACCGTTCACATGGAACGATCCTAAACAAAACACACACATGGCATATAAATATCATAAATAACACATAATGAAAGCTATGGAGAAGAAATCACACCCGTCACCACATCGGGTGTGGCGCGTGCCTCCTCGGTAGTCAACTGGAAGGCTCGGCTCCTCACCACTGGAGCCTCTGACTTGCCCTGCCAGCTATCAGTGAGCCGCAGGGTCGCTTGAGCTGGCACCGCCACTGGCGCTACTGTTGCTGTCAATCTCGGGCAGTTGGCCTTTTTATGGCCCTTCTGATTGCAATGAAAGAAAATCAGGTCTGATGTCTGAAATCTGCGGGTAGGGGCAGTACAATCCCTACCAAAGTGCCTAGTCTTGCCGCACTTGTAGCAGCCTGATCCCGACCCAGTGCGGCAAACCCCCTTGTGTGACCTGCCGCATTTCCCACAGCGGCTCCGGCCCTGCTGTCCCTTCGACCTAGAGTCGAATCCCTTGGGATTCTTCCCCGAAGCCCCAGTAACCTGTTTCATCTCTGCCTTCCTTTTCCTAATGTGCTCCGAGTTGATCTCCCTCTCCCTCGCCCTGTAAATCATAGATTCCAGGGTCGGGCATGCTCAGTAGCTGACATGCTCCTGGATATCAGCCCTCAACATATCATGATAGCGGGTCCTCCGCATCTCCTCATCCCCTATATACTGAGGCACCAATAAGGCGCTCTCCCAAAACTTGGCGGCAATCTACGCCACCGTCTCAGTAGTCTGTCTCATGTCAAGAAACTCTCTGGCCAGCTGCTGAAGCTCCACAGCCGGCGCAAACTCAGACCTAAACCTAGTCACAAAGTCAGACCAAGTCATAGCCTCAATGGCTGAGGCTCCCAAAGAATCACCAACTGACTCCCACCAATCCCTAGCCATGTCCCTCAAACATCCTGCAGCGTACCGGACCTTCGACCCCTCAGGACAGAAGCTAGTCAACTGGGCAGACTCCGTGTCTGCAATCCATCTCCTAGGAACAATGGGGTCATTTACCCCATGGAAGTCTGGTGCACCGCATCCCCTGAAGTCCTTAAAGGACAGTGTGCGCTCCCCTGACTGGCTAGCCGCCCAGTCACTCCTAAACGCCATGAGGCGATCCTCCATCAGCTCAATAATCCCTTCCTTGATCGACCCAAAAATCATCGGGGTCAAATCAAGGATGCCTCTAGTGATCTCAGAAGCAATGAACTCATGTAGTCCCTCATCAACTGGCTCGACACCTGATCCCGAACCTGATCCTGAGCCTGATCCTGACCCTGAGCCTCCTCCTCCTCCGTGTCGCGTAATCATCACCATTCTGAAACAAAACACATAATTGTCAGGGTCATACATAACCTCATAAGGTCTCACATACTACAAGTTCCCTGGTTCTATATCGGCCCTCCTTGACTCGAGTATGGATCCTCTCCTTTCAGTAGTACAGTCTCATACTACCTTCCACATCTATCCGTACTTTCCTCAAGGATTGCCTTGACTTCACCAAGTCCCTTCCACTACCACTGCTCGCTGCACTGATCTCATCCTAGGCTTACCCTAGGGTAACTCTCCGACTTACTATCCGCCATCAGCTGCATATGGAATCCCTCATACCTTTACCTAAGTAGCTTGCGAATACCATTACATATCACTAAGACCAGATAATTCTTCGAATAAGAGGTCCTACCCTACAACGGTTGGACTCAAACAAGAGCTGCGAATAGGGCTAGACCTAACCTTCTGAAATTATTTAGTCCTCGCAATATGTAACTTAACGTATTCGTTTACTAGTTAGTTAAAGATAACTAGAACTCCTAAAAGCACAAAGCAAGCAGCATTCGAGCATTGAGTAACCATACCAAGCATGTTCTATTTAGGCCATCATATTACTGACTAAACAGTTCTAGCATGTAACTCAATAGGCACATATAACAGGCACATAAGGCATCTTCCTAGATCCCCGACCCTAATCTAGCATGCAGTTCTCATACACATATAATAGGCATACAAGGCATCCTTTCTAGATCCTTAGCCCTAATCTAGCATGCAGTTCTCATAATCATATCGCATCATAACATAACATGTATGGGTATCTTGGGGAAAACTTACATGAGCTCGTCCAGTTGCACGCATCACACACCTTGTTCTTTCTCAAACCTCCTTATTTTTAAATTTTAGGAAAACTATTTTATTCTAAAAACATTTCATACCCTCGATTTGAGTTCAGACACCCCCGAATGTGTGTCCGAATCCCTCAAACCAAGGCTCTGATACCAACTTGTAACATCCCAATTTTCAAGACCAAAAATTTCGTTTTTAATTAAGTAATTTATAAAACCATTTAGTGAAAAACAACATCAATATTGATGAGATATGGTCCACTAGCATGGCCTAGACTGATCTAGAGCGCCAGCCTAGCCTGGCGCACTCCTGCCAGCCCTGCCTGGCGTTCCCTTGCCATCCTTGCTGGGGACTCCCTTGCCAGCCTTGCTGGGGACTCCCTTGCCAGCCTCGCTGGGGACTCTCCCGTCGGCCCGGCCTGGCGCTCCCTTGCCAGCCTTGCTGGGGACTCCCTTGCCAGCCCTGCTGGGGACTCTCCTGCCGGCCCGGCCAGGCGCTCCCTCGCCTGGCGCTCCCCTGCCATCCTTTCCTGGTGCGCGCCCGCCAGCCTTGCCTGGGGCGCGCCCGCCAGCCCCGCCCGGCGCCTCCGGGCGGCCTCGCCCAGCTCCTTGCTAGCTGGGCCTGAATTGGGCTGGCCCAAGGCCTGACCTAACTGTCCCCTATATAATGAACAGTATCTCCTCCATGGAGGAGGACACTCTCTCCTAGAGGACTCTCTCCCAGGTGGTTCAGCCACCACTAGACTTCCCCCATGGCTCAGCCGCCACTATACTCCGGCAGGGTGGCTCAACCGCCACCCGCCGCCGTCAGCCACCATACACCACCACTAGCACCAAGATGGTTCTCTCCAGCTATGGAGGACCATCTCAGATCTTCTAGCTGATCTAACTTGACCGTCGGAGTCCGCTCCCGGGGCACAGTCCCTGGGGCGGCTCTAACGACTTTGCACTGTGATGTCAGATCTCTGCCGCTGCAGAAGACCAGAAGAGCCGCCGGAGGTCGATGTCGCATCATTTGGCGCCATCCCGGATTCGAGCAAGTAGCAAAAGCCTCAGTTGTCCTACAGCTCGATTTCGACCAGATTTGTTCAGATCTGATCTGTTTTCCTCTAAGATTTGTTCAGATCTTTTCATTTCTACCCACCATTTGGTTCAGATCCGTTTGCTTTCTACCAAGATCTGTTCAGATCGATTTGGTTTCTCCAAGATCTTTCAGATCTTTTTAGTTTTTTGCTCAGATCTTTAGATCTGTTGAGTTTTTTCCTCAGATCGTTAGATCTACCTTGTTTTTGCTCAGATGTCTAGAGATGCTTTGTTTTAGTTCATCTGAGCAATTCTCAAGTTAAAAGATTTTATCAGATCCATCTTTGTTGGATTATTCAGAAAGTTGGGGAGAAAAGAGATTTCTATGAGTTTTTTCCCATCTTTGTTCATATTTTCGAATTTTATTCAGAAAGTTGAAGAACTTTTTGGTAGATATTTACTTTGTTTTCAGTTTATGTTGCAAAGAAATCACCTTCAGTATATGATTTGCTTTGCAAGACTTCTTTGAAGTTGTTTGCTTGATGTTTTCTTTTCAAAAATTTAGAGAAAGAAAACGAGAAATTTTCAGATTTGTTCCTTGTTCATGTTCTTGTTGAACAAGTTGAAAAGAGAACGAAAATTTACCAAATCTTTTTTCTCTTTCATCTTAATGGCTTGTTGTGCAAGATGAAGGGAAAAGAAAGTTTATAAGAAGAAAACTTTGTCAAACCCGTTTTTGTTTATATTTTGGGGTTTTTCCCAGTAAGATGAAAAGAAAAGAGGTGTTTTATGAGTTCTATCCCATCTCTTCTTCACATATTATCTGAAGATCCTTCTCTAGCTGTGCATTTCCATGTACATGCTTACCCACTAACAATTATTTGTACAAACAGCTATGTAGCTTGTACATTTTACAAAACTCTTCAGAAAAAGAAAAGAGAGAGAATAGGTTATTTATGGGTTTATACCACTTTCAGTTTGTATATCTTCAAAAAATCACATTTACTTCATTATTTTTTGTATATAAGTTTACTCAAGTTATTTAGAAGCTTGAAGGAAGAAATAAGTTTCTATGAATTTTTTACCCTCTTAAACTTTAAGAAAACTCATTTTCACCTCACCTCAGTTTTGTCATTCTTTTTAATGACTTGCCAAGAAAGTTGAGAAGAGAAAAGTGTTTATGAGTTTTATCTTATTTCAATTTATTTAGATGATTTATTCAGCAAAATGAGGAGGAAAAGTATTTGATGAGTTTTTACCTCATTTTAAGTTACCCAATATTTTAGTTACCATTTTAATAATGGTTTTCCGAAAGAAAAAAAGGGGGTGGAGAGGAGTTCTACTAGAAGAACTGATATCTGTAAAAGAAAAAAAATTCTTATGAGCTTTTCACCATCTTTCAGATGTCATATTATCAAAGGTTAATTTTAGTAATCAATATATACAAATTTCTTTAAGTTGTGTTGTAACTAGTGAAAGTTATTTTTACTTTATAGCTTTACCATTTTCATTAATGGTTATAATATAAAAAAAGGTGTGTATACAGAGAAAATCACATTTACAGCTCACATTCATGACAAATCACTCAAATACATCAAAAAGGGTGTATGTCGTGTCTATCTACTGCCGACAACAACAAAAAAAAGGGGATAAAGGTGCACAGTGCACCAGACACATGACAAGACAAATGACAAAGCTGTCTATACAAAAGCAAAGTTGGACCCCACCTGGTCCAATCCCTTATGTACAGAAAAAACAAAACAGCCGGGACCCACCGGGTCAACACATTTTCCGAGGAAGCCAAAGACTTCCCGAAACCCAAGCTTCTCTCGCTGGAACGTGAGCGCCAAACCGCCTACGTCTATCGACCATCTCCAGCCGGTGGCCTAACAAAACAAAGTCGCTGGTAAAGTCTCAGCTTCAATCGACATTGCCAGTGAGTCAAAAAGCTAGCGTCGCCGCTCCGATGTACCACCTCTTGTTACGATCCCGGCGACCCAACGGAACCACGTCGCTGGTGAAATCGCATCTCCAATCTCCACCTACAGGTGACGAATTAAAAAAAAAAAGGAACCGCTAAAACCTTCACCGATCACACCTCCATTCACCGATGTTTTCAACTGAGGACCAACAGATCAGGCGCCGCTGGTGAACTCCCAGGTCTGTTCATCCCTTCCAGCCGGTGATTGGCGAAGCAGCCTCAGCCTCTTGATTTAATGCCGACGACCAGATACACAGCACCGTCGGTCACCGCTAGTTGCCCCACCAGACGATCTCGAATCGCCAGACAGCCATCTGCTGCTTCGATCCGCCATCTTCAACCCCACCTAATCACATCTGCTTTCTTCATGCTTCACCCTCTCCTGTGTTCAATTAATCCCCGCTCACCAGAGCCAGGGCACCACCAAATTGCATCCACCGGACTATCTGTCGACCCCCACCTAGTCCATCAAGAAAGCAGGTCACCGGTTCCCTAGAAAACCCACCTCCGGTCGCCGACATCAATTTCTAGAACCACCAACGACAGCTGAAGCCAATCCATCCCCGACCACCATCTTCATGATGGGTTTTGAGCATTCTAACACTTCCTAAGTGTACATGCAACCCTAATAACCTTGAATCTATGTTTTCTCTATATACATGCAAATTTCTTTTTCAAGGTTATTTCCTAACTAGCATGGCGTGGGGATTACATAGAAAATAAAACTAGTAGAAATACATACCTTGTTGTTGCTTGGATTCCTTCAAGACTTTGTGAGCCTAGCACCCCAAATGTTGTGCCTCAAATGCTTTACACAACACCACAAGACTTGGAATAACTTGAGAGAATACTTCTAGCACTCAAAATCGGTTATGCCCTCTCTAGTAACACTAGGTCAACTAGGTCATGATTTTGCTAGCCATAGGGTTCCTTTTATAGTGTTGTCACAATTAGGGTTTACACATGAATGCCCTTAATTGTCATGACTCTTGATTTCCCATGACCCATGGGTTTGTAACTCCCATGGACTATCCATGGAGCTCCATATGGTTATAACCAAACCCATAAACCATGGATCATTAATCCACCATAAAAGAATTGATGATTGTCATAATCAACCCTATATATTTAATTAGTCTCACTTTGATCACCAAATTAATACTAGATTAATACTTGATCAATACTAATTAAATAATACTATTATTAATATATTAGAACTTATAATATATTAATAATCATAAGTGCCTTATTCTCTCATTTAGTCTATCCAAGTATTGCAATGCCATGCAACCCAAATGGACCATGCCGGGTCGGGTCAAGTACATACCAAATAAAGTTATGGACTTAGACACTATATCCAACAGTCTCCCACTTGGATAAGTCTATTAACTATATTTGCAAATATGACTTCAAAATCCGACTAGCAATCGTAGCTCTTTCAAAGTCTCTCGGAACTAAGATGATGATGATACGCCATTTAAGATAAGTGATCATACAATCCTCTGTTCTCATGATATCAGCCGGACAAACACATGGAACATGGTCTTACTTATTGTCCAGCATTTGTTTCTCGATCTCTGATTTGTTTCGACATAGAACTAAATTGAACACATCAATTAGGTTCTGACCGGGCCCGGTACATAAGTCAAAACCAAATCATCGAGGGGCCCAGATATCGCTTCTATTTCTAGAAGGAACAGATAAACTTCGATTGATATGCTTGTACTAACTACTTGTTGAATTATTCACAAAGGCACGTTTTATAACATCGAGTTACCAATGCGTTTTCGTACAATCAATGAATAACCAACTCATAGTCAACAACTCATATCTCTAGGTTTGAAGATTTATATGATATTACCGTCTCACGATCACTCGAGATAAATTCCATGAAGTGATGCAAGTGAGCGTGGGTTGAATCCAATACTCAGCCCTTATGAGTACTCATGAATGTTGTAGCACCCATTGCATTGTCCAAAGCACTTTAGACAAATCATACAAGCCAAATTCATGACAGTCTTGATTCATATCTACTTCCAACATATGACTGACTGTGGATGGTTTGAATAATATGATATATACCATAACATAATTATTCTGGAAGTCAAAACATGCAAAGTGAAACATAAGAATAATACTAATCTTATATGGTCCCAACACTTTGAGTGTAAATAAAAACACCTTTTATTTAAGCACCATATTGATTACTCATTATTTATGTTTCGATTAATCAACTTTATGCTTGAATTAAAACATTAGTTGTCCCATGCTCCAAGCATGTACACTATGTTTTTCCAAACAACAATTATGCCATACTCCAAGTATGCATACTATGTTTACATATGGTCCTCTCTTTGTGAAATAGATCAATTGACAATATTCCAATGATGCTAATTTCACAATTCCAATCCTCGTTGTAAATGAAAGAATACCAAACTCTTGCCATCTACTGTAATCTGTTAGATTCTAAACTTATATGCAATGATCCCCTTGTAATGACTATGCACAGAAGTCACAAAGACTTGGCAACAGAAATTACAAAGTATTCCATGAGCAACCAATCTTTGGTAAACCTCAGATTGTCCTCGACAACTTTGCTTAATCATTTTAGTCATTTCCAGTTCTATTCCTTTTTCCATCTTAATGCCCTAGGCATTTGGAAAATTTAGAATGGATGAATATTATAGCACATGTAATCAAACCTATACCCAAAGCATATGGGACATGATTTATGCTATAAAATTTTTTATTTGCCATGTTTTCATAATTCGAACTATGAAGAGGGATGCCGTAATCATAATCGAATTTTGAGAACGCAACATATATAGAATTTCCTTATGTTAAACCATTCCAACATAACATTCATATATATTCTTGACTAAAGTAGATTAAATTCTCAATCTAAGCTTGTAGAATTGGAGTGAAGTATAAAATCCTCTCCCTTAATTATAGCAAAACAACTTTTTCAAGGCGAATTGAAACTTTTGTTTTCTATAATTAACATTGCTAACCTGCAATATTTAACATAATCGTCATGCTCCCACTAGCATAATGATTACCAGCATAACACTTTATGCTCCCACTAGCTTTGACATGTACTCAGAAATCTACTGGACTTCTAGAAATCAATACTTTATTGACTTTCTTACCAAAGTTCATATTTCTGATACTAGATTGCTTTGATAAGACTTTATCAAAAACATACACCTTTCCTTAGATAGCTCACATGTTTGTCTAGACCTTTTGCAATTCTCACTAGTTAGTGTGCCGGTTAACCACACACGCTCCACTAACTATATGAGAATGCAAATATCACAACCGCTATCTACTTAAAATCTTCTTAGTGGAAGCGTTTCCTCACCATCATTTTCATGAATCGAAGAGAAACCTTATGACACTTAGATTTTATGGTGTATGTGTTCCTATCCATGTGAATTTGTCATAACCATAATCACAGGACTAGGTTAGTGACACTTCCAAATTCATAGGGACTGAACTTGTGCAATCTTAATTTCTTGCCACCTGGTAGCACAATGCCCACCATTGCTTCCGGGTTGTTATGCAAACAATTGAGAACTCATAGAACTCACAAGCATAATCAACTTTCAACTGGAACAGACACAGAAACAAGAATATGTCAACACGATAGGTTACAAACCTCAAGTCGTGGGCTAGTGATTAACAAAACTCTTGATTTAGTTCTTGAAACTATTTCAGAATCATTTAGACTCCCACTATCCTCTTGACATATAAGACTTCTCTTTGTCAAGAACCATTCCTTGACAAAACAAATATTCAAGATCTAGTGCGGATTCTTATCAAGTTAAACACTTCTCACTATTGGTCTTAGCTGGTCTTTGTTTTATCCAAAACATCACAACTTACCAATCTCAAATGTACAAGAATAGGAAACATCTTACTCTACATTTGACAAGTGTTGTGAACTTTCTAAAGACTATGTCACTCAAGTTATAATCTTGGAGTATAACTCCAGGATTTGTTTTTGGCACGAAGTATGAATTATCTTTTGATTTAACCATTTCAACAATTCACGATTCCTCTCCTCAGGTAACAAACACACTAAGGTGTCCTTAGAGGATCAATTGTTATATGGTTCCATAATCACTAAGATAATCATAAAACAAAATACACAAGTACTCTCCCATCTCTTCAGATTGGAGAAACTTTTATCTTTCTGCCTTACTTGATTCTTCTTATTCATTCTGCCATACATTGAAACTTTTCCAATGTTTCAGAATTACACTTAAACTCGTAAGCATAACCATATTTACTAAACTTTAGTAAATCATAACGAATAATCTTATCTACCTTTGTGGTGGACCTGACCAGCACACAACCAAGTGTACCCAATCTTTTAGTCCTTCACTTGACTCACATGTACATGTGAACAAGGAATTAGTCTTAATTTCCCAAAGACGAAAACTTCTCATTCATCATACAATACAAGTTGCATGATTCCAAGTTTCTATCTAACTAAAACTTGGGCGATGAGAATCTTTCCTTATTTGGTAAATTATGATACTACCACAAATGAAAGAATCAAATCCATTTTCAAATATTGCTATTAATGGAAACATATAATCAACAATTTTTCACAAATGCCATTGTAAGGATACTTAAAATAAATAAAATCAAAACTTTTCTTTATTTTAAAACTTTGCGGAAAACTTATCCTTACAACCCATATGAAAACCTTGTTGTTATCTATTCATAAGCAATATGTCTCAACTCTTAAGTAATAGCTCAAAATTCTGATCACTGAACCATGCGATCAAAATCCCTCTTCGCGATCAGAATCAGCATGTACTTCCTTTAAGTTTCTTCACTTTTCTTTGATTCTTAAAACATCAACATGTGACCCAGTCACATCATGCAATAAGAATCTCAGAATAGAAACTTAATAGAGTTAGACAATGGACTTTACCTGAACTAGAGTCAAACATTTGACTTTACTATCCTTATGGACTTTTAGGTAAATTTGGCAGCTTCGCAACCAATGCCCTTCCATTGGCAACAGAAACATATGGACTCTTTGGAAACGGTACACGGGACTATCACAGACTTAGCCTTTCTCTTTACCATTTGGTCAATCGAGTTGACTATGGCCAATCCCTTTCAATTGGGAAGAGAAAGTTTTTCTGGACTTCCAATGTTACCATTGTCAATGTCCATGGAAGTTTGGGAAGTTGATCTTCCAATCAAATTTTGCTTTACCAATGCTCCAAATCATTGCTGATTCAGCATCATCAAGCAAATAGGTAAGATCATTAAGGGTCATGTCGTGATCTGTTATCAGGGAGTGACCAAGTCAACAGCCAGCTACCTTGAGACTTCGACACCCTACTCTCCCGGCTTGTCAATATGTGACTTAATCTCCAAGACCTAAGCACATATAGACTTTGTTTGCCAATAGGGATTGAGTGACTTAGAACTTATCATGTAAACTTGTGGGATAAGGAGATTTATTGGAGGAGGTGGAGGAAGTGAAGTATGATTTCCAGTCCCACTAATGCACAACAAAGGGATTGATCTTTCACCTTGGTTGCCATTTGGGATATCATCTTCATTAGGAAGCTTGTTCCTAAAGATTTGGGAAGACCATAGCTGTCTAAACTAGACATCTATAATGGGAGAAATTCAAGTTAGTTGATTTAAAGTCCTTAATATAACACCCAATATGAAATATTAAGGCTAGGACCCAACAACCTATTTATAACTGGAAGAGGGATGCCGTAATCCAAATTATAAAATAGTTGAAGGTAGGTAAATGACGATTTACCAATTTCCTACCATAAAAACGAAATATAATTAAGTTTTTAATTGGATTTGAAACTCCTAGATCTTTTGAGATACATTGAACTTTCAATGGCATGTTTGAATCTCGATTGTGCCCTCTCAAGTTTGTGACTGGGATGCCGAGGATCACAAACAAGGTGTGAATAACCATACAAATTGACTTGGTACCCTCAACAATATTACCTAATCGATGTGCCGGTTAACCACACACGCTCCACCGATCTTTAATAAAGTCAAGTTACCCTTTGCCACTCTTACTAGTCCATGTTAGTGTGCCGGTTAACCACACACGCTCCACTAACGACTTGGTAAGGTACAAAGTGTAATTTTATGGGCTAGCACCAATTTCACATTTTCCTAAAGTAACTAAGATTGGGAATATATAATGTATAGTTACTTTATAATTCATTATACTTTTAACGAGTATTTAAAGTCGTATCCTACCCGTTCGGCTAACGACCCTCCACCGATCAAGGAAGCGGTGGGTGAGAGTGGACACCCATTAAGTCACCATTTTATAGGCAACAACCTTATACCCCCCTTATAGACCGGCTTCGTGAATGAGGCCTACTAACGGTAAGAATGACATATTCTTATACATATCTATATAATTAAAATTATAATAATAGTATAAGGGTGTATTTTAAACATTTAAAATACTTGGTGGTTTAATCTATTAATTAAACTATACTTAATTTAATTAAACTTAAACCATGTCTTTATGGAATTATTAACTCTTTTAATTAAACACTTTAATTAATTTAATGAAGTCCATAAAGCTTGAATTTTACCTTTAAAAAATTCTAAGAGTTCAATTTGGAATTAAAGTGTAAGGCTTTTCAAATTCCAAAACTTGAGGACAAGAATTGAAACTATTCCAAGTCTCTTCAATTTGTAACTTATGAGTTTTAATGGTTCATAAAATGAAGACTCTTCATTTTATGAAACCTCTTTAGTTCTTTAATCATAATTAAAAGAAGTGACTTTTGGTTATCCATAACTTGAGGACAAGTTATGGACACCATCATTAGCATTAAGATCATGAATTAAACAAGCATGTAAGTTACACAAAATTCCTATGATCTTCTAAAAACTCATAAGAACAAATATTCATATCAAACAATTTCAAGAAAATCATATAAACATATACAATACTTGAAAATTGATAAAAGTCATGTAAAATGGGTTAACATAATCATTATCATTTTGAAAAACAGATTTTACAAGTCCAAAACAGATTGGGATAATGATCTTAATCCATTTCCAACAATAAAACTCGAAAAAAAACTGCCCAGCACGCTCCTACTCGCCGAGTGCACTATTCTACTCGTCGAGTAGGATGAATTTGTTCATGGACTCGGCGAGTCCTCCCCATGGACTCGGCGAGTCCAGTCGTCAGAATGCAGAATTTTTGATTTTTAAGCAGTTTTGCATCAAGTATACAGAAAACAATCCTAGGCTCTGATACCACTGATGGGTTTTGAGCATTCTAACACTTCCTAAGTGTACATGCAACCCTAATAACCTTGAATCTATGTTTTCTCTATATACATGCAAATTTCTTTTTCAAGGTTATTTCCTAACTAGCATGGCGTGGGGATTACATAGAAAATAAAACTAGTAGAAATACATACCTTGTTGTTGCTTGGATTCCTTCAAGACTTTGTGAGCCTAGCACCCCAAATGTTGTGCCTCAAATGCTTTACACAACACCACAAGACTTGGAATAACTTGAGAGAATACTTCTAGCACTCAAAATCGGTTATGCCCTCTCTAGTAACACTAGGTCAACTAGGTCATGATTTTGCTAGCCATAGGGTTCCTTTTATAGTGTTGTCACAATTAGGGTTTACACATGAATGCCCTTAATTGTCATGACTCTTGATTTCCCATGACCCATGGGTTTGTAACTCCCATGGACTATCCATGGAGCTCCATATGGTTATAACCAAACCCATAAACCATGGATCATTAATCCACCATAAAAGAATTGATGATTGTCATAATCAACCCTATATATTTAATTAGTCTCACTTTGATCACCAAATTAATACTAGATTAATACTTGATCAATACTAATTAAATAATACTATTATTAATATATTAGAACTTATAATATATTAATAATCATAAGTGCCTTATTCTCTCATTTAGTCTATCCAAGTATTGCAATGCCATGCAACCCAAATGGACCATGCCGGGTCGGGTCAAGTACATACCAAATAAAGTTATGGACTTAGACACTATATCCAACACTTCACTGGTGGATCTCCTGCAGTCACCGATTTATCAAAGCAGCAACACCTATAACCGCCAAATGCATTCAATGGCGACCCAACAAATCAACGTTATCAGAACTTGTCGCTCCGAACTCCCTGTTTCACGATTCGTCAGCAACATCAACGCCATCGTCACCACTGTGCCACATCCCATCAACAAGCATCTTCAGTTGGCCACCAAACAGACCTGTGCCGCCGACGACAAGCCTCCCATCACCGATCGCCGGGCTTCTTCATTTTTAGGCATCTCTTCGTTCGATGTTAGAATGAGATGGGATGAAAGAAATTGTTTTCTCCAAAAACTGATGGGGAAGAATAAGGGGTCCACGTTGGTTTGACATCAGGTCTAAAAAAAAGAAAAAAAACTAGGGTTTACAAGTTGCATATGGGCTTCCATTTATTACCGTAGGCTTATCCTTGGGCTTATAATTCGAAAATGGGCTCCAAAAAGGTTTTATTTTGGATTCCTCTCATAAGCAATTCGATTTTAGGCTCATGAGTTCTTTGGCTTCAAATCAGATTTTTAATGTCAAAAAGGGCCACTTTTGCAAAACAAAAATCAACAATTTAATGCTCGCATGCCGCAAACTCCGCTCAACAGAAAATGTTTCCAGAGAATGTGTTGCGGCCCGGATCATCTCAACAACTTTAAAAAAAAAATCAAAATCAAAAAGGCCTAATTATCGTAAAAATAAATTAGCCTATCAGTCAATGCTCAAATGTTGTGATTTCGCCCAACAAGCCTGATTCTACAGAACGCGTTGCAACTCGGATTCACACGACGTTCTCAAGAAAAAAAAAGGGAGGGAGAAGAGTAGTGTACTACTACTACCCATGAAGCGTTCTGAAATAACCCTCAACAATTGTGTTGCTCGGCTATCAGCAGCTATGTTAACCAACTTCAGGAAGTCTCACTGCTCAACTCTCAACAGCCGCACTACCTTGACCTCAGCAGTCGTGTAGCCCGACCATCACCAGCCATGCGACCCAGCTCAACAGCTGCAAAGCCTAGTCATCAGCGGTTACCTTGTCTGACTCCCAGCAGTCGTGCCAGTCGTGCTGCCCAATTTCTGTTAGTGCTTGGGTCGCTTAGCTTTTCTCAGTAGCCGTGTCGCCCAATTTCCTGCAACTATGCATCCATCGTTTCCATTCCTCGCCTCCTCTAAGAAAGAGAGGGGGGAGTAGGGTTGGTACGACACTATGAAGAAATGATTTTTATTCCCAAGGGGAAGAGTTAAAGTACATGAAGAACTGACACCATGATGATAGTGAACTCCCGAGGTGACATTAATATTCCGAGTCGGAAGATCAGCCCCGTCATTCAACCCTCGGTAGTCTCGTTGCCCAGCTTTCAGCAGTCGTGCTGCTCATCTATCGCTAGCAGCTCGGTGCTCAGTTCTCAACGGCCCTGATGACCAGCTCTCGGCGGCGGTCTCGCTACGCACCACTTGACGGTAGCCACACTATCCAGCTCTAAGTAGCATCGCTGCATAGCTCTTGACAAAGTCATTAGAAGACGAGCCATAAGTCATCGCTACAGTTAATGATACCGCAGAGCACCAGGTGCCATTACACTTTAGCGGCTCCTAATAACCTAGGCCGGACACATAGATTGTTGGCCGCAGCGTCTAATCATGCAAGGTTCAGTACCCTTGCCTTGAGTCGCCTGGCTTCTCAGCCCGACTCCATTATAGCGGCAAGCTCCGCATGCGAGGTTCAGTACCCTCGCCTCGAGTCGCCTGGCTTCTCAGCCCGACTCCATTATAGCAGCATGCTCCACATGCGAGGTTCAGTACCCTCACCTCGAGTCGCCTGGCTTCTCAGCCCGACTCCATTATAGCGGCAAGTTCCGCATGCGAGGTTTAGCACCCTCGCCTTGACTCGATTGGCTTCCCAGCCTGGGTCCATTACAGCGGCAAGCTCCGCATGCGAGGTTCAGTACCCTCGCCTCGAGTCGCCTGGCTTCTCAGCCCGACTCCATTATAGCGGCAAGCTCCGCATGCGAGGTTCAGTACCCTTGCCTCGAGTCGCCTGGCTTCTCAGCCCGATTCCAGTATAGCAACATGCCCCGACCATTCCACACGATGCTCTTCCGTGTGATTTATCTACGATCGTCGGGAGCCAAGCCCGATCCATTCCACGCGATGCTCTCCCGCGTGATTTATCTACGATCGTCGGCAGCCAAGCCCGATCCATTCCACGCGATGCTCTCCCGCGTGATTTATCTACGATCGTCGGTAGCCAAGACCGATCCATTCCACGTGATGCTCTCCCGCGTGATTTATCTACAATCGCTGGCAGCCAAGCCCGATCTATTCCACGCGACGCTCTCTCGCGTGATCTATCTACGATCGTTAGCAGCCAAACCCGATCTGTTACACGAAAGGCTTTCCCGCATGACACCTCCATGATCATTGGCTGCTAAGCCCAAGCTATTCTCCTAAGTCGCGCATCATAAGTCGCGCATCACAAGCTTCTTCCACACCATGATCTTGGTGTTTCCCCTCTCACAGTCATCGTGGTTCTCTTGTGCTCGGACGATCGATGAAGCATTCTCCACATTGCATCCTGCTATAGTGAGGATACTCTCCAGCAAGAAGGTCATCCCGACAGCGGCCCTGCTACCTACGACCCCACAACATCTCTGTTTCCTGGCTCTCGGAAATGGTCTCACTGTGCAAACCTACATATAGCCTCGCAGCGTACCCCACGGCGTCTCTGTTTCCTGGCTCTTGGAAATGGTCTCGCTGTGCAACCCTACATGTAGCCTCGTCGTGTACCCCACAGCATCTCTGTTTCCTGGCCCTTGGAAATGGTCTTGCTGCGCAACCCATACCTCTGGCCTCACCGCTTATCCCTTAGCACCTCTGCTGCCTGGCTCTCGGCAACAGTCTCACTGCATGTTTCCTACCTATAGCCTCACCGACCGGCTCACACTCCTCTCAATGAAGGAGTATCAAGTCAGCTCAAGCAGTGTTTGGCTCATCGCGCAACCCCACGGCTCTCGTGGGCGAGGTTCGGTCATTTCTCTTTATTATTTAAATGCTTTGGTGCTTTATCTAGTCCGATCCGATTGTCAGCAACCCAATCGCATCAGACTAGGGGGACTTGACGACGCACAGTTTATATGACTAAATTCCAGTCCGATGTCATTGGCCGCGTACCAATAACACCAGACTGGGGGGACTTGATGAGATATAGTCCACTAGCATGGCCTAGACTGATCTAGAGCGCCAGCCTAGCCTGGCACGCTCCTGCCAGCCCTGCCTGGCGTTCCCTTGCCAGCCTTGCTGGGGACTCCCTTGCCAGCCTTGCTGGGGACTCCCTTGCCAGCCTCGTTGGGGACTCTCCCGCCGGCCCGGCCTGGCGCTCCCTTGCCAGCCTTGTTGGGACTCCCTTGCTAGCCCTGCTGGGGACTCTCCTGCCGGCCCGGCCAGGCGCTCCCTCGCCTGGCGCTCCCCTGCCATCCTTTCCTGGTGCGCGCCCGCCAGCCTTGCCTGGGGCGCGCCCTCCAGCCCCTCCCGGCGCCTCCGGGCGGCCTCGCCCAGCTCCTTGCTAGCTGGGCCTGAATTGGGCTGGCCCAAGGCCTGACCTAATTGTCCCCTATATAATGAACAATACCTCCTCCATGGAGGAGGACACTCTCTCCCAGAGGACTCTCTCCCAGGTGGTTCAGCCACCACTAGACTTCCCCCATGGCTCAGCCGCCACTATACTCCGGCAGGGTGGCTCAGCCGCCACCCGCCACCGTCAACCACCATACACCACCACTAACACCAAGATGGTTCTCTCCAGCTATGGAGGACCATCTCAGATCTTCTAGCTGATCTAACTTGATCGTCGGAGTCCGCTCCCGGAGCACAGTCCCTGGGGCGGCTCTAACGACTTTGCACTGTGATGTCAGATCTCCGCCGTAGCAGAAGACGAGAAGAGCCGCCGGAGGTCGATGTCGCATCAAATATCATATCAAACTCATAACCCATAAGTCAAATGTCATAAAAACAAGTCATGGAATAACAATAATGTCAGAGTACAATCCCAAGGACATCATAGTACGGAAATCGGGTGTGTGTGTGTGCGATGCACTGCTACCGTGCCGGCTCCTTCCCCTTCGATGAAGAGGTACCTGAAAAAAAAACTGTAAACTATAAGCACGAAGCTTAGTGAGTTCCCCCATCATACCACATACCATAAACATATACTGCCTAACCTGCAGTATCTTTCAACCGGTATTTGTCTGGCATAATCGGAAGCTGGACTTCCCTTTGATATCTTTCAACCGGTAGCCGGGAGCTGACCTCCCCTTCGGTATCTTCCAACCGGTAACCGGGAGTTGGCCTCCCCTTCGGTATTTTTCAACCGGTAACCGGGGACTATTTTACCCCTACGACTACCACATAAAACATAACATGAACATACTACTAGGCATGCGTGGGTTCTGACGACCCCTTCGGTATCTTTCAACCGGTAACCGGGACTAATCCCCCTACTACCACTATCGCGTATATCATATCATGCTAATCACATAAAACATATCAGGTAGTAGCAAACCTAGATAATTATCACAAAAACAATCATCTATCAACCAACTCCTACTAGTGGGCCGAAATTGTGGCCGTAGACCCATTCCTACTGGAAGGTAACTCACCTCAATGTCGTAAAGTGTCTGAACTGTCCTTGCTGCCGGAATCAACCCCTCTCAGATCCTACACATAACAATCTTCCTTAATTACCATTTCCTGGTCAACTTAGGACAAAGTCAAAGTCAAGGTCAACACCTTGGTCAAAGTCAACATTCAGTTGACTCAACTCGCCGAGTTGGCCACACAACTTGTCGAGTTCTGAAATCATGAAAACACCAAGACTCGATCCTACTCGCTGAGCCTTATAAGGGCTCGCCGAGTTTTCCTTTAAACAAAGTCGGGACCTTCTACAACTGACTCACCGAGTTCATCCTTGAACTCGTCGATTTCATCTTCATCTGAGTTAAGGTGTTTAGTCCTTGACTCACCGAGTTCACCCTTGAACTCATCGAGTTCATCTTCATATGTTTGGGATATTGCCTTGGACTTGCCGAGTTCATCCTTAACTCGTCGAGTACGATGATCTTCAGGTCCATAATGAACCCAACTGGCCGAGTCTTCTTCCAACTCAACACACACTTGCTATCAGAAGGGGTTTTGGGGAAAATGCAACATAGCTCGCCGAGTCACATAAGTGACTCGCGGAGTCCCTCTATGTCCAAAACTATTCAGTCGATTTCAGATGGTCTTAAATCATCCAAAACATAGATCTGACCTCCTAGGGTCCATTTTACACGTAAAGCTATGAACTTGACGTTCATGCATGAGATTTTTGGCTCAAAAGACTCTAAAATGAGATTTATATGATGCATGAGACTCCCATGGCCATAAAGTTGGCACCTTTATTCCATGGGAACCCTCAATGGTTCCAGATCTGAAGTCATACCCCCTTAGAACCACAAAATCCCGAAAATGGCTCTACTAAAGCTTAGAAAAGGTAGAAACTTGTCCTAACTAGAGATCTAAGAGATAGATGGTCAAGGTTGAAGCTGTCACACCCCAAAACCAGAATGGTGGAATCGTTCGGGGGTGGAGGACGTCATGTTCAGTATCACAACAATGCAAAGTAGTAAACAAGCAACAACATCATCCATTGCATTAATAGTATAATTTCATACAAGTGTGTTCTATCAAGTTATATAGACACCAAAAATATGAATCAAAATAAAAGATGAGTCTTGAACAAGCTCCATCTTCTCAAAAACCTGGCACCGGTACCTGTCTACTGGTAACCTGAGAATACAAGTTATTTTGAAAGAGTTTATCAGCTTTAAAGCTGGTGAGATCATAAGTATATTTGTGTCTGTGTTTGTATGAAAGCGTTTGTAAGTATGTAATGTATAAGTTTGTAAATTGTTTGAACTCTCCTAGAAAACCCTATGTTTCCTACTAAAAGTAGCCTTCTACCAAGACATCTAGTGTTTGAGTGTGTGTCTCTTGTAAGAGTATGTATTTTCCCAAATCTGACTATCATTAACCAAAAATATAGTTTTTACATTACTGTTTATTGTGTGAAGATCACAAAGTGAATGCAATGGGAAAATGAAATAGTACTGTAGTGTTGTATTAAGTAACTACTGCTGTACTAACTACCTTAAACCAATTGTTATTTAAAGTACCATGTGATCGGACTGTACCATACTACTGACTATAAACACGACGATGTAAGACGTCGGAAGAAATGACGTTTCGCACCCGTAGACTTGCAAGTCCCACTGTAGCGAGCAGCAAGGTGTAGGATAGTCGATCCAGTATAGATCTATACACAAACTCAACACTCTCCATTTAAGGAGATTCTGGATACAAAACGAGCCATGACAGGTGATGCCATGCCCCGTTACGTGGCTCACATAACTATAGTAATGTTCTAGTATATGTATGTGCTAGCTGTATTGTGTGTTCTCTCTCTGTCTAGCATGTATGTATGTTCTCTCTGTATGGTATTGTTTGTTTCTCATCATAGTATTCTCTATCTGTATGTTATGTTCTCTCTGTATGGTATTGATTCATGTATGAACCGACTCATTTGTGTGTTTTACTGTTCTAGTAATAGTATTAGTATCTCCCTAAACTATACCTATTATAGCTTACCAGTAATGTTGTTTGAATGTATGAACATGTGTGTATACCTTTGCTACCCAAAGGTATTGAATTGAAAGAAGTAACCTTTTATATCTATATACATATACATAATATATGACTAGGATTCAAACGACCTTCGGACAAACAACCGATACCCTAAGTCCACAACCAAACAAGGAACAGGAGGTAAGGTGAGCTATCAGTCCTAAGTCCTTTCAATCCTACTTATATAACTATATCTATATAGATACACATTTAACAGAATATAAGTTTAAAAGAGTTTAATAAAAGTATTTGACATGTAAAAGAGTTTGTAAAACAGTTTGAAGTAGTTTGTTTGATAACACAGTTTGAAAAGTAAGAAATCCACTTGTTTGGTAGTTATTAATCACATGTGATTGATATAATAACTATAATAGTTCAACTTGTATTCCCCCCATAAAAGCATTTAAAATCATTTAAAAGGTTGATTAAGGGGTATGAACTCACCTGTAGTGAGTGGTTTGGATGAACGGATGGTATAGGATGCTAAGTGTCAAGTGAAGACTTGAACACACACAAGGATCCTAATTAACATATAATAATACATATATGTATTCAATTAGTCATTAAAAACTAATTAACCAAGTTAAGACATCCTAGGACATGTAAAACACTTGATTTAAGTTCTATAAGTACTAAGGATTGCATCTAAGGGTTGTAGGGCCTTGCATTTGAGTTTAGGGTCCAAGGGTAAACTCTTTTGGAGTCTACGGTTTTGGGACCAACTCTCATGGAGTTTACGGTCGTCAACCCATGAGTTTATGGCTGTAAACTCATGGTACTTCTACCATTTTGTGTTTTGAAGTCCTAAAAGTCATAATGAAGCATCCTTACTTCAAGTCTAAGCCTTAGGAAGTGACTGTGGCAACATTTCACCCTTTTGTAGAGTTTACGGCCCATGGACCATTTCTCCATGAGTTTACGGTCGTAAACTCTAATGGTTCATGGTCTTTTTGATGTTTAAAGTCCTAAGTACATCAAGGATGGGATCTAGACTAGTATCCAAGGCTTGGTAAGGGACTAGGGCACACAATGGCCCCTTTCATTAGGGTTTACGGTCCAAGAACATGTTTGGACCGTAAACACCTTTGATCTTGTGATTCTTTGTGTTTTCTAGATGATTAAGAAGTGTAACAAGCCTTATAACAAGCCAAGGTAAGAGTACTTACTATATAGAAGCTTGAAAGGGTGTTAAAAGTCCAAGAACACTAGTGTGTGTTCTTGGTGTTCTTGGTGAAACTAAGAACACTTGAAGATCTACACAAATGGAATGATTTCACGGATGGAATCATGTAAGATCACTAGATTAAGTAAGATATCAACTAATTAGGGAAAGAAACACTTACAAAGTTGAAGATCAAGAAGGAAAATCGGATGATACTTGAGAGGATTTGAGTTCTAGTTCTTGAAAATGGTATAAAAAAGTGTATAAAATAACTAAGTGTCATATTTATACTCCTTAGAGTTTACGGCCGTAAACACCATGTTTAGGCCGTAAACTCCAAACTCTTGGAGTTTTGAGACTTTATTGTTGCACAATAAACCCTAGAGTATCCTCTCTCCTGTTATCTCTTGAAGTCCTAAGCTTTAAAACACTCAAACTGACTCCAAAAAGCTTAACAGTTAGCAGAAACAGTTCTGACTTCCATTGAAGAGAATGGTTGTACAGAATTGAAATTTCGGGTTGTCACAGAAGCTTTTTACCTTGAATGAGCTGGAAATGAAGCAAAACCTCTGGATCTACTTGCTTATTCTGGAACCACCAAGCTTCCACTTCTTCCTTCAAGCTTCAAACAACCACAAACACACAAAAATGGCTCAAGAACACTCCAAATGCTTTAGGGTTTCGAGTTAGGGTTTTTCTGGACTGTGAGAGACGATGGAGGCTGAAGTGGGATAAGATAATGTGTTTAAATAGGGTGCAAACTCTAAATATTAGGGTTTCATCCAGGCAGTCCTACTCGTCGAGTCGGGCTCCCGACTCGTCGAGTAGGTTACTTAAAACCCGCGTCCATAATCTAGACTACTCGATGAGTTGGGCCTCCAACTCGTCGAGTCCCAGTGTAAGAATGCAAATACTTATATTTAAAATACATACCGGGAATCGGGCGTTACAAGTATATTTTAAGAAAAACCTAGCCTGCATTCCCGAAAATGATAATGAGGCAATTTCTAGTTTCATATAAATATAAAGGCTTCTATGACAATAATCTAAAAAAATTAACGTTTGAAAAGGTATTTTGATTTTTTTGTTGCACATATCATAACATTTTTCTAAAGGTACTATAACGACTTAGCTCTTCTCAATAAATTCAACAAATCCGTGAGACATTTTTCATGAGGGAAAATGACTTAAAAAGGTATCAAAGTTCCAAAAATATAGAAAAAAAAAGCATATCTTATTTTAGTACACAAAATACCATTGAACCAGCTACTGTAGGTAACCATCAGGTTACTCGGTTTCCAAAATGTTCAAAAAAATATCGTTGTTTTTTTAGTACAAAAAATATCATTAAAGTATACTATTTGTACAGAGAATACCAACGAAGTATACATGTGTTCAAATAAAACCTTGTGGTAACCAGGTACTTCAAATAAATGGAAAAATGACTTAAAAGCGTAACGAAGTTTCCAAAATGTTCAAAAAAATTGTGCACTTTTTGTTAACTTCGTTATTGTCGGATTATGTAGAACATAGTCACCGAAGATCATGCACTGTCATATCAATTCACAACAGTTGTGCAATCTCTTTCACTCTCTCACTCGATCGTTCTTGTGGTAACATGAGAAATAAGTGGGTAATAACATTAGTTAAACATTCTTGCTTCCCGATCACATTATATGCCTCAACCCTAAAACATATATACGTTATATAGATACACATATTATACATAGAGGTTAGCCGTTCATTAGTGTTGCGACACAAGAGAGACACAAAAGAGAAATGAGTGTGATGTTATTTCATGATAATTCCTATATGTGGATGTAGAGAGTAGGAGATGCGTTTAATTCTCCGGGACCAGTGAGAGATGAATGTCCAGGAACACTCAGCGTCATGTGGCTGATTTGATGATGATTTATGGTTAAAGTAGAGAGAAAAGCATATGTGTTGGAGCGCTTAAACGACTTGCATCCTAATTGATGGATTCTTAGTTATGTGTTTTTATATGATTTTATTTAGATACAAACTGATCGAGTGAGAGAATGAAAGAGAGTACACAAGTGGTATGAACTGGTACGACAGTGAATAATCTCTGATGACCGTGTTCTGCATAATTCTGTAACAAAATGTGCTCTGAAAAAACAACAATGGTATTTTGTTTTTAACATTTTGGAAACTTCAAGAATATTTTTGGTACCAAAATGTACACTTCGTTGGTATTCTGTGTACAAATTGTATACTTCAATGGTGTTTTTTTTACTAAAAAACAATGATATTTTTTCAACATTTTGGAAATTCCATTACTTTTTTAAGTCATTTTTCCGTTTATCTAAAGTTATCGGTTACTACAATGTATTATTTGAATACATGCGTACTTCGTTGGTATTCTGTTTACAAAAAACATATTTTAATGATATTTTTGTGTACTAAAATAGTTTTTTTTGTATATTTTTTGAATTTCTTCATTTTATAGACAAGACAATGATTACTTTATTTAGGTTGTTGATGTTAATAACATATATAATATTTTAATATGAAAAAAAGTTAATAACATATGTAATTTTTTATTTTTTACAACTTCAAACTATTTGGGTTTATAATTGTTTTCTTAATACTTCGATAGATGTGTGATATGATCACCAGTTGCATGAGGCCTTTTTATAAGATCACATGTATGTTTGTTTTTTTAGTTTTTTTTGAATTGTGAGTACTTCGTATTGCATATTTCAATACTTGGATTTTTATGAGATTATATTGTTTTTTGGGGTGTGGGTGGTGATCTTAGCTTCACTAGAATGATTATTGATGACAATAAATTACCGGATGATATTATAGCAACTAAATGGAATATATTTATACATAGAAAAGTTAATATATTCTACCGGCAATGTCGGTAGACTAGACTTCTCACTTGTGTCAATCTTGAATATAGAGGTATTTATGTTCCTTCCATTCTTTGTACGTGTGGTTTTAGTGAAGAACGGTCTTGAACACGGTTTACTTTCTTTGTACGTGTTGTGGTTCTAGGGAAGAACGATCTTGAACAGGTTTTACTTTCTTGTCATGTTGACGTGGATCTTTGGAACTTTTTGAGAAGAATGAAGAAGAATAGAAGATGGTGTGATCTTGAGATCTCCAACATTAGAGATATTGATGAAGCAGTGACATGGATATAGTTCATTCAAATTTCAAGCAACAAACGTATTATTTTGGGTAGGTATTATTGTAACAATGTGGTGGGTTATTTAGAATTATCATTTTTCTTAGCGTTACACGTCCTAGAAGAGATTCTTTAATTGGTTTGGTGATTGATCATTATTAGTGTCCGATGATGAATAGAAATAAGAAGTTAGACTATCCGTTATACCTACCACTAACCATTATAGTGGTGGGTATCACGTCATTGTCACTAACTACCACTAAACCTATGAGATACTCACCACTAACCACTCCACTCCATATCATTTATTTTATTATTTTTAATTCAAAAATACAATAAAATTACATTTTTTGAAAATAAAATTAAAAAAAACATTGATTTTTTTAACTATTTTTCATTAATTATAAAAATAAAAATACAACTTCCAACTACATTACTTAATTAACCTAGAATTAAAAAAAAAAACATTACATCACTTAAATAACCTAAATTAGAAAAACAAACAAACAAACATAAGTAAAAAAAAAACTAATTTTCGTTCATGTTGAGTTGGTACAAATGCTCCGCGACATCTTCTCGAAGATTGAAACACGTTTTGTTGTTATAAATTTCAACAACTCGTGATAAAAATTCATTCGTTCCGGCTACGAACTCTTCAAGTGGGATGACGACGTCGTGTGGATCATACGTGCAAATCAATCGACCATGATCTTCAATGATTATATTGTGCATTATAATACATGCTTGGGCCATTCGTTTAATTCTATCCTTATCCCAAAGTCATGTAGCGTATTTCACTATATGTCATGTCTGCTTGAGGACTCCAAATGCTCTCTCGGTATCCTTCATCGTTGATTCCTGCGTCTTTGTGAACAACTTTTCCTTTTCATTTTGAGGAACTGAGTATGCCTTCATAAGTATAGAATAATTCGGGTATATCCATCACAAAGGTAGTAACCGTATTTATACGAATGTTCGTTCACCGTTAACATCATATCAGGTGCTTTGCCGGTCCAAAGATCGTTGAAAAGAGGAGACTGTCCAAGAACCTTAATGTCGTTGTTAGACCCTGCAACTCCAAAAAACGAACGTCATATCCACAAATCCTGAGATGCACCAGCTTCTAGGATTATACTTGGTTCACCTATATCTCCTCGAGTAAATCGACCACACCATGCCGTTGGACATTTTTCCCAAGACACATGCATACAATCTAGACTCCCAAGCATACCTGGAAATCCATGCCTCTCTTCATGAGTCGATTATAATTTCTCAATATCATGTGGAGTAGGTTTACTGTAATGCCTGAGTTGCCAGGTATTTCCTTTTTGCTGCTTATTCAAATAATAATAATATTATTATAATTATGGGTGGAGGGTCTAACGTTGGGCGTACATAGTGTACGCACGGCGTACATGGGTGAGGTGCGAAGCGGGGAAGCCCCTGCGTACGCTGAGCGTAGGCTGGCCAGATGCAAACCCTAGATTTTAGGGTTTGCACCTTATTTAAACATCTTAAGTCCCTCCCAACCCTCATTCTCTCAGTCTCCACTATCCCTAGAGTGTTAAACTCGAACCCTAAGCCTCTTGCATCCATATTGAGCTTACTTTGAGCACTTTTGGTGATATTAGGTTATTTTGAAGAAGAAGGAGTTTGAAGAAAGAAGAAGAACATGAAGAGGGCTTGTAGATCCAAAAGCTTGGCATCATTTTTGACTCATTTGAGGTATAAAGCTTTAATCTTGACCATTGCATGCTTAGATCTACTTTTGGGGTGTTTTATGTCATATTTTGGTCCCATAGTTGAGGTTCCTTTTGTTTAAGAAGTTTCAGTCCATATGAGCTGTCCTTTTAGACTCTTGGAGGTGTTTGAAGCCATAAAAATCGGACCTTGATGGTTTAGCCTCAACCATGCAAGTGCTAGATGGAAACTAAGTGAGCTTATGGACTTAATTTGTGTCTTAATCCTCATCCACGCATGCAAAAGCATAAAGTTTATAACTTTATGGTTTATGATGTCTTTAGGAGCCTGCATCTATATTTTGGACGTTAGGACTTAACGGATTAAGTCACAAGGAGGTTCTTAAGTTGGCTGGCCGGTATGCTGCGCGTACTAGGTCAACCTCCCGTTTCTGGTCAAGGACCGCATACGTTGGGCGTATGTACCAAGTACGCAACGCGTACGCATGCAGTGGGTCAAAAGGTGGTTTTTGGGCCTTAGGATTTTGGGCCTGGAATTGTTGGGCCTTAAGCCCACCTGTGGACTAAGCCCTCTGGGCCTAGGCCTAGGATGTTTGGTATTGGGCCTTAAAGCTTGGTTGGTTGGACTTGGACATTTTAGTTTGAAAGTTGGGCCTTGGGAGGAGGAAGCCCAATAGGGCAAATATTAGGGAACCTTGTCTTATGTTATGAATCAGGGTTTGGACCTTAGAGTTAGGTTTAGATCCAATGTCTAATTAGGAAGTTTGTTGTGCTTTAGGGAGAGGAGTCCCGAGTTATCCGAGGAGTACGACTTGACTTTTTTAGTTGAGGCGAGTCTCCTTTCGTGAAAGTTACGGGTTGAAGGCACCAAGGCCGACCCTTTAATTATTGCATAATATGATGGTTGTTTGTGTGATAATTATCATCGTCCATGTATTGCTTGATGATTATGTGATCTATGTGTGACATTATGTGGTAGTAGTAGGGGTGAAATAGACCCCGTAACCGGTTGAATAAACCGTAGGGTAGGTCGGGCACCTAGATATGCTCGGCAAGGTAGGTCGAGCACCCAGATATGCTCGGCAGGGTAGATCGGGCTTCCAAATATGCCTGACAGGGTAAGTCGGACACTCATATATGCCTGACAGTATGTTTGTGTTATATGTGGTATGGTGGGGGAAACTCACTAAGCTTTGTGTTCACTGTTTCAGTTTGTGTTTCAGGTACTTCCAGCTAGAAGGGGAAGGGGCCCACTTGATCGTGTCGCATCACACTATGATTTTCTGCAAGTAGAGATTTTGGGACTTATGCTCTGATAATGTTTTCCTACTGATTGTCTTGATTAAACACTATAACTATCTTATGTTTTAATGGTTTTGAAATCAATGATGTTTTGTGTTACGAATTTAGTAAACTTAAAAATGAAATTTTTGGTTCGTATCTTCGGGATGTTACATTTACGCAAATATTGTTGGTCAAAAACCTCATACACACATGCACAAAACCAATCTACACAATCAATTGCAGTCCTCTCGGATACTTTCAAGTATTCGTCGGATGCATCAAATATTATACCGTATCCCAATTACCTAAGCGCAGCCGCTCACTTTTATATACTACTAAAACTCATTCTTCCTCTAGCATCGAGTTTTTGTTTGAAAAAATCATAACGGGCTTCTAAACATTACTAATACGTAAAAATATAGCCTTATTTATACGTAAACGACGTTCGAACGAGTCATCATTGTAAAGACAATTATCGGCAAAGTAATCACGTACCAATAAGTCGTGTGCGGCTTGGCGATCACGATTGACGACCGCCCTTGTACGAGCAACATTCGAACTTTCTTCATCGTGAAGGTGTTGCACAACGTTGAAGAAGGTCGATATGAATTTTCCGTCATCATCCGAGTCAAAATTCTTAAATAAATCCATGTGTTTTTTGGTTTAGAGAATGAAGATGTAAAATTTGATGAAAAGTGAGGGTTTTATTGTGTTTATATATGTACTGAGTTTGTAAAAAAAAACTTGAAAAAATGACCGTTGAACGGTCGAATGCAAGCCTCTAAATCCCATTGGACGTTCGTCTGCGTCGTAGTCACCACGAACGGCCACGACCACGACCACGACGCACGACGACACACCGGGACGGTGTGCATGATCGTGGTTCGTGGCCAAATATGTCACGAACATGCTCGTTTGAAGTATACCGTATGGCCTTACATGTTGTTTGGACTACGAGAATTGAAATCCCGCTTATAGGTTACATTGTAAATTTCTTGTTTTGTTAGCAATTTGCTAACTTTTTAATATTGTATCATTGGTTGCTCAAATTTTTTTTGAAAACTTTAAAATTATATAAAAACCAATTTTTATTACTTACTATTGAAATCAAATCAAATAATCAACTTATTCATAGCTCATTACTAGTTTTTTTCTTTATATATTTGACAGTTTAAAAAAAAATCATAACTCACATCGCTCAAGAACAAATAGTTGAAGGAAAACCAAACATCTATAATTAAAAATACTTGGAACCATTTCCCTAGATAAATATTCTCATTGCTTTTCGAAATATCTATTATTCCAAAATACGGTTCAAGATAAATATTTATACTACAAGTCCTTGTTTCTAGAATCTTAAGAATTGGTGTAACAAATTTCAGGAACGGTTCCAACATTTCACAAACAGCAAGTTCCAATTGCAGTTCCAAAAAATTTAATCGACTACGTACATATGCTCACCTATATTTTCACATACACCGTGAGAATCCTCAATAGAAAGTAAACTAAAACACATCGTATAAAAATTATGTGCCTATTATTAAAATAAATTACATTTTCTATATTTTGGAAAATGGTTAACGGAAGCATAATCCATGTATGAAACACATGTTCGAAACAAGGTCATTAATCCTCAAAACATAAAATACAAAATGAATCAAAATGACCATTAAAACTACACACGTAGCAACTAACTTTTGTTATTTGCTTTGCAATAACAATTAACAAAAATTAAAAACAATCACTGAATATGTAATTTATAGATTTGTATTTATATAAACATTTTACTTACCAGTGACTTATTATAATTTTTTTTATTCATATGATTAACTTTGTGAATTGTGATAGAGTTAGTAGATTTGTTACTCTTTTACAGCCTCTTAGTTACTCTTTTACCTTGGTTAGCCTGTATTTTTCTAGTATAGAGATTGTAAAAAACACAGATAAATATATCAAAATATCTCTTTGATTTATAATTGGAAATATCACTCAAAAACCAATTGGTTTACAATGTGTTTTGTGTTGCTCTGCATATTCATAACTCGATATATGCTATATATATATATATATATATATATATATATATATATATATATATATATATATATATATATATAAGCTGGAGTAAGCTTATAATATTAAACAAGTAAAGAGACCCAACCACTCTTTGATGATGTCCCCTACTTTGTTCCAGAAATTGTGTTAGCTTTTAGGAGTGGAGGGATTAAGGAATTAAGATTCCAACAATCACCCCCGAATCTCTAAGTCCTTCTAGAGATGTTTTCAGTCCCGATCAAGTCCCGCATTGTCTTGAACTTGGTTCGAGCCAACGGTTTTGTGAGAATGTCTGCCTTTTGTTCTTCACCTGGAATGTACTTCACCTCTACTTGTTCTTTTTCAACACACTTACGAATGAAGTGAAACCTCGTGTGAATGTGTTTGCTTCTTCCGTGAAAAACATGATTCTTCGTGAGTTCGATAGCCGACTTGTTATCAACTCTTAGGACCACCTTCTCTTGTGCTTTGTTCATGATTTCGCCTAGCAAATCTTGAAGCCATATTGCTTGACATGCAGCCGCAGTGGCTGCCATGAACTCTGCCTCACAAGATGATAAAGCAACAGTATCTTGCTTTTGTGAACACCATGTTATTGGAGACAACCCATAGTAGAAAATATGACCAGTTGTGCTTCTTCCGTTATCTGGATCAACATTATGACTACTATCACTGTAACCAATTATTCGATTTTGTCCCATCCTCTTGTACTTGATTCCGTATCCCGTTGTTCCTCGTAAATACCTTAGGATGTGTTTGATTGCAACACCATGTGATTCTCTTGGATCTTGCATGTATCGACTAACAACTCCAACCGCATATGCCATATCGGGTCTTGTCTGCAAGAGATATCTAAGGCATCCTACCAACTTTCGGTATTGTGTCGGGTCGATTTCGGGTTCATCTTCGGCCTTCGACATTTTGGTTCCTGGATCCATGGGAATGTGGGTAGGATTGCAATCATGTAAACCGGCTTCCTTCAGAATGCTTTGTGCATACGCTTCTTGGTTTATTGTAATCCCCGATTCATCCTGTTTGACTTCAATGCCCAGGTAGTAAGTTAATCTTCCAAGATCAGACATCTCGAAGTTCTTGGACATTTCAAATTTGAACCTTTTGATCATGCTCAAATTTGTACCTGTGACAAACAAATCATCAACATAGATTGCTAAAATTAGCAAGTTGGATCCTTCGTTCTTCCGGTACACCGATGGTTCTTTCATGCACTTGTGAAATTTCATTCCTTTCAAAATCCCATCAAGTTTTGTATTCCATGCTCTTGGTGCTTGTCTAAGACCATATAGTGCTTTTGAAAGACGGTACACCTTGTGCTCGTCGCCTTTCCTTATGTAGCCTTCTGGTTGATACACATAGACGGTTTCTCTCAACTCTCCATGTAAGAAAGCCGTCTTGACATCCAAGTGGTGAAGCTCCCATCCATTGGTAGCGGCTAAGGCAATGAGAAACCGTATGGTTTCGATGCGAGCTACCGGAGCAAATACTTCTTGAAAGTCAATACCAGGTTGTTGTACGTACCCTTTAGCAACCAATCTTGCCTTGTGTTTGTTTATGGTGCCATCTGCATTTTTCTTCAGCTTGAACACCCATTTGAGTCCAATGGGCTTCACCCCCATAGGCTTGTTTACGAGAGACCAAGTATTGTTCTTATTTATCGAATTGATCTCTGTATTCATGGCTTTGACCCACTCTGGTTCTTTCTTCGCCTCTTCAACCGATACCGGCTCGTCATTGGTTGCTAGGAGAAGTTCTTCAATGTCATCAACATAAAGTACATAATCTCGTAATCGAATTGGAAGCACCTTTGGTCTTGTGGGCCTTTGGTTTTGAACATTGTTTACGTTGTTGTTGACCGGACTTGGTTGCTCATTTTCTTGTACCTCCACTTCGTCTTCAATCTCGTGATCCGATTCGTTTGGTTCAATTGGTTCGTTGTTTACATCGTTTCCTTGGTTGTTGTTCGCCTTATCTTCCGGTAAATCCCATGGTACTATGAATGATCCTGGTTCTTCATTGTCAGGTGTAGCTTCGTTAACCCAATTCCATCCTTTGGTTTCATTAAAAATAACGTCTCGACTTACGATTATTTTTTGTGTAACCGGGTTAAATAACCGATAGGCTTTTGTACCCGGTTCAGAATCAAGATGAACCAATGGTCTTGATCTTGCATCCAATTTTTTCACGTTTACCGGTTCAACTTTTGCATACGCTAAACACCCAAAGATGCGTACGTTCTCCAAATTAGGTTTTCTTTTATACAACTTCTCGTACGGAGTTGTATCACCAAGTACTCTTGTGTAAACACGGTTGATCAGGTTTGTGGAATGTTTTACCGCTTCTCCCCATAGGTAGTTTGGAACATGCATCGCCTTCATGATACTTCGTGTCATGTCCATAAGTGTTCTGTTTCTTCGTTCCACAATACCGTTTTGTTGTGGTGAATATGGGGCGGTAAGATGGCGTTTGATTCCATTTATATCACAAAAGGAATTAAACTCGAGCGAAGTAAACTCACCTCCTCGATCACTTCGAAACACCTTTAAAGACTTTCCGAGCTCATTCTCCGCCAAAGCTTTAAATTTTTTGAAGTGTAAAAACGCCTCATTTTTCTCTTTTAAGAGAAAAATCCACATATACCGTGAAAAATCGTCAATTAGTGTGAAAATGTATCGATTTTGACCCTTCGTTGACGGTGTTATCGGACCACATAAATCACCGTGAACTAGCTCCAATGGTCGTGTTGCTTTGTACGTCGTCATTAATGGAAATGACTTTCTTGTTTGCTTGCCCACCAAGCAAGATTCACACAATTGATTCTCACTGTCAAAATAGGGTAACCCTTTGACTAGACCTTTCTTGGACATCTTTTTCATTGACTCGAAATTGATGTGTCCAAGTCTTGCATGCCAACGCCACGTGTCTTCACTTAGTCTTGAATGAAGGCAAATAGGTACTCCAATGGGCAACTGTATTTTATAAAGGCGGTTTGGAGTTCTTTGTACCTTCATTAATAAGCAGTTGTCGGCATCATGCATTGTCAAATAGTTGTCTTTCATCCGAATATCGCACCCGGTTTCAGTTGCTTGTCCGAGACTGAAAATATTATTTTTCAAATCCATAATGAAATAAATCTCCGTTATCAATCGTTGTTGCCCCGATTTTCCTTGGAAAACAATTGAGCCTTTCCCTTTTATTTCGACACACGAATTATCACCGAATTTGACCTTTCGGGTTATTCCTTCGTCGAGTTCGGAGAAAAATGAACGATTTCCCGTCATGTGATTACTTGCTCCGTTGTCCAAATACCACACATCGTTTTCTTGTGAGTTGTATCGAGACGGTATCACCTTCTCTTCGTTCAAAAATACGGACTCGTGTAGAAATACTGTTTCATCGGCATCGTCGTGTTCAGTAAAATTACTTTCTTGGAATTTTTGGGTTCGGTCCGGACATTTGGATGCGTAATGGCCCGATTTATCGCATCTGTAACAAATAATTTTTGACAGATCTTTTTTCGGGTTACGGTTCGAGTCCGAATTAGAATTGGGCCGGTTGTTGTATTGTTTGGGCTTATTATTGGGTTGGGTTAATTTTGACCCAGATCCGCTTGAAGACCCGGCTCCACCGGATCCACCTGACCCGGTTCGATTAAAACCCCCCGAATCCCCTTTTCTTCCCTTATTCGACTCCTTCTTCCCCGATGATCCTCCAGAACCGCCACCACCTTCGTTTCTCCATCCACCACCACCACTCGTTCTAGCCATCAACACCCTTTGTTGCCCGTCTCCGCCTTCATCTGCTTTGATTCTTTCTTCATACGCTTTCAGACGCCCTACGACGTCATCGAAGGATACTGTCTTCAAGTCAAGCACTTGCTCGAGGGAGGCAACGATTTGAATGAACCGATGAGGTACCACCGTCAAGAGTTTCTTCACGAGTTTCGTTTCTCCGATGGGTTCTCCCAGTGACGCTGACTTCGAGGCGATTCCAGCGAGCTTTCCGGCGAAAGCGTCTATCGTCTCTGTCTCCTGCATCTTCAGTCGGTCTAGATCGGCGGTGAGAGTTTGAAGTCCAGCCTCTTTTACTCTGTCGGCTCCAACATGTCGAGCCCTAATCGACTCCCAGAGGACCTTCGCTTCATCGACGTCCCCTATCTGCATTATCAAGCTCTCAGGGATTGCTTGATACAGCAATCCCATGGCAAGGTAATTCTTTTCATCATTCTTCTCTTCTCCTGGATCGATTATGGTCCAGACTTTATGAATTCGAAGTACAACTTTCATACGCAGGGACCATACGGTGTAATTTGTGGAATTCAACATCGGGCAAGCCACTGTGGTTGATCCTATCTCTTTGAGTTTCACCGGAGCCGGACCAGCATCACCACCATCTCCTTCTTTGTCTGACATCTTTACTGTTGTCCTTCTTGATCACCAGGTAATTCAAAGCTTTCACAGCTCCCCTTGACTGATTTCGAAAGCTCTGATACCAATTCTAGTATAGAGATTGTAAAAAACACAGATAAATATATCAAAATATCTCTTTGATTTATAATTAGAAATATCACTCAAAAACCAATTGGTTTACAATGTGTTTTGTGTTGCTCTGCATATTCATAACTCGATATATGCTATATATATATATATATATATATATATATATATATATATATATAAGCTGGAGTAAGCTTATAATATTAAACAAGTAAAGAGACCCAACCACTGTCCCCTACTTTGTTCCAGAAATTGTGTTAGCTTTTAGGAGTGGAAGACAGGAATGGAGGGATTAAGGAATTAAGATTCCAACAATTTTTACTTTATAGATCTTTCTTCACATGTGGCAGTAATTTCACTAATTTGTGTGTACAGGTGTGTAGTGGGGGGTTAACTTAAACGTGCCTGATCATGTCATTTATTTACATCGTTACGGAATCCGTTACGGAAACCGACTCGCCAATCCTCGCCTTCTCCTTCTCCTGCACGATTTGTCCCTTTCTCTAACCTCACTACAAATAGCCCCTCACGCCTTCCTACTTTTCTTCATATTCACCATAAATCAACGAAGGTCCTTACTAGTACTACTCTCATCTTCATCATTTTAACACTCGTTTCTCCTTCTGTAGTTTTGCATGATGAACACGTTTTTCCTTTTCAATATACATCCCAATGATCGGATTTCAAAAACTATGTTCATAATGTCTTTACTCTGTTTTCTTACTACTTTCATTTTTCATCTTCATCATTCAACCCTCGTTTCTCCTTCTGTAGTCTGTACTTTTGGCTTTTGCATGATGAACACGTTCTCCTTTTCAATATACATCCGAATGATCGGATTTCAAAAACTCTGTTCATAATGTTTTTACTCTGTTTTCTTACAGATCAGTGAAGATGACGAAAGGTTCGAAAAAAACTTCCGGCTACTCCGCCCCAAAACAGATTGCTTGTGTCGGGTACATCTCGACTGCACCGGTGAAAACAACTGTAACGTTCAAAGGGGGGAAAGGAGGAGGCGAAGGGAGTTACGTGAACAAATCCCGAGTCAGTTTCGCCGATAAGCAGACGGGTTGCTACGGCCGAGCAACCACTAAGGAGAAGGCGTCGGCCGGAGAGTTTCAGTGGAAGAATGGGACTAGTGGAACGAAGAGTGAGTATAAGAAAAGTTCCACAGTCAGAATTGGAGATAAGAGTGGATACACAGAGGTTTATAACGAACAGAGGGTTCGCAATGTGAGTTACAACAACAACAACAACAACAGCAAGAAGCTCATAACCTATGACAATGGCGATGGTGGGGAGTATGGTGGGTATGGGTATGGGTATGATTCTGACTACTAATCCGGTGGTTTTTGTTTATAGTTTGTGGGTGTTCTTGGTGGTTGGTAAATGGTATGGTTTATGTAGGTAATGAGTAATGGGTATGTTTTAGGTTTGTTTTTGCAATGATCATCTTTTGTTTCTGGATCTTTGTTTATCAATATATATCTATATTATGGTTAAATTGTTTGTTTTTGTTCGAACGTCTAAAACTTGGATTACTTTTGTATGATGCTAATAGTATAAGATTATATGTATGTCATACTACCAAAAGTCGCAAACTCTTTAAAACTTAAATAGTCTTTTGAAATGCAATGCTAAAATAAAATATAGTTACATAATTAGTCTCTATTGTATGGTGTGGTTCATAAATAAGGCTCAAATCAAAAGGATAATAGTAGTAACGGGATATACGTAAGAGTTTTGATAGTTTTCATTTTCTCTTTATCTTGCATAAACATATATACAATTCAAGAACATTTTTTTTATTATTCTCTGTTAATTTCTTCTACATTGATCATCTTAATTATTGGTTATGCTTCTGCAAATTCACACAATATTGACATATTTAATCAACATAAATGATCAAATTAAAACAAATAAAAATAAAAAATAAATAAAAAAACTTTTTTTTGGTAATATCTGAAACTCGACCTAATACCCGAATTACCTATAACTGATTACCCGAAGGTCGGGTATCGGATATTTTTTTTATTAGACAATACCCGATCTACCTGAAACCCAAAAATTATACCCGATCAACACCCCTACTTAAATTTCTGTTATTGTTGTAATGTACTTTAAAACCATACTCTCTATAATGTTAAATAAAAAAGGTTAAAATTTCATTCTCAACAATGTTAATATGATGTGAATTACATGAATCATCCATCGTGTAGGTGTCAAACTGCAAGTTTAGTTCTTATTTTCAAAAATTAATTCAGATCATCCCTGTTACTTTAAAACTTACATGCTTCATCCCTAAAATCGTTAGCGAGTAACTAAAAGACAATTTTACTCTTATTAATTTCTTTTTGATTTATTTTTAATTTGTGTATTTATTTAGTAGTTAAATTTATTTTAGAAATACATCACCACCCTTAGATTTTCATAAGCTGTCACACCCCCAAACCGGAACGGCAGAAACATTCGGGGGCGGAAGACGGCATGTACAGTATCACAACATTTGTATAATAGTAATCAAAGGAACAACAACCATTGTATTAATAATATAAAGTTTACATTGTGTTCAAAAATTTTGTCTGATTTACATTAAAACTATAGCAAAAGATAAGACGTAATACTATTATGCTCCGTCTTCGCAACACCTGAGAGGGTACCTGTCTTGTAACGACGTGAATTTTCAAAACAATTTTTCATTTTTAAAACATAACATATCTCATATAAATCATCTCAAAACTCAAAAGTATCAATGTTATCTCAGTAAAACATATCCCAGAATCTCAATTACAAAATCCTCTGTGAATGTGTACAAATCATGCCGGCGCCTTCCCCCGATCCTCGCTAGTACCTGAAACACATATCACATAACACGGTAAGCATAAATGCTTAGTGAGTTCCCCAAAATACCACACACTACACATAAGCCACTCGAGGCTATAACTCGGTATGACCCTCCGTTCAATGTGTCTCAGCGGGACCCTCCAGTCCCGTAGCTTGTTGGACCCTCCAGTTCGGTCTAGCTCGTTGGACCCTCTGGTCCGGTCTAAATCGTTGGACCCTCTGGTCCGGTCTAAATCGTAGGACCCTCCGGTCCGGTCTATATAACACATAGCATACATATATCACAATGCACATAAACTCAACATACACATAACACATAAGACCCTCCGGTCTGCACATAGTTACCACTCTAGGTAATGTATAGTGAGAAGACTCACCTCGGGTAACTCGGATAATCTCGACTCGAAAATACAGATCTAGCCTCCGCCTAATCACATAAAATAATTATCTCTAATTAATATGGCTCTCAAAGGCTAGACTAGTCTCTCCCTATATTCTCTCAGAAGGGTAAAAGACCATTTTACCCCTCCAATGGCCCAAAGGTCCAAATGTTGACTAAACCCTAAAAGTCAACGAAAGTCAACCCTCCGGAGTATGCGGCGCGTACCAGCTCTATACGCTGGGCGTACTCGAAGGCTTCACAGAATCGGGGAGCTCGACCCCCTACGCTGCGCGTACTGGGATTACGCCCAGCGTAAGTCCCAGTTTCGTACTCCTCATGATTTTGGTCTTAAACGGTTAAGAAATAAGCTCATATTTCAGATCTGGTCATTCTAATACCTCTTAATCCATAAAGTCGAAACCTTTAAGCCTTTACATGGCTGTAAAGGTCACTAATCACTCCCAACAACTTTCCTCTTTCCTCATTAAGCCCTTATCTCATGCTTGACTTAATCTTAACGTCCAAGATTGGATTTTTATGGATCTATAACACAAGATACACTGAAATGGGGCAGATCAAAGCTTATGGAGACCATTTACTCATAAAGTCTCCATCTTGGGACAAAAACCCTAAAAATTGGTCCATAATGTACAAATCCAAAATGATGAAGAAAACTTTGAGATTTTTACCTCCAAGTGGTGCCCCAACCTCTGTAAAGCTCAAATCCAAAGCATGCACTCCAACTCTAGCTTCCACAATGGCCCTCTCTTCTTCTTCATAAGCACACAATGATACTTTCAAGATCAAAACACACACACAAGCTTAGAACGAAGGTTTGGCTCTCTTAGGGTTTCACTCTCTATAAAATGGTGGCTGGGATGGGGGCCATAGTATTCCTTTTATAGTGCTTATGTTTCATTTAGGGTTTTGAATCTGGGCCCATTACGCCCAGCGTAAGCTAAGGTACGCCCAACGTACCTGGGTAGAGTCCGCGTCAAAGTCACGTCCATGGGTACGCGCAACGTACTCTTCAGTACGCCCAGCGTACCCACTTGTCACCATTTTCTATTTTGGGCTAAATTCGACAATTTGGAGAAGAAGGAGGATTAAAGAGATATACCTAAATTTCGGGGTGTTACAATTCTCCCCCACTTGAATTAGATTTCGCCCTCAAAATCGCTCCTCAACAACATATAGATCTAATCCAATAACCGAACAGCACCATCGAAAGGATCTCGTACCACACAGTTATCTTCCTCTCTGGGCACCTGAATTCAAACAGGAACTCCTCCCTGGAAAAGGACAGACCCATCTGCCACTACGCTACCCCTTATGACTCTTAATAATCTGGAAACTCTAGTAGCCTGATACACAGCCAGACCGCTCTCTCCAGATGTCACCACGTTATTCGCTCCTCGAATAACAAACCCCGATAGCTCACTGCCCCTCTGATTCTCTGGTGGGGACCGATAAAAACAAGTCCATGTCCAAAACTGGATACCGATCCCTCGTCCCAGACATGATAAACAATCCAGATCATATACCAAGGAATGAAAGGATCACATCACACCAGGGACTCATCCACTGTACTGCAATCACAACCCTTCTGAACAACGAACCCTCAACACCTTGACTGTGACAACCGTCAAATTTCGGTCAAGGCAAAAGTCAAACTAAGTCAACAAGTCAAACCGGTCAACTCCCTTAACCCTTGTATGTTAGGGTTTACGTTATGTAATAACTGTACAATTCGTTACTTTAATGAGAAAACATCATTTGGAAAATTCGTGTGTTTGATTTTCCTTAGGCTTTACAGTGCTAAACAACATTGGAAATTTAATAAACCCTACTCAAGATTACTTGACGCTAATAGGATCAAAACCCATACACTACGATATAAATTGACGTTAATAGCAACATAGTATAGTACAACGTTATAACTATAATCCAATTAAATTATGATACCATATTAAAATCAAATCAAAGTATAATGCTCTAATTAAATTAAAAGAATCAAACTTGAATGCTATAATTAAACTTCAAATCAAAGTAGATTGTTATAATCAAATAATAACCTATCTTTTATAAAACTCTATTTTTATAAACTTTACATTAAATTTTATAAAACTCTTATATTAATTATGTAAAAGATGCTTGTGTTAGTGGGAAATTATGAAGACCACCAAAAGCAAAAAGATTATTCCCATGGTCTCCCACTCACACCTCCCATCCACTTTCCTTTCCTTTTTCTCCCAACACATTATTCTCTTCACCACTTAAACCTTCTCTATTCTTTCTCTCACTCTCAATCTCGAAATTCATCCAAAAAATACTCATATTCAAGCCAAGAACAATCTATTATACTCCAATCTTCATCCCTCTTGAAGCATTCAACAAGGTATGTTGTTAAAAGTTTCAAATTCATACAAGAAACAAATGAAATCCACCAAACTATATAAAACTCATTTTATGCATAAACCTGATTTTTCTCAGAATCCCATCAATAAAATAAGAAGTTCTGGAAATTTTCAGAAAATAGCTTACTTTTATTGAATTACTATAATTATTGCAATAAAGTAGGGCAATAATTCACATAAAATACTTTTGCATTCAATAAATTCTGAGATGACCCATATATTGATTAAACATAATTTATGAAGTTTCATGCATTTATATTACTGTTTACTATTATTTATGGTTTTATTGATTAATTAATAATGAAATATATAAAAAAAATACTTCCCATAGTCACAAATATCCGAAACTTATACACTGGGCTCTATATCATGTTATAAAACTATGGTTAATTTTACAGAATTTTTGCGAATCATTTATTATTTTTCCCGAATTTTGTTGTTGTTTAATCATTAAAGTATTAAATAAATACTAAAACAGTTCAGAAAAATATAAAAATTTTACAGTAATTAATATTGTATGAAATAATGATTTCATAATAATTTCATAATTTTTCAATACTGTTTACTATTTAAAACCATTTTCCTAAGTATTTAAGCATGTAAAAATGCATTTTAATGATTATTTCATATAAATAATTGTTAAAATCTGTAAATAATTATAATTGGGCAAGTTATTATTTTAATAAGAAATTATTAAAATCTGGCCTAAACTGAAAATATAAATTAATTATGCAAAGTAATTAATTCAATTTAAAATTCATTTAACAAATGAATACCTTAATATTCTAATCAAAATGAATTATTGTTAATTCATCTAATATAAGAATATGTGTCTAATTATTTGTATTAGTACTCTATTATGTTTAGCAGTTCCTAAACCAAAACTATTAATTATATTAGGTTCTACGTCATTTTGACCCGAACTGTCTATCGTACGACACACGCATGTCGTTTTGGGACTAATGTGAGTAATCTACCCCATATTTTATAATTTTCAATACTTTTGGGGTGTATCATGTGGTTCTAATATGTTCCAACTTCATTTTATTGTTTTATCACAATTGAGACATTGTTGGGACATTTATACGTGAGTCATTAATTGTATAACTATTGTTTGTTTACGCTACATGTACTTGTAGTGCATTACCATTTTTAGTCTAATCTCCATGACTATGCCCGTATTCTTGAGGTACGTTATGGACAATAATAGCGCTATTGGGTTGACCACCCCGCCTTGGGACGCTAAGGTGATTGATCGCACGTGGTTGAGTGTGTTTGATGATTAGATGCTCCATCCTATATATATTTTTATATATATACATATGTATATATAGGGTGAGGACTTATTGTTGTTGTTATCATTTGTTAATCAATTTTTGATTTATAAACCGTTATCTCAAATACAATTGTTTGCCGACTTCAAAAGAAAACAAATTTCAAATTATAAATGTTTCAACTTCACAATTTTCTCTACTAAAATTAGATTACTCACCAACTCTCGTAGTTGACCTGTTTTTACCCATGATGCAGATTTGAAGAATGAAGTTGATGAAAAATAGGTTGTGCCTTAGAAATCCACAAGACTATTTAAATTTGATGTAATAAATGTTGTTCGTATTTGGATTTGTATTTGTATGTTGTGGATCTTGTTTGCATACTTAGTACTTAATTGAATCTAATCATATTATAACATAGTTGTCATGAGACTTTGAACAATATATCACGCCTTGATCGATTCCGACAAGGATTGGGGTGTGACAGATTGGTATCAAAGCCCTTGACTATAGGGAATTAGGTTAATTGCCTTGACCTAGTCTATAGCCTCTAGGGTCCTCTCGTATGCTAGTTTATAAAATGCACACACAACTGCATGCAATTCACACTTAGAAAATCCTAGGAATACCTTTGTGTGTTAATTGCTCCCTTAAGTGCATACGTATTACTCCTGACACTTATATGTGTGCATACACTGGTGAATATTCTCCTCTTTCTCTGAAAATCACACACATATTCAAGTGTTTTTTTAAAAAAAATGTATATACATATATATTCCTTAGAGCTCATAGGAAATTCAAAGTCATCCACTCTAGTTGGGTAGGATCATAGTAATGGACGCGTAGTAACTGGAAGGGGGAGGTGCCGGTAGCCTGAAAGTCCTGACTAGGCAAGCATTCGTATACATCCCAATCAACCGAGGGATCAGTTTGCTTATCTGGGGACCAAAGGCGAGAGTTCCCAAACCTATAGGCCAAAGCGCGTCATTCACATTACTTTTGAGCCATCAAAATACCCGACCTTATCAAACGTATCCGAAAGGATACACTCCAAAATGGCCAACTCATTGGACTATTAAGTTCCCTAATAGGCCTATTAGTGGGAAAGACATGTGAAAACTTAGTTTTGTGGGGGCCCACGCAAGTGCTACATGTTTCACATTTAGTAACCATGGAAAGCCCAAAAGGTGCCCAACACTCCTAACCATGGCCCAACAAGTGTTTTACAATTATTTTACCCAACAATGTCTAAAAACTTTATTTCCATAATCAATTTACAAATAACTCACAAGTCCATATGCGTGTTTCTCGTAGATGGCATTACAACCCCCATACGCTGCTCGCAACAACCGAAGGCTAGCTGCCCTTATCGCCAAGGAGGTAGCAAACGTCATCCCAACAATTGCAACCCAACTTCATTCTCTTCAGCCACAAGCTCCAGCAACCACTCCTCGTTGCTCGTTCAAGCACTTTCGTAACTGCAATCCGCCTTACTTCAAAGGCATCGATGGTGCCACCGCACTCCTCACATGGATTGAAGAAATGGAGAGTACTTTCATCCATAACGAGTGTCCTGAGGACCTGATGGTCCGTCATGCTACAGGGTGCCTCCAAGGTCATGCTCTCACATGGTGGAACCTAGAAAAACGGGCAAAGGGAGAGGTTGTTGCCTTGGGAATGACCTGGTCAAAACTAAAGGAACGCATGATGGAGAAGTTCTGCCCTGACAGCGAATTGCAAACTCTCGAGGATGAATTCTGGAATCTGAAACAGGTGGGAGGCGACAACGCGACCTACACCAATAGATTCCATGATCTCTCGAGACTCCTACCTCACATGGTTCAACCTATGAAAACTGCAATACGTCGCTACATCAAAGGGTTACCACGCCAGATCCGTGATTCGGTGACCAGCAGCAGGCCATCTACCCTAGAATCCGCCATTGAAATAGCAGGTCAACTCAACGAGGACAATATGAACGATGGTGTCCTCCCACGCAAGGGTTCAAAGATGTCAACTGAAAAGCCGACCCCTGAGACCCCCCTAATTGTCAAGTCCGAGTCCTCCCACCGACATGACAAAAAGAAGCGGAAAAGTCATCACCACAACCATGCTATTATTACCCCTGGTACTCCTATCACCCAAGTCACCCCACAAGCCCAACCGAATAAAAAGCCGTATACCGGACCTCAGCCCCTCTGTAACCACTGTAACTATCACCATATGACCACCAGCCCGTGTCGCCTCTGTACGAATTGTGGTCGCTATGGCCACTTGGCGGACACATGTCGTGCACCAAAAACTCAGCGACCACTCTATCTACCCTCAAATCAGCAAACACAAACCCGGTATCCAACTGGAACATGCTTCAACTGTGGTGACCCCACCCATTTCAGAAACGCGTGTCCTAGGCTAGTCAATATCATCAACACCCAAGCCCAGGCAAATCCAACAATGCAGGTTCCAGCTCCCAAAGGCCGAGCCTTTGTCATTACCGCAACCCAAGCAAAGACCGATAACAAGGTCGTAAATGGTACGTTTCTCATAAATGACTGCTACGCGTCAGTACTTTTTGATTCAGGTGCCGCTAAAAGTTTTGTGTCTTTGGAATTTGAGCCCATACTTCACACATCTCACACGATTCTTGATGAGTACTTTACCGTAGAAGTCGCCGATGGAAAAATACGTTTCACTCAATGCAGTCATCCAAGATTACACTTTCGATTTTTCGGTCATAAATTTTCTGTCAATTTAGTTCCTATGGAACTTGGTAGCTTCGACATCATCGTAGGAATGTATTGGCTATCCCAAAACCATGTTGAAATAGTATGTTACGATAAGTTCATTCGTATTCCTCTCGCTGACGGTCAAAGTCTTCGTATTTATGGCGAGACTCATTCGAAAAAGCTTAGTCTTATGTCATATACTCAAGCTCGATCATATCTACGAAAAGAATATATGGCTTTCTTAGCCCATGTGGTGGAAACAAAGGTCAAAGAAAAGAAGATCGAAGATATTCAGGGTAGACTCATTAGGATCAACAGTCTAATAAAATTTTAATTACACATAACTGGGGGCATGTCGAGTGAATCTTAGGAGTGGATCAGACATGGAACAAATCACAAGAGTATAATCAAGTTATTCCTACTAAATTAATAAGTCTATTTATATAGACCTCTGGTATAGAGTCGTCAGCGTAGTCGTGTCGGCAATCTAGAACATAGCTAAATACATAATACAAATTATAATACCCAAATTATACAAAATTTTCTGCATTAAAAATCAATAGACAAACACAATGAAACTAAAAATGGTATCAAACTATCAAGAGAAAAACACATACAATGTAGATTAAAATCCACTAATTATAACAAAATGGCTAAAATAAAAGGTAAGGACTAAGGATTGTTAAGTCCTCTCTTCTTATAAATAGCTTTGAAGCAAGCTTGCCTAAGCTTCTTTGTTCTTTCTGTCAATTCCATACCTGACAATTTCTCCATCATCTTCTTGTGCCCTTCTAACGTCTCTATCTCCTCCTTTAATCCCAACTCCTAGTTTTTTTTTTTTAAAAAAAAGGTAGATGCAATATATTTTTCGTGTGAGTTCACAAAATTTACAATGAGTTAAGTTTATATAAATATAAATCAGGAAATCGTAGTAAATCAATTGATTTGATGTGGAATATGCCTAGGGCCATTGTTTATAAAGAAACTAATAATTAAAACTTTAGAAAATACCAAAACTACTTTGGTTACCAAGTGCAGGCATGCACGCATGAGTAATGTATAGAAGGTTATTATCGTAATTTACCTTGGCATTTTGAATGAGGGATTGTAGGCTCGTAAGTTTTCTATGAGGCCATCTGTTTATGTTTAGCTCTTTGCATCTTTTCTTCAACAATGTTAACCCTATCCCTAGTTCCTTTGCTGCCATGATTATCGGCATCTCAAAGTACTTCTCTATCTCTTCAAACTCCAATGGTCTCAATCTCTTTGCCACCTTCCGGCCACCGTGATCAGTGGTGGCAGCACTAGAACTACATGTAGCCTCACCACCGGATTTACAGTCTTCACTGAAACTAACCAATGGTAAATTACCATCCTCCCAACAATCCCATAAGCTTATGTCTTTAAGGGGATCAAAATCGTGAAACTCATTTCTAGAAATGATGTTTTGATCTTTGTTAAGTACTGTGGAAACGTTCTGATCGAGCACTTCATGCAATTTTTCCGACAACTCGTAATCACGGTGGTCGAGCATGTCACCACTGCAAAAATCCAAAAAAAAAAAAAAAAAAAAAACTCAAGATAATCAAATCCAACACGATGAAAGACTCTTTTTGATCACTACAAATCCAAACCATGTTTTGATCAATGTCGACAAAATCACTTTTCTGTGCGAAAGATGGTGTAATGAGTGACGTTTATATATACCTGAAAAGATCTTGATGATCAAAGTATTGAAACCAATCGAGGTCATCTATGGGGTTTTGGTGATCTGCAGGTGGATCCATTTGTGAGGGAGAAGTTAAAAGTCGCGATAAGAATGTGATGATTTATATAAGTGAAGTGAGAGAAGTAATTAATAGCAAGTTGTGAGAATGCAACAAAACAAGTTAAGCACTTCTGAAAATTTGATAAATGATTTCGGTAACACTCGCGGAATATAAACTAGTGAAAATTACAAACGAAATTGAATATATATAGTCTATGATGTTATGGTTATTGTGTATCTAACAAATGAAGAAGAAAATGAATATATATATTCTTTGAGCCGTAACCTTCTTCTTCAATTCACACACATATACGTATATGTTGCTGAAAATTATGACTTGTGTGCCTCATGCATTTAATGCATCACATGCCTACTACATATTCTTGACTTTGAAGCTACGTACCAGTTTCCAATTTCCCCAGTAGCACACTTTTCATTAGAAAGTACTCCAAGTCTTCACACATGCAAATTATGACTTGTGTGTCGCTATAGGTATGTCGTTGGCCCTTGTTAAAAACCTATAGCGACAACAAGTCATCGTAATAGATTAAACCTGTGGTGACAACGAGTCGTCGCTATAGGTAACTAATAAAACTATATTTTGACCCCGAAGATATGATTGACAAAATCTATCCGACGAGACCCTCGTGATACCTCGTGACTGTGACTGTGACAACCGTCAAATTTCGGTCAAGGCAAAAGTCAAACTAAGTCAACAAGTCAAACCGGTCAACTCCCTTAACCCTTGTATGTTAGGGTTTACGTTATGTAATAACTGTACAATTCGTTACTTTAATGAGAAAACATCATTTGGAAAATTCGTGTGTTTGATTTTCCTTAGGCTTTACAGTGCTAAACAACATTGGAAATTTAATAAACCCTACTCAAGATTACTTGACGCTAATAGGATCAAAACCCATACACTACGATATAAATTGACGTTAATAGCAACATAGTATAGTACAACGTTATAACTATAATGCAATTAAATTATGATATCATATTAAAATCAAATCAAAGTATAATGCTCTAATTAAATTAAAAGAATCAAACTTGAATGCTATAATTAAACTTCAAATCAAAGTAGATTGTTATAATCAAATAATAACCTATCTTTTATAAAACTCTATTTTTATAAACTTTACATTAAATTTTATAAAACTCTTATATTAATTATGTAAAAGATGCTTGTGTTAGTGGGAAATTATGAAGACCACCAAAAGCAAAAAGATTATTCCCATGGTCTCCCACTCACACCTCCCATCCACTTTCCTTTCCTTTTCTCCCAACACATTATTCTCTTCACCACTTAAACCTTCTCTATTCTTTCTCTCACTCTCAATCTCGAAATTCATCCAAGAAATACTCATATTCCAGCCAAGAACAATCTATTATACTCCAATCTTCATCCCTCTTGAAGCATTCAACAAGGTATGTTGTTAAAAGTTTCAAATTCATACAAGAAACAAATGAAATCCACCAAACTATCTAAAACTCATTTTATGCATAAACCTGATTTTTCTCAGAATCCCATCAATAAAATAAGAAGTTTTGGAAATTTTCAGAAAATAGCTTATTTTTATTGAATTACTATAATTATTGCAATAAAGTAGGGCAATAATTCACATAAAATACTTTTGCATTCAATACATTCTGAGAAAATTCTGGGATGACCCATATATTGATTAAACATAATTTATGAAGTTTCATGCATTTATATTACTGTTTACTATTATTTATGGTTTTATTGATTAATTAATAATGAAATATATAAAAAAAATACTTCCCATAGTCACAAATATCCGAAACTTATACACTGGGCTCTATATCATGTTATAAAACTATGGTTAATTTTACAGAATTTTTGCGAATCATTTATTATTTTTCCCGAATTTTGTTGTTGTTTAATCATTAAAGTATTAAATAAATACTAAAACAGTTCAGAAAAATATAAAAATTTTACAGTAATTAATATTGTATGAAATAATGATTTCATAATAATTTCATAATTTTTCAATACTGTTTACTATTTAAAACCATTTTCCTAAGTATTTAAGCATGTAAAAATGCATTTTAATGATTATTTCATATAAATAATTGTTAAAATCTGTAAATAATTATAATTGGGCAAGTTATTATTTTAATAAGAAATTATTAAAATCTGGCCTAAATTGAAAATATAAATTAATTATGCAAAGTAATTAATTCAATTTAAAATTCATTTAACAAATGAATACCTTAATATTCTAATCAAAATGAATTATTGTTAATTCATCTAATATAAGAATATGTGTCTAATTATTTGTATTAGTACTCTATTCTCGTTTAGCAGTTCCTAAACCAAAACTATTAATTATATTAGGTTCTACGCCATTTTGACCCGAACCGTCTATCGTACGACACACGCATGTCGTTTTGGGACTAATGTGAGTAATCTACCCCATATTTTATAATTTTCAATACTTTTGGGGTGTATCATGTGGTTCTAATATGTTCCAACTTCATTTTATTGTTTTATCACAATTGAGACATTGTTGGGACATTTATACGTGAGTCATTAATTGTATAACTATTGTTTGTTTACGCTACATGTACTTGTAGTGCATTACCATTTTTAGTCTAATCTCCATGACTATGCCCGTATTCTTGAGGTACGTTATGGACAATAATAGCGCTATTGGGTTGAACACCCCGCCTTGGAACGCTAAGGTGATTGATCGCACGTGGTTGAGTGTGTTTGATGATTAGATGCTCCATCCTATATATATATATATATATATATACATATGTATATATAGGGTGAGGACTTATTGTTGTTGTTATCATTTGTTAATCAATTTTTGATTTATAAACCGTTATCTCAAATACAATTGTTTGCCGACTTCAAAAGAAAACAAATTTCAAATTATAAATGTTTCAACTTCACAATTTTCTCTACTAAAATTAGATTACTCACCAACTCTCGTAGTTGACCTGTTTTTACCCATGATGCAGATTTGAAGAATGAAGTTGATGAAAAATAGGTTGTGCCTTAGAAATCCACAAGACTATTTAAATTTGATGTAATAAATGTTGTTCGTATTTGGATTTGTATTTGTATGTTGTGGATCTTGTTTGCATACTTAGTACTTAATTGAATCTAATCATATTATAACATAGTTGTCATGAGACTTTGAGCAATATATCACGCCTTGATCGATTCCGACAAGGATCGGAGTGTGACATTGACCTCAGGCACGAAAAATGATCATGCTTGTTCAGAAGCGTCCTCCGACGTCTGACAAACATAAAACTCAGCTCCCTTCTCAATATCCCTTTTAAGACTGAGCACCAGGTCATCTCCCGACCCAGCAATTGAAACTCCAAAGGTTACCCATTGCATGTACCAAAACGTCTCACTGACTTCCTTATCAATACAACTATCTCGGCCCAGTGTGACACACAAGTCACGAAGTTCACTTTACCTCAAGCGAATACGAAATTCGACTCACTCTCGACCTCTGCCGTCTACTACTCATTAGTTCCATGCGTCTCGCGGTTTTCCCGTACCAATGAATTGACCCACTCAGGTCTAAGACACCAGATGAAATCAATACCCCCTTCAAAATGAAATTCATCTCTGAATCTGGAATCTCATCTCGCCTACCCGACGCACTACCAGAGCCAAACTCAAACTCGAGAGTTTGGTCTAACCCAGAGTTGGAACCACTCATCCCAATGAACCACTCAACTCATGACTCATGACCCGCAACCCATGCGTTCCTCACTTATCCACTTCCCTTTGGTTGCGACAACCACTACTCTATTCAGAATATAACGACTCCCGACAAATATGGAGACCCCAGTCTCGCCCCTGGTTCGACCACCAGGCTCCCACAAACTCAAATATTAGGGCTACCCAAGCCTAAAACTCCTCTACGTCACACTCTTATCAGAGAGTACTTCATCACAACATTTTCTCGCTGACTAGTGAGTACTACGGCTCCCCGCAACATCACAACAACCTCTCACTGATTAGTGAGTACTACGGATCCCCGTAGCATCACCACAACCTCTCACTGAATAGTGAGTACTACGACTATCCGTAGCATCACCACAACCTCTGACTGAATAGTGAGTACTACGGCTCCCCGTAGCATCACCACAACCTCTCACTGAATAGTGAGTACCACGGATCCCCGTAGCATCACCACAACCTCTGACTGAATAGTGAGTACTACGGCTCCCCGTAGCATCACCACAACCTCTCACTGAATAGTGAGTACTTCTGCTCCCCGTAGCATCACCACAACCTCTCACTGAATAGTGAGTACTACGGCTCCCCGTAGCATCACCACAACCTCTCACTGAATAGTGAGTACTACGGCTCCCCGTAGCATCACCACAACCTTTCACTGAATAGTGAGTACTACGGCTCCCCGTAGTCTTACCGCCCTTGCTCTTACCACTTCACAATCTCATCCTCAGGTCGACACCACACTGCGATCATTAACTCATGCCCTGCGGACCAACCATAGGTGTACACACTTACCCAAATTATGCATTGCTATTTCTGACGACATCCGCCATAACAAAACACCTTTCCCTGCTGCAATCCACATTCTCGAATAATCCCGCTTGATGTCAATTAGCTGAAAGGGCTCCCACTGGAACCGTAGACACCTGATACACCACTCGTCATCCCATAACTCAAGTCTCAAAATAATCCGAAAATTAGAACATCATACTCGGATACCTCGGTACACCATCACAGAACCTGATGATGTCCTGTCTCAACCACTGATCTCCTACTTACAGCATCATACACAGATACAACAATGCGTTCTTTCCGGATTCACAACTAATCTTCATGCCACACATCACGTATCTTCGGAATATTCCAACTCTCGATTGAAACACGGAAGAATTGTCAACGACTCAGAACATGTCGACGAACATCCGAAATTCCCTCCTCTATTGCTCAAAATCCCATAGTGCATGTCTCTATCCAGTTCCCTAACCGCTCTTGAACAAATCTCTGATCCTCTCGATAGAATACCCGGTTCTCCCCCACTCAGGGTTCGAACCATCACCGATTGGCGCACCAAAAACTTATTCCATAGACTGCTTCCACCAGGAACATCACACTTACTCTTGGTAGGTAATACGCAATGCTCGGTGGTCTCCCCGATAGAGACCCCGCAACTCCAAATACCCCGAATCTCAGATGAAATCCTCAGAAACTTCTCATCATGATTGCCTCTAATCATACAGAATCTCATACCATCCCATTACCGGACATCTCAACTGTCCAGTAGTAACTCTGACTCTTAATCTGAAATAATGAACTATCATACTCCTCATTATCGACTCCTCAACCAACGTTCCATCACGTGGGTTGTAATAAGAGCGGAGACCTCATTACCACACTCGATACCCATCATAGACAATAAGAGCCACCGCCCCAATATCTTCTTCTTGATCGTTTGCCTCTGCAGCTAATACATGCCCTACTATGCTCAAATAGGGTGTATCCTTGTCCGTAACCATCTCAGTCCCCACTGACAACCTGCTCATGCTCTAACATTACCTCTCGGCAGACATACTGCCCAAATACTTTGATGGAAGGTCGCCATCAATGCTAACCCGTAGGGTTTTACCCCCAAGCTCAGAAACCAAAATCTCAACACCTCTTATGTTTCCCACAGGAAACTAAAATAATACCACCCAGGTCACAGAAGGTGACATCTCCACTATCGGCTGATTGCTCAACTCATTCTGCAACCCTCCATAAACGTCATCTCTACTCATCCCTGAGTCTTGCGACTTCATCTGACATCTCACCAAAATACCTTGGAATCATCTCGACTTCCCTCACAAGGGATGCTTCGTTGGAACTTGTTCCACATGGCCCTCTGACCTCATACTCTATCGCATCCAATCTCGGTCTAACCAATCACAACGGAATAACTGGTAGAACCAGTAACACTAACCGACACGGGTCATGGTACTCGAACCATGTGGCCACCTCTCGATCTGCTATGAATCATGGTACCCGAACCATGTTATCTCTTCTCAATCCGCTACGAATCATGGTACTCGAACCATGTTCTCTCTTCTCAATCTGCTATGAATCATGGTACTCGAACCATGACATCACCTCTCGATCTGCTACAAATCATGGTACTCGAACCATGAAATCACCTCTCAATCTGTTACAAATCATGGTACTCGAACAATGAAATCACCTCTCGATCTGTTACTTAAAACCTTCGGAATGTTCCCTGTATTGAGTATGGGTCCTCTGCTTTCAGTAGTACGGGCCCATACTACCTGCCACATCTACCCATACTTTCTGCACGGACCATCCCCGAGTTCCTAAGTAGCTGCTCAACCTTCTCGATCACCAATCCTGTCACGCGTGTTCGCTCCTCTGCGAAATGCTCTACTCTGTCAGCGTACTCATCTGACTAGGGTCACCCTTTCCTAGGATCTTCCTAGGTTCTCAGATCACAAGTACCCTATGTCTCGCTGAACACAGGCTACCCTCCAGTACACCACTCATAAGCTCCTCGCTGCTACCTACTCACTCTCGAAGTAACTCATAGTAGCAGTAATCTCCTAGTCTAAGGCATCACAAATCAGGCCACTCTAGTCCTAGATATGAATACCTAGCCTACTCTAGCATGCATAGCATATCACATAATATCTCATAACACAAAATGTAAGGGTATTTTGGGAAATCACCGTTCGGGCGCTGGCTGATCGTACACACGACTCCGTTCTGATTTTCTCAAAAATCTTTTACTCTTTTAGAAAAATAGTTCATTTTATGAAAATTTTTCTCAAATCCTCAGTTTGAGTTCAGATACGCCCGAAGGTGCATCCGAATCCCTCAAACCAAGGCTCTGATACCAACTTGTAACGACGTGAATTTTCAAAACAATTTTTCATTTTTAAAACATAACATATCTCATATAAATCATCTCAAAACTCAAACGTATCAATGTTATCTCAGTAAAACATATCCCAGAATCTCAATTACAAAATCCTCTGTCAATGTGTACAAATCATGCCGGCGCCTTCCCACGATCCTCGCTACTACCTGAAACACATATCACATAACACGGTAAGCATAAATGCTTAGTGAGTTCCCCAAAATACCACACACTACACATAAGCCACTCGAGGCTATAACTCGGTATGACCCTCCGGTCAATGTGTCTCAGCGGGACCCTCCAGTCCCGTAGCTCGTTGGACCCTCTGGTCCGGTCTAGCTCGTTGGACCCTCTGGTCCGGTCTAAATCGTTGGACCCTCTGGTCCGGTCTAAATCGTAGGACCCTCCGGTGCGGTCTATATAACACATAGCATACATATATCACAATGCACATAAACTCAACATACACATAACACATAAGACCCTTCGGTCTACACATAGTTACCACTCTAGGTAATGTATAGTGAGAAGACTCACCTCAGGTAACTCGGATAATCTCAACTCGAAATACAGATCTAGCCTCCGCCTAATCACATAAAATAATTATCTCTAATTAATATGGCTCTCAAAGGCTAGACTAGTCTCTCCCTATATTCTCTCAGAAGGGTAAAAGACCATTTTACCCCTCCAATGGCCCAAAGGTCCAAATGTTGACTAAACCCTAAAAGTCAACGAAAGTCAACCCTCCGGAGTACGCGGCGCGTACCAGCTCTATACGCTGGGCGTACTCGAAGGCTTCACAGAATCGGGGAGCTCGACCCCCTACGCTGCGCGTACTGGGATTACGCCCAGCATAAGTCCCAGTTTCATACTCATGATTTTGGTCTTAAACGGTTAAGAAATAAGCTCATATTTCAGATCTGGTCATTCTAATACCTCTTAATCCATAAAGTCGAAACCTTTAAGCCTTTGCATGGCTGTAAAGGTCACCAATCACTCCCAACACCTTTCCTCTTTCCTCATTAAGCCCTTATCTCATGCATGACTTAATCTTAACGTCCAAGATTGGATTTTTATGGATCTATAACACAAGATACACTGAAATGGGGCAGATCAAGGCTTATGGAGACCATTTACTCATAAAGTCTCCATCTTGGGATAAAAACCCTAAAAATTGGTCCATAATGTATAAATCCAAAATGATGAAGAAAGCTTTAAGCTTTTTACCTCCAAGTGGTGCCCCAACCTCTGTAAAGCTCAGATCCAAAGCTTGCACTCCAACTCTAGCTTCCACAATGGCCCTATCTTCTTCTTCACAAGCACACAATGATACTTTCAAGCTCAAAACACACACACAAGCTTAGAACGAAGGTTTGGCTCTCTTAGGGTTTCACTCTCTGTAAAATGGTGGCTGGGATGGGGGCTATAGTATTCCTTTTATAGTGCTTATGTTTCATTTAGGGTTTTGAATCTGGGCCCATTACGCCCAACGTAAGCTAAGGTACGCCCACCGTACCTGGGTAGAGTCTGCGTCAAAGTCACGTCCATGGGTACGCGCAACGTACTCTTCAGTACGCACAGCGTACCCACTTGTCACCATTTTCTATTTTGGCCTAAATTTGACAATTTGGAGAAGAAGGAGGATTAAAGAGATATACCTGAATTTCGGGGTGTTACATGTCTACTAACTTTCCTGAGAATACAAGTGGTTTTAAAAAGTGTCAACATTAAAGTTGGTGAGTTCATAATCGTTTTTATTATAAAAAGTATATTCTTTATTCTTTGGAAAAGTTCGTGTGTTCCTCCAGAAAATCATATATTTTCTTAGTAAGAAGTGTGACCATACCAGCTCCTTCTATGATTACTTAGTTTATACTAGTTATATATAAACTAATATCGAATGGACAGTTGAATGTGTGTATCTGCGCTAAGCCTACAACCAAACAAGGAACATGAAGTAAGGCGGAAATCACACATTCCACTGCTTATCAGATATTATTTATATGTAACTCTGATGTATAAACTAAGGAACTATAGAATTAACAATTAAGGGTCCTTTATGTTATACTAATTGTAACTAAGTGTTGAACCTTTTATAAATAAGTTCCTAGTTCCATTTACTCTATTGTAAAACATTGTTTTCAGTAAATAATTGTATTTGTTTTTCAGAAAGTTAAATCGAAAACTGTTTATCTTTAAAATAATGATGTTTATCCTAGAAAATCCTATATTTTCTATAGAACCGATTTGTAGTCTTAATCGTTCCAAGACCGAAAAGAACAAGTATAATTACCATACTTAGTTTAATGATACCTAGTTTTATTTATAAGTAAAACTAGTTGAAGATGTGTTTGCCCTGTAAACTAGATGCGATATTACTACCCTCCTATGATCACTTTGTACATACGAGTTGTATATAACCGAGATCGAACAAACAATTGAATGGGTGAATCTGCCTTAAGCCCACAACCAAACAAGGAACAGGAAGTAAGGCGGAAATCACACATTCCACTGTCTACCGGACATTAATTTTATATAACCCTGATGTATATATGCTAAGTAATCACAGAGTTAATACCTCTTAAGATTGTTTAAGAAAAAGTATATTACTACGTAAATATGTCGTTTTCTCCTTGTGAGTTCTTATAACCATACTAATATGACTAATGGCCTATACGACGTTCTTCAGGCGTCGGAACGTTACGACATTTGTCACATCAGGCCTGCCGGCCTAGCTGTTGCAAGCAACTCAGGTGCGGGATTGTCAATCCCGTATAGATCTATACAATAACTCACACTCTCCCTCCAGAAGACTCTAGTTATAAGTCATAATTTTAATGGGTACTTAGATAAGTACATGAAGGCGTCTCACAAATTGCTTCAACGAATTTACTAGTAATAAAGAGGAAAAACCTTTTTGTAAATAACATATAACTTTGTAAAAATAGTCCCTTTATTCCATAAACTATACCTATTATAGTTTATAAGTTTATTTTCGTGTTATAACCTGAACTTTGTAAAATAGTTCCTTTGTTCCATAAACTATACCTATTATAGTTTATAAGTTTGTAAATTTAGTAAATTTCACATTTTAAATACATATTAACGGTAAGAAATATAATAAATAAATTATATTTTTAAACACAAGATTTCTTGTGTTTTACTTGTATTCCCCCCTAAAAACATTGAAAAAGCTTTGAAAAATATGGGGGTATGAACTCATCTTATGTGCGGTTTTGACTAGATATCGAGATGAAAGCGGTGACCTTCGGACTAAAATACGGGAAAAATGGCGTGATCCTAATGGTTTTAAACACACAATAGTGTGTGAATAAGATGATCTTTATAACATAAGTGTTTCATAAACACTAAATAATATGAATAATACTTACAATAGTATCTTAAGGATGAAGCTTCAAATATATGTTCCAGGGGAGTTTGGTCTTTGATTTCTTGAGAATGGAAGAAATATGGCTTGTTATTTGAGAGAGAAGAGAAGATGTTTTCGTTTACTGCCCGTGTGAAATGTGAGAAATGGTTCTAAGTTGTGACTTATATATGAAGGAACTTATGAGGCGGTTGCATTGGTAAATGAATCCTATCACCTTGGTATGCTGAATTAGGATAAGATATGAGATATTTAAGGTGTTTACGGCCACAAGAATGTGTTTGCGGCCAAAAGAGAAGGGTTTGCGGTCTTAAAGTCAAAGAGTAAAGGGTTTACGGTCAAAGAGTCAAATGGTAAAGGGTTTACGGTCAAAGAGTCAAATGGTAAAGGGTTTACGGCCATGGAGTCCAATAGCAAAGTGTTTTCGGTCAAGGTGTTCTAGAATAAGGTGTTTGCAGTTCTAGGTTCTCATCCTTTAGGGTTTTCGGTTCTACATTATTTCAAGGAAGGGTTTACGGTTTGGTTTTGGGATTAGATTCCCAAAACCGTAAACACCTTTGATACTTGATTCTTTGGTCAAAAACCACTTGTTCTAGAACCTTAAGACCAAAACTCTATCTAAGGTATTACTTTATGGTTTAAGCTTTAAACTTTTGCCTTATATTAATTTATTCTAACATAAATCAACTTAGGTTTCAGTCTATGCTTAGATACAAGCTTATAAACATGTCCTAATGGATATGGGTGACACAATGCATCAAGGTCTCAATATGGTTTCACTTGTACTTTTATAGGGTTTAGACCTTGCTTGCTCTAAAATTTTCGGATTGTGACATAAGCCCACCTTCAATCTCGTCTTCTTCTTCAGCTCCACCGATACCGGTTGCACGATTTTTTCATCTCCAGCGACTGAAACAACGAAATCGCTTTCTTCCTTTCATGTTTCCTGCTTCTGCCATTGCTCTCCCTCCCCCCCCCCTCCCTCTCTCTCTCTCTCCCTCTTTCTCTTCCTTGTCTCTCTTTCTCTCTCTCTCTCTCTATCTCTCTCTCTCTCTCATGTTCTGTAACACCAGTCAAAATAGGTCAACAACAATCACATGTGATTATGTCAAACAAGTAATGTGATAAACTTACTATGTAGTTCATGGTAATTTCTAATGAAAGTATGAACAAATCTCAATACAATTCCAAAAGATTTTAACAAATCTCAATCTAACTTCGCGTGAAGAAGTTATGATAAACTCTAACACTATAAAACTATATAATAAGAAGAAGTTAAAATATATTGAGAGTTAGCTATAGGAATCTAGAAGAAAGTTGTAGTACTCGGAAATACCTACGTGCGGATATAAAGAACATCAAAAACGAATTTCGTATGCAAAAGATATGATCTTCCGAAGATGTAGCAGTCTAAGAGCATGACACGTGGCAGAAACCCTAATCAGCCATGCTCCACGACGTGAACATGAAGGTTCACGACGTGAATGTGATCCAGGATACTTCTCAAGGCTAGAATGCAGATGGCAAGTCTACAGGAGTGATGTGTTAAGACTTCACGACGTGGACATAACGGTCACGACGTGGAATCAGTATCATTACACCTTCTGAAGCTATGACCCAAATGGCAAGTCTACGAGGTGATGCAGCTATGCTTCACGACGTGGACATATAAGTCCACGACGTGAACTTGTCTTGGGCAGCCTATCTATAGCAAGTTCGACCCTAACACTTCTTACACCTAAATTTCTTTCCTCTCTCTCGTTTGCTGAAGGCATTCCACGTCCCGAGCCCGACGATCACGAACCGCTGACCGTTTCTAGTTAGATTCTATAAAATCACACTACTAGGGTGAGTTTCACGACCCCACTTTTTAATGTTTTCGGGGGAAAATGCATCGTAAATATTATATAAAAGTTAATATTATGTTTATATGATAGTATGTTCGTATCAACATAGATTGTTATATTAACCGGGATATAGTTGTTTTGTATCATATATACCTAGAATATATCTGATATATTGAAAACATACACCTATCTTAAACTTGTTAGCATGTTATTGTTATAGATTATACTAATGTAGCCCTCCTTGACTCGAGTATGGATCCTCTGCTTTCAGTAGTACGGGCCCATACTACCTTCCACATCTATCCGTACTTTCCTCAAGAATTGCCTTGACTCCACCAAGTCCCTTCTACTACTATTGCTCTTCGCGCTAATCTCATCCTAGGCTTGCCCTAGGGTAATCTCCGACCCACTCTCCGCCATCAACCGCATAAGAAGTCCCTGCTATCTCCCCCTAACTAGCTCGTGAATACCGTTACATATTACTAAGACAAGATAATTCTTCGAATGAGAGGTCTCTCCCTACAATGGTTAGACTCAAACGAGAGCTGCGAAATAGGGCTAAACCTAACCTTCTGAAATTATTTAGTCCTCGTAATATGTAACTTAACGTATTCGTTTACTAGTTCGTTAATGATAACTAGAACTCCTAAAAGCACAAAGCAAGCAGCATTTGTGCATTGAGTAATCAAAACCAAGCATATCCTAATCAGGCCATCATATCACTGACTAATTAGTACTACCATGTAGTTCAATAAGCACATACAGTAGGCATACAAGGCATCCTTCCTAAATCCTTAGCCCTACTCTACCATGCAGTTCTGATATTCACATTTCATATCGTAATATAAACTTGTATGGGTAATTTGGGAGAACTTACTTGAGCTCGGCTGATTGCATGCACCACACCCTTTTCTCTTTTAAAAATCATTTTATAAAAATGATTTTCTTTTGAAAATTCTCATACCAAGTCCTCAGTTCGAGTACAGACACACCCAAAAACATGCCCAAATCCCTCAAACCAAGGCTCTGATACCAACTTGTAACATCCCAAAATTCAAGGCCAAAAATTTCGTTTTAAACCATTAAATAAAACCATAGTTATCAAACATAAGTCAAAATATCTCAAAACATTATTATCAGAGTTTCCAAATCAAAACATCAGAGTAAACATCCCAGGCTAAACATCATGTTGTGTGCAATGCAGTCATCCCGAGCGCTTCCCTTTGCAACTGGAAGTACCTGAAACCAAAAACTGAAAACCGTAAGCACGAAGCTTAGTGAGTTTCCCATACTACCACATACCATACGCATAAACACATATACTGGGCCTCCGCCCCTTCCTCGGGCCCCGCCCGGCATCAGGCCCCGCCTGGCATCGATCCCCACTCGGTATACAGATATGTTTCTTCCAGGCCCCGCCTGTCACTGGGCCTCGCCCACTATACACATACAAACAATATCATATAATCACACTAGCGCATAAAGAATCATGCACAATACTAATTGCTCCAGTCCTAAGGCCTCGCCTATCATGGGCCCCGCCCCGCCCCTGCTCTGCTAATGATGAGATATGGAACCCCGTCCACACTCAGCTAGTGATGAGATATGGGACCCCGCCCACACTCACCTCCCTACCAGGCACATACAAGTATCACGTAGACAACAAGTATAACTAAACATGCAAATAGTCATCGAGTACCGCCCGACATCGAACCATAGTCCGGAAACATACATATAAACATTCGTCGGGCCCCGCCCGACATCGGACTGTAATCCGGAAAGCATACAAACATTCATCGGGCATTGCCCGACATCGGACCGTAATCCGGAAACATACAAATACAAATACCAACATTCCTCGGGCACCGCCCGACATCGGATCGTAATCCGAAAACATATAAACATAAATACGGGCCGACATTGGTGCCTTCGACCAGTTCAAACAGGAGGAAACCCACCTCAATGCGGAATCTCGCGGTAAGAAATCTCTAGCGGCTGCTCTGACAACTCCCCGAGCTATCCATGTCAATTATCACCTAATTAACAATTAGGTTCCACAGTGTAATCCATAAAAGCCCATCAGTGGCCCAATTTTCCAAATTGGGCCCAACTCCCTACACGAAACAACCCTTTTGAACCCATTCCATATTTCATAACCCTCCAGGGTCAACCTTGGTCAAGGTCAAGTCAAGGTCAAAGTCAACATCCAAGTCAAAGTCAAAGTCAACGCCCCAGTTAACTCAACTCGTCGAGTTACCCTTCAATTCGTCGAGTTTCTGTGAATCACAGAATTGTGATTTCGCGATCCAACTCATCGAGTTCTTCCTTATCAACAAAATTAGGACATTTCAAGTCAACTCGTCGAGTTCCTTTGTCTGTTAGCCCCTTCTTACTCATTAAGCCATTATTCTTCAGATCTAAACTCTATACTACAGATCTTGACTGATAATGCCCCTAGAAGGGTAAATTTTCCAACTTTACCCACTAATATCCATCGTAAAGAGATTAAGCTCAAAACCTAACCCAAAAGGGCCAAAGTCTTAATCCAAACCACCCAAAACTACAAGGTAGACCTTGAGGTCATAGATTTGGACTCCAAGGACTAAAAGATCACGTAAAGTTCTAGATTTGTCTTCATGCATGGCCATAAGAAGCTCCAAAAGGCCAAAATGATGGTCTAAAGGTTGCATGGGACTTCCATGGCCATAAAGTTGGCAACTTTATGCCATGAAAGTCCTTCAAGACTCTAGATCTGGGGTGTTTTCCATTTGGGACGTCCAACTCTCAAGAACCATATCATTTGGACCAAAAACAAGCAAAAGGTGCTAAGAAGGAGATCTAATCAACTATTAGGCAAGTTTGAGACTTGATTACCAGAAAGTGACGAAAATGGAGTGAGGTTTCTGGATCTAGCAACACTTCCTTGTTCCTTCAAACTTTCCTTCCTCCCAAGAGCTTCCAACACCCACAATAACACTCAAAATGGCTCACAATCACTCACAATAGCATTAGGGTTTCGAAATCAAGGGTTAGGACAAATGAGGCTAGAAATGAGGCCAAACCTTAAAACATAAGGTGTTTAAATATGGTGCAAAATCTCGGATCTAGGGTTTCCTAAACCCCGTCCAACTCGTCGAGTTGGTCCTTCCCAACTCGTTGAGTTGGTCTTTAAATTCCCGCGTGCCCATTTATTCCAACACGTCGAGTTCTCACCCTTCAATTCGACGAGTTACCCTCTTGATTGAAGATTTTCTTTCCTTAATTAGCCTTCTGGATTCCGTGTGTTACACTATGGTGGAGAAAATTAGAGAAAATGAGATTTTTCGGATGTCGGACCCACAATCTAATTAAAATGTTTTTTAATAATTAATAATATTCAGAAATATTAAAAGGAAATGAAAAAAATTGAAAAGGACAACATAGTCATTTTATGTCTACAAGGGATGAAACGTGGACCTTTTTACAATACAAAGGACAACCCGAGTTAATTTTTAAAAATAGGGACCAAACGCGCAGTTTAACACCTGCATGATGGACTATTCGTGTAATTTACTCTAATTTCAATGTAAGAAGAATCTCAGATAACTATTTTTATTACCATAAATTCCTGAAAGATCTATTTTTACTTGAACAAAAATAACATTTATGTAATTTTATAAAACACTAATTTTTAACAATAAAGTCCCTTTATGCCCGAACTAATTACAAACAAAATGTATTATTAATGTATGTAACTTCATGAGAATGAAGGATCATAATTGTATTAATATTTTAACCAAACACACATTCAATAAAAAATCAAATTTCATTTCATATCGAAACTTACCTGGATGAAAAAAATCACCATCTTCGTCCTCTTGTTATGTATTCTTGATATTTGATTTGAAAATTTCATGTATCCTATAACTTGACCTTCATTGTTCCATTATTCTCTTTGATTAAAAGATTTCTACTTAATCTTGTTCATGCTTGCTTGTTTTTATAGTGTGGTTATTTAGGTGTGGAGAATCATCGAAGATCATGAAGAAGGAGATAACCTTTGAATGTGTAACATCCCAAAAACCATGATAAAAAAAATTCAATTTTATAAAACATTTCCATGAGAAAACCATATATAAACAACCATTGTTTTCGAATCATATAGATGAAAATCCAAGTATCAACATAATCTCTCAAAATATAAAACAATAGGAGGATGTGTATGATCACGCCTTCGCCTTGCCCTGATCATCAGAAGTACCTGAAACATTGAAATCAACAACTGTAAGCCAAATGTTAGTGAATTCCCCTAAAATACCCCACACAACAATACATATACAATGTATGCACACGGAAGCCACAACATCAGATTGAATTGCCCATGAGCCCACAACATGAGAATGGATTTCCCCTCTCGGTCCACAACTCATGATTAGCTTGCTTCCGAGCCCATAGCATAAGACTAGATTGCCCGTACTGACCCTCAACTTATGACTGGATTGCTCCCGGGTATGTTGGCTTACGACACAAAGCAGTACCGCCTCAACCCAACCATACTATGTCGACATATGCAAACAAATAAACAATAACCAACAATACATGTAATCATACAGATCTACTAATATATCAGGTCACTACAGCATACCAACATCCTACACACAAGGACACATACTGCAGTACAAAGTATAGTGAGAAAACCCACCTTGCAGTCTAGAAGATAACAGTATTGATCACAGATCCGGTAATCAACTCTACATGTCACCTACACAGCAAACAGAGACCAATACTCAAACTACAACCCAAAACCTTAAGTTTGAGCTAAATTCAAACGTGTTCAGAAAAGTCAACGGTCAATCGGTCAAAGTCAATAGAAAAATCACTAAGCCAGTTGCCACGATGTCGACAAGCCTTTGCCACGTTGTGGGGACTACCGAACAAAATAATAGAGAAGCTGCCACACGCCACGACGTGGAGACCAAAACTCCACGTCGTGGGAACTGCCCATACCAGCTTAATCCATTAAGCTCTCAATCTTTTATCCCACCCATCCATACATTCCAAAAGGCCTTCTTACTTCTAAAAGATCATAAAAAATGTTGCTTTATAGACATGCATATCCAATGCATGTCTTGAACTCAAGCGAGGTCAAAATAGTGTAAAAATGGGGTCAAGATCTCAAGTAAGAGTTCAGAACTCTATCAAACCTTAGATCCAACACTCTTAACTACCAAGGGACTTTGGGGATCCATAAACTTGGCAACTTTATGGAGCCCCAACATTCCAACTAGCCTAAACATGAAGAAAAGCACAAGAAATCCTAGATCTAAGTACATAGAGTTATAAAGTTTAGAACTTGAGGACTTACAAGAGTCCAAAAATGTGCACAAAGAGGATGAGGAGAGTTGTTTGCTAAAACAAAGCTACAAGGTCACCTTCCCCTTCTTCAAGACACCACCAAACACCACAAAAGCTTAAAAGTTAACAATGGAGGATAGGATTTGCTTTGGAGGTTGAGAGAGAGAGAGAGAGTGAGTGAGTGAGGATGAGGGTGGGAAACCCTACCTATCACATCCCTTAAATAGGGACACAAACCCCAAAATTAAGGTTTGACATTAAATGGTTGCCACGTCATGGCCACTACACTGCCACGTACCCACTAAAGATGTGTGTTTCCATGGACCTTGTCACGTCGTCGAGGCTACATCCCCACGCCGAGACCTTGAAAATAAATCTTTTAACTTGAAAGTGTTATCAACAAAAGGATTATACACACACACACACACACCTAGAACTTGGTGTTATAGAATGCCAAAGATGGTTTCTGATATGTCCTAATTACAAATGTAATTGGAACATTTGGGATTTACCACAAGCTTTTATGAAAGAACCCCTTTCTATACTTTCATATTTCTGAAAGACCCAAACTTTCATACTTGACAATATAGTTACTCCAAAACATGCAACATGCATATTTATAAAATAGTATTTTACATTGATAAAGTGATTACAAAGGATTGGATACAAACCGACTATGTTTTAAGATTTATATGACTACCCAGGATATTGTAAATCTATACAAACCTAAACCAAAATACAGAAATAATATTACAACTATTCTAAGTCTTCCAACTATACTGGGTGCTTATTGTCTGCATTATGTTAAAACATTGGGAGGGGTAAGCGATAACGCTTAGTGAGTTCAATAATAGATACAATATAACGTTATGCCATATATATATATATATATATATATATATATATATATATATATATATATATATATACCAATATGGCAGAAGCAAATAGGAGCAAGGAACAACAAAGACATAATGTGATAAGCTTTCCCTAACAATCATTGATTTGATTCAAAGATATACAATCATTGAGACATAACAATTTCCATACTTGATATACATCAATAACGCTTTGGCCCAAATGGCACAGAAGACATACAACTTCGGATTAACATTTTGGTAGATTTCATGTTTTCACGCCCTGTCTAACCATCTGCCAATGCCATAGAATAGAGTCATTCACTTACTGGGGGACATGCTCTACATGGCCAGAGGCTACATACCAGTACCACTGTGAATATGAGTTCTTAAACTGATCACATGGTCAAAGGTATAACTTTGCTATCATAAATAGCAGAAATACAAATAACACGGGAAAATACTCAGGAATATCATTCTACCGAAGCCAAAGTGATGCCTATGTCATACACTTCATGGTCAACGGTTCATACCAATACCCAAGTGATGCCTATGTCATACACTTCAAGTCAAAGGTACAACCTTGCTATAAAAATAGCGGATACAACAACTCGAGATGATAACATGGAAAAGCACATAGCACATATAACACATAACATACAATTGTTTCTACATATTAAACTCACCGTGAATTAACCGGGGGTCAAAATAATAATTTGGGCAGCACTTCGGCTCTAAATATGACTTTCGTCGTTGAAAACCGGGAGTTTTCTTGAAAATCGGGCCTTGCGAAGGTTGGGCTTCGAAACCGAAAAGATAAATTTTCCGGGTCTTCGGGGCGTGTTTCGGGCGTTGGAAATAATCCCGGGGCTTCGGGGGATGTCAAAATAGTAAGAATATTGATTTTTGGGTGAAAAATAGCAAAATTCTCATTCTACCCGGGAAGGCTCGCAGCCTCCCTTTTATAGGGTCCGAAGGTCGGCCGAGCTCGGACAGATGGCAGCAGCAGGAGCGAGGCGCGTGGCAGCAGCGAGAGGCTCCGGGTGGCTTCGCATGCGTGGGGCCAGCGAGGCTCGAAAGGACACGGAGACAGCAGCACGTCGGACAGGGATTGGGCCGCTGCTCGGACGAATCAGAAGGCGACGCGTCAGCAGCTGGGTGTTCGGCTCGGACACGTGGCGCGATGACTCACCGAAATCAGCCTTATCCTTGCGAGGTTTCTCGGAAATTGTGCCCCGACCTTCTAAAATCCGTAACTTTTGCATACGGGCTCCGTTTTTGACGTTCTTTATATGCACCCGTAGAGAAAATTATGCTCTACAACTTTCGTTTAGACTTCGTCGGAAAATTTTGACTTTATTTTTATATTATTATTTTTAACAGACCGGGACTGGTAAATCCGTTAAAAATTCATAACTTCTTCATCCGACGTCCGTTTTCGTCAGACTTTTTACCGTTGTACTGCTAATTACGAGACCTTCGATTCTCGTTTAGGTTGTGTCGGCTAAAAATCACTCGATCTAAAATTCGAGTTTTTAGCTGTCTACTGCTAAGGTTAAACTTAGAAAAATCATAACTTCCTCATATGAAGTCAGATTTTGGCGTTCTTTTTATCAAAATTCTCGGTTTAACGAATACTACGACTTTCATTTAGATCACTAAGGCTAAAAAGTAGTTTATCAAAAACTCACTTTTTACGTCATTCGGCACCGTGCCGGTTTTGTCGCGGATCTTCGATTGGTCATAACTTCTTCGTTATAACTCGGATTTCGACGAGGTTTTCGCCTACGTGTTTCTAACGAGATTATCTACAACTTTCACTAATAAAATTTTACTTATTTCAAATTTTATATTTTCGCTAAATTTCACTATTTGGCTTTTAATTGGAATCTCATAAGACTTCCAATAATTTATGAGTGATTCTAAACATAGTTTTACCTTATTTCTAGTAAAAACTATATGTTAGAACTCAACACTCAATTTCACATAATATTTCATAATATTATTAACTTTTCAAATTACATAACACGATTTCAAAACGTGTATGTTACATTTTCCGCCGCCCTATAAGGGTGCACGAAGTGGGGCAGAAGATGGCTAATGATGGGCGCGATAACGAGTACTTCACTTCAGTTACTTACTTGTACCACATGTTTCAATATTTATACATTAGGATTTTAATTATCGGTTAACCATTTCAATTATAGTTTTTAGCATTTAAATTTCCGTTTGCAGTAGTATACTTTTTGAATGAAATATTTTATTTAGTAAATGTTTTATTTATTAATTCTATTTAAATCAAGAGGAAATGTCCAAAATAGCCTTTTTTTTAACTTTTTACCACAGAATAGCAGAAAAAATAAATAAAAAATGGTCATTTTAGCCACAATTTTCGTAGATGGTCATCTGTTAAAGCTGTCATCATCGACACTTTTTTTTCCACTGTAAAATCCCCTGTTGCTTGTCAATGCTGACGTCACATGTGAAAGGTGATGTGCGAAAAATTAACTTTTTTTTATCGTTTTGGGGTTGGGAAGCATACCTGCGAGAATCAGGCTTTGACTACGAAAATCAGTGGTTTGACCGACGATAAGAGAGACAATGAGAGATTGATGGTTGTAACGCCCACGATTTAGGGCTAGGAATTTAGAGTATAATAATGATAATTATATATTTTAACGAACAATTAAAATTCTTGATTAGAGTAATTGTTCTTCATATGTGTTATGAGATTATAAATAATTATCATGTACACATTAAGTGGACAAATATTTGGATAATATTTGTAGAAAACATTAATATAAAATTTATCGTTAAACGATAAAATAAAGATTAAAAATAAAAGTTTATTTACGATAAGTAATCTTAACGAAAGTTGCAGTAATCGTGACTATGATTCCGTAGATATAAAGAATACTTAAATCTGACTTCGTATGAGAAAGCTATGAATTATCTAAGTGTCGCGTTCAACACTATACAATGTATGTGCCATAAAAAATGAATCAGAGATAGGTTACTTTTAGCCCAAGTGATATAATCAAAATTTGTAGTACTCATCAATATGAACTCGTCGATATAAAGAACGCCAAAATCTGATTTCATATGAGTAAGCTATGATTTTTCATAGATTCAAGTGCGACATAGTACAACGGTGTGTGACACCTAAATCGAAATTAAAATCGATTAATAGTTAGCCAAAAAATTGAAATGAGTGGTGAAGATCTTGTAAATATAAGACCAACGATATAAAAAACGTCGAAAACGGAGTTCATATGAAGAAGTTATAAATTTCGCAGCGTTATTTACAGTCCGAGCCTCCTCGAACCGAATCACAAAAAATAAAGTGAAAACTAGCCGACGAAGTCTAAATGAAAGTTTTAGTACTCATCAATAACTATGTGTGGAAATATAAAACCATCAAAAATGGAGTCCGTATGCGAAAGTTATGAATTTTAGAAAAATATCAAAATTTAACGAACAAGGAGCCGACATGTGGCACCACCAGAGGGTGACACATATCAGCATCTGAGACACCCGTTGCTCACCACAAAAATCAACAGGATGGCGACACGTGGCATAGGATGCGGCGCGCCCTATAAAAATTGCTATATATAGCTTTTTTTTCTTACATGTTTTTGATGGGTTTTAGGTACAATAAATAAACTAGAAACAATTCCTAAGTTCACATGCAACCTACTTTGGATCTATGTTTTAACTATTGAACATACATCTTTGAATTGCAAAACAAGAACCCTAGAGGAGAGAGGCTAATTTCAAAATTAACAAACTAGGGTTTAGGGTTTACATACCTTTCAATTGTTATAGCAAACAATTGATATTCCCTTGATCTTGATCTTGATCTTCTTGGAAGCTTAGCACCACAAATGTAATGCCTCTAATGGAATCACACCCAAGAACTAGCAAGAAGGAAACTTGGAGAGAGAGGGGAGAGGGAGTATGCAAAATCTCGGCCTTAGGGTTTCTTCCAAAGAAAGAGTGACCAAAAACATGAACCAGGAGGCTCCTTATATAGCTGAGGGATCTAGGGTTTAAGGGAAACCCTAGTTATCCTTTGCTTAGGGCCTAAGCAAACCCAAGGGCCTTATCCAAGCCCCTATGGACGAAATTATTAGGGTTTCCCCTAAAGATTTCGTCCACCCTCTTCCAAGGGGGTTCTAGAGCCTTCCACTCAACTATTAGATAATTGCAAACTAGTCCCTGCACCTTATAATTAATTCTTTTAACCCCAAAATCAATTCTGATTAATTTCTGGCTAACAATTAATTAAACATAATGATTTCTAATTAATATATTAATCCATTAACATATTAATAAATCATTTATATATATATTAATTTATTAATCTTATAAATTAATATCTCTCCTTTCATAATTTCCTTGTCCAGTTGCTAGGTTAAGGGCAACCCAAAAGGACTGTGCTGCTATCAATTCAAGTACATACCAATTATAGTTATGGGCTTAGACACCTAATCCAACAGTCTCCCACTTGGATAAGTCTGTAACTATAATTGCTAGTATGCCTTCTAAATTTGACCAGCAAATTGTAGCTTCCAAAAGCTGCTGCCGAACTCTGACCCAGTCAGTTACGTGTCCTAAGATAAGTGATCATATAATCCTTCATTCTGCTAGATATCCCTAGACATAAGACATGGAATGTAATCAATCTCTTTGTCCAGAATCTATGTTTCCCGATTCCTGATTTGTGATGATGTAGGACTTCTAATTGAACACATCAATTTAGTCCTGGCTGGGCCCAACACATAAGTCAACACCAAATCATCGAAGGGCCCACAGATATCGCTTTTCCTGTTAGGGCAAAAGGAACGAATAAACGTTGACTCATATGCTTGTATCTTTTACTCATCAAATTATACATGACAATACGTTTTATAACACCAAGTTACTGATGCGTTTTCGCATCACCAATGCATAACCGACTTGTAAATTACAACTCATATATCTTTGTTTCAAGATTATAAGATATTATCGTCTCAGTATTACTCGTGATGAATTCCATGAAGTAATACTCTGAGCGTGGGTTTATCCAATACTCAAATCTCAATTTCTGAGTACTCATGAACATTGCAGCAATTCTATTGCCATGTCTATCCTTAGACAATCTGCAATCCAATTCATGACAGTCTTAATTCACTACTTACTTCCAAGAGTACGAGCGACTGTGGAGTTTGAATAATCTCATTATTCAGGAAGTAAAACATGCAAAATGAAACACAATGATAAACAATTGACAAAAGGTAGTAGCCAAACTTATAAATAATACTTTATTATTTAATCACCAAAAGTCAATTACATTTACTTTGTTACAAGTTTCAAAAACTAATCTAACTACTAAAACTAATATCATCTTTCAGTCCTATGCTTCGAGCATGCTGAACATGCTTAGCCCTACTCAGACCCTTTGTGAGAGGATCTGCTGGGTTATCTTCAGATGACACCCTCTTTACTATAAGATGGCCTTCTTCTACTCTATGTCTGATGAAATGGTACTTTCTGTCGATATGTCTGGTCTTACCATGATCTCTCGGTTCCTTTGTCAAGGCAACCGCTCCTTCATTATCGCAGAACAGTTCCATAGGCTCCTGGATGGTTGGAACAACTCCGAGATCCCCGATGAAGTTCCTCAACCAAGCTGCTTCTTTCGACGCTTCACTTGCTGCTATGTACTCTGATTCACAAGTAGAATCAGCCACCGTATTTTGCTTAGAACTCTTCCAAGTAACTGCTCCTCCATTCAGTAAAAATACCCAACCCGACTGAGAATGGAAGTTATCTCTATCCGTCTGAAAGCTGGCATCACTGTAACCATCTACTCTCAAAGTATCACTGCCACCAAGCACAAGAACCCAGTCCTTTGTCCTTCGCAAATACTTGAGTATATTCTTAACTGCTATCCAATGAGCTCTACCTGGGTTTCCCTGATAGCGACTGACCATGCTCAAAGCAAATGCCACATCAGGGCGAGTACATGTCATAGCGTACATGATCGATCCGACAGCGGAAGCATAAGGTACACGACTCATGTCATCTATTTCAACATCTGTACTCGGGCATTGAGTCTTACTCAATTTGGTATTGCTCTGGATAGGTAGCTCTCCCTTCTTGGAATTTTCCATACTAAACCTCTTTAGTACCTTATCCAAGTATGTGCTCTGACTAAGTCCAATTAGTCTCTTCTTTCTATCTCTCAATATTCTAATCCCAAGAATATAGGCAGCTTCTCCAAGGTCTTTCATGGCAAAACACTTTCCAAGCCAAGACTTAACTTCTTTCAAGGTTGGAACGTCGTTACCAATGAGTAATATGTCATCGACATACAACACCAGAAAAGTTACTATACTCCCACTAGCCTTGATATACACACAGAACTCATCTTCACTTCTAGAGAAACCAAATTCTTTGACTTTCTCATGGAAGCAAAGATTCCAACTGCGAGATGCTTGTTTCAATCCATAAATGGATTTCTCAAGCTTGCACACTCTATTGGGGAACTTTGCATCAACAAAACCCTCTGGCTGACTCATGTAAACATCTTCAACCAACTTCCCATTAAGGAAAGCAGTTTTGACATCCATCTGCCAGATTTCATAATCATGAAAGGCAGCTATGGCGAGCAATATCCTAATAGATTTAATCTTAGCCACTGGCGAGAAGGTCTCATCATAGTCAACCCCTGGGGTTTGAGTGAAACCTTTTGCAACCAGTCGAGCCTTGAATGTGTGCACATTTCCATCCATGTCTGTCTTCTTCTTGAAGATCCATTTGCACCCAACTGTCTTACGACCTGGTGCACTATCAACCAAATTCCAAACTTGGTTGTCATACATGGACTTAATCTCGCTGTCCATTGCCTCTTTCCACTTGGAAGCCTCTGGGCCTGCCATTGCTTCCTTATAAGTGACTGGTTCATCTAAGTTTACCAGTGTTCTGTCACTTATGAATGTGTTACCATCTGAAGTAATATGAAAACCATACAACTCAGGTGGCACACTCACCCTAGTGGATCTTCTAAGAGGTAATGAGTTATTGATTGGTTCAACAGGAACTGTTTCCTCTGGTTGAGTGCTAGTGTCATCTAAGGTTCCTTCATTGGCTGACTCTTGAATTTCTTCAAGGTCAATAGTGCTCCCACTGTCCTCTTTGAATATGAGCTCTCTTTCAAGAAAGACTCCTCTTCGTGCTACAAAGACCACGTTCTCACTAGGCCTGTAGAACAAATATCCAAAAGACTGCTTTGGGTAACCAATGGAAACACATTTCTCACTTCTAGCTGCTAGCTTGTCGTGAGTCTCTCGTCTTACGAAAGCTTCACAACCCCAGACTTTAATGTGTGCTAACGAGGGAACTTTCCCTGTCCATATTTCGTGAGGTGTTTTGGCAACCTTCTTTGTAGGGACAAGATTGAGGATGTGGGCGGCTGTCTCTAAGGCATACCCCCAGAAGTGAATGGGAAGCGAAGCCCGACTCATCATAGAACGAACCATGTCTAACAAGGTTCGATTACGCCTCTCAGCTACACCATTTAACTGTGGTGTCCTAGGAGGAGTCAGTTGTGAGACTATCCCACATTCTTTCAGATAGTCGTTAAACTCGATACTAAGATACTCCCCGCCTCTATCGGATCTAAGTATCTTTATCTTTCTGCCTAATTGATTTTCGACTTCATGCTTAAACTCTTTGAACTTTTCAAAAGTTTCTGACTTATGCTTGATCAAGTAGATATATCCATATCTGCTATAATCGTCAGTGAAAGTCACATAGAATCGATTAGCATCTCTTGTAGTTGATCTGAAGGGCCCACACACATCCGTGTGTATGAGATCCAATAGACCTTCACCTCTTTCACAAGACCCTATGAATGGTGATTTTGTCATCTTTCCCAAAAGACAAGATTCACACATATCATCTGACTTTAGGTCAAATGATTCCAACACTCCATCCTTTTGGAGTTGGGCTATGCGTTTCTTGTTAATGTGTCCAAGACGACAATGCCACAAGCATGCCTTGTCTACACTATTAGACAAGTCAATATTAAGTACACTATTTCCTAGGCTATCAACACAAGTCACTGTTTCATACACACCATTACAAGGCAAAGCTTCAAACATAAAAACACCATTCTTATAAACAGAAATTGAACCATTCAAATCATTAAAAGAATATGTAAAACCTTGTCTGAACAATGCATGAAATGAAATAATGTTTCTCGTCATCTCAGACGAATAGCAACAATTTATTAAATCTAATCTAACATCATTACTAAGCAGAAGCTGATAAACTCCGATCTTGGTTACTGGTGAAGACTTTCTGTTTCCCATGATCAGGTTTATCCTTCCTCGCTCTATCTCCTCACTTTCCTTTAGACCCTGCAAATCAGAACAGATATGAAAACCACATCCTGTATCAAGGACCCATGAACGAGAAGATAATGAGTTATTAGCAGAAATAGTGTAAATACCTGCCGAAGATGGCTTCACTTTGCCATCCTTGATATCTTGCAGATATTGTGGGCAAGATCTCTTCCAATGCCCCTTTTGGTTGCAGTAAAAGCAAACTGCCTCTTTTGGATCAGAAACATGGGGAGTGGAACCATTGGGCTTAGCCTTTGGGCCATTACTAGATGACCCAGCTTGAGCCTTGCTCTTCCAGTTTTGCTTGGGAGGACCTTTCCTCTTTTTCCCCTTTCCCTGTCCAATAGCCAAAACAGGGGCACTCGTAGGTGTGGAGGGTATACTTTTACCCTTCATCCCTGCCTCAGCTGTCTGCAACAAGTTGTGCAATTGGGCCAAGGTCTGCTCAGTATTGTTCAAATGGTAAGTTAGAATAAACTGACCATAACATTCAGGAAGTGAGTTCAAGACCATGTCAATGGCCAATTCCTCATCAAAGTGAATATTGAGCTTGACCAAACGCTCTATGTAGCGTTGCATTCTTTGCACATGTGACACAACCGACTCCCCATCTTTCATCTTGCAAGCCATGAGTGACTTGACTACTTCGAACTTTTCTTGACGAGCTCGCTTATGGTACTTTTCCATAAGGTCCTTGTTCATCTCGAAAGGCCAGTAGTCCTCATAGTACCTCTGCAATTCTGGGGACATAGTTGCCACCATGATGCATGCCACTTTGGTAGCATCATCGTAATGTTTCTTGTAGGCAGCAAGATCTTCAGGAGTAGCTTCATTCTCATCAAGCTCTTTGAGCTCCTTTTCAAGAACATATTCTTTGTTCTCGAAACGAAGAGCCATCTTGATGTTGCGCATCCAATCGTTATAGTTTGAGCCATCCATAACGACTTTGGAGCAGATATTGAGCAAAGAGAAGTTTTGGTTGGAGGAGGACGAAGCAGAAGTGTTTCCAGGAGTAGACATCTGAAAAAAAGTTTTAGTTAGATTTCAAGATACCTTAATAAAATAACCCAAAGATATAATATCAAGGTTAGGATCCAACTATGAAGATTCACAACTCAGAAATGGGATGCCGAGATCCAAGTGCAAATTTCATAAAGGTAGGTGAATGACGATTCACCAATTCCACCATTAGACGAAACAAACGAAGTGAAATTCCTAATTCTTTTGAGATACATTGAAACTATTCAATGGCATGTTTTAATCTCAGATTATGCTCTTCTATTTGTGACTGGGATGCCGAGGATCACAAACAAGATGTGAATAACCATGCAAATGTGCTTGGTAACCTCATTGTCTTTATCATTAACTATTGATGTGCTGGTAAACCACACACGCTCCATCAAAATGACAATTATGAGATACCCATTACTACTCTTTATTAGTGCCTTTTAGTGTGCTGGTTAACCACACACGCTCCACTAACGACCAATAAAGCATAATGTGCAATTTCATGGATTAGCATACTTTTCACATTTTTCCTAAAGTAACTAGAGTTGGGATTTTTGAAAATAATGTTCTAGTACTTTTAATATCATTATACTTTTAATGAGAAGTAGTTGTCCTATCAAATCCGTTCTGCTAACGACCCTCCACTAATCAAGGAAGCGGTGGGTGAGAGTGGACACCCATTCAACTACCATTTTATAGGCAGTTTCCTTATACCCCCCTTATAGATTAGCTTCGTGAATGAGGCATACTAGCGATTTGACTGACCATATTCTTATACATATATAATATTAAACTTTTAATTATAATATATATAAGGTGTGTTTTAAAACATTTTAAAACTTCAAGGGTTTATAAATTTCGAAATTTAAGCTATTAAATTTAAATTTAAATAAACCAATTAACTAGATTTAATATTTATCTTTTAATTAACTATTAATCAAATTATTAAATCTTGTAAGGATTATCTAATTAAATTAATCCATTAATTTAATCCTAATCCTTATCCCTCTAAATTTCGAAAAATAGGGTAAGGATAATTATCCAATTAATCTAATTAAGTAACAATTATCCAAAACAAGAAACCCTAAAACTTCTAAGCAAATTTCGAAATTTACAAGGGAGGAGGCTAGGGTTTTCAAAACCCTAACCCTAATTTCGATTAGGGTTCTTTGGAGGCTAGGGTTTTCGAAAAAAACCCTTTGATCCAAAACCCTAGAAATCGAAAAATTGGCCTTTAGGGTTTAATAGCTATAAACCCTAATTTGCAATTCAACAATTGTAGCAATTCAATTTAAAACAACAATGGCTCTGATACCACTGATGGGTTTTAGGTACAATAAATAAACTAGAAACAATTCCTAAGTTCACATGCAACCTACTTTGGATCTATGTTTTAACTATTGAACATACATCTTTGAATTGCAAAACAAGAACCCTAGAGGAGAGAGGCTAATTTCGAAATTAACAAACTAGGGTTTAGGGTTTACATACCTTTCAATTGTTATAGCAAACAATTGATATTCCCTTGATCTTGATCTTGATCTTCTTGGAAGCTTAGCACCACAAATGTAATGCCTCTAATGGAATCACACCCAAGAACTAGCAAGAAGGAAACTTGGAGAGAGAGGGGAGAGGGAGTATGCAAAATCTCGGCCTTAGGGTTTCTTCCAAAGAAAGAGTGACCAAAAACATGAACCAGGAGGCTCCTTATATAGCTGAGGGATCTAGGGTTTAAGGGAAACCCTAGTTATCCTTTGCTTAGGGCCTAAGCAAACCCAAGGGCCTTATCCAAGCCCCTATGGACGAAATTATTAGGGTTTCCCCTAAAGATTTCGTCCACCCTCTTCCAAGGGGGTTCTAGAGCCTTCCACTCAACTATTAGATAATTGCAAACTAGTCCCTGCACCTTATAATTAATTCTTTTAACCCCAAAATCAATTCTGATTAATTTCTGGCTAACAATTAATTAAACATAATGATTTCTAATTAATATATTAATCCATTAACATATTAATAAATCATTTATATATATATTAATTTATTAATCTTATAAATTAATATCTCTCCTTTCATAATTTCCTTGTCCAGTTGCTAGGTTAAGGGCAACCCAAAAGGACTGTGCTGCTATCAATTCAAGTACATACCAATTATAGTTATGGGCTTAGACACCTAATCCAACAGTTTTGTTGCTCAATTTTCCCATAACTTCTCTCAAACTTTCCCGAGGCCCTAAGGCCTTGTTCTAGTACTTCTTAAGTGTTAGTAGCGAAGCTCTGGAGTGTTAGAGGGTCCTAAGAAATAGAGCATTCAGTTTTGAAGTTTTGCCCGCGTAATGTCCGATTTTTCGTCAAACAACCTGTAAGTTGAGTTATACGTGTTGTTCTTTAAATATAACTTATATTTATGTTTAAAATCGTTATTATGAACTTATAAATAAGATCTTTTAGTAATATCAGTCGTTATACTGACTGATCTACTTACGGGAATGATGACAAGGTAAGATTAGTGAAGTGTTTAAAATGGATTTTCCAAACAGTATATCTTTATATGCCAAACAGATCCTACCTCCGATACGATCTTACCTGATTGTTTCTTATCAACTATACATTAGTGTTTTAGTTGGGATTATTGATAAATCTGATAAAAAAAACTTATAACAATTAAACTTTATAAATACGAACAAGTAATAAGGCTTAATAATAATCCAATTTAGGTCATTTTAAAGGGAACTGATGAAGTGTCAGTCAAAGATTTGATTTTCGCATTAGGTACTTCCATCTTACACATAGATACAAAGTAACTAGATGATTAATTGTTATATATACATCTTATCTGTGTTCTTGATATTTATGCTAGATGCAATAATATGATATGATTTACTTGTGTATTTATTTTATCATATTTAAAACGTGTTGGGTAGTGAAGGATTACGGGAAAATAAAATAATGGTGAGAGGTCATGCATAGTACTATTGTACAATTGGGACCAGTCATCTGAGAAAATTATGACGAACACTGACTTTTCTAGTCAGTCTGATGGAACACTAGCAGACTCACCAGCTGTAGGTGTTAATGTAACATCCCAAATTTCGAGTCCAAAAATTTCATTTTAATTAACGGGTTATAAAACATTCATAAGAAAACTGCGTAACAATATATCATTTTGTGAATCAATGTATCATGTCTGAAAACCCAAAACATATAATAGCAACATGTCAGAGTACAATCCCAGAATATCTCAAGTGCGGAAAATCAATGTGTGTGTATGATGTGCCGCTATCGCGCCAGCTCTTTCCCCTTCGCTGAAGAGGTACCTGAAACCAAAACTGTAAACTGTAAGCACGAAGCTTAGTGAGTCACCCCCATCGTACCACACATATATAATGCATACTGTCAGGCAGTTCTGGGGTGCCTGACTACCCAGGTCAAGCCATTCTAGGGTGCTTGACTTACCCAGGTCAAGCCATTCTGGGGTGCTTGACGTACCCAGGTCAAGCCATTCTGGGGTGCTTGACTTACTCGTCGGTCTGTTTCACCCGACTACCGGGGACTATTTCACCCCCTACCACTACCACATAACACACATATACTGCCAGACAATTCTGGGGTGCCTGACTACCCAGGTCAAGCCATTCTAGGGTGCTTGACTTACCTGTCGGTCTGTTTCACCCGACTACTGGGGACTATTTCACCCCCTACTACTACCACATAATATCATAGCATGAACATACTGTCAGGCAATTCTGGGGTGCCCGGCCTACCCGTCAGTCCTAACGACCGAACTTGGGGACTATTCTCCCCCTACTACCACTATCACATATAACATATAACATATGATGCTAGCACATAAACATATCAGGTAGTAGCAACCCTAGATGAATGTCACAAAGACAATCATCTAACATACAACTCCTACTGGTGGGCCGGTATTGTGGCCGTAGACCCACCGCTACTGAAAGGTAACTCACCTCGAACGAGTAGCTGCTGATAATCTGTGCGGGGAATCTCTGACTGCTGCTGCTCCGGAAATCCTCCGGCTATAATCCCCACAAAACACTTAATCAGAATCTGATATCTACCCTTAGGGTAAAATGACTATTTTACCCCAGACCAAGTCCAAGTCAAAGTCAAAGTCAACTTCCAGTTGACCCGACTCGCCGAGTTGGGTCGTCAACTCGTCGAGTCCCTATCTCTTTAACTGTCCTCATCCACGTCCCTACTCGTCGAGTTTAGCAACGACTCGACGAGCTCTCCTTCTAACACAACCTCGGATGAACCTTCACCCAACTCGCCGAGCGGTATGAACACTTGTCGAGTCCATCTTCATCCTAAGAATACGTCCTGTCCTCGACTCGCCGAGTTGTATGAACAACTCGTCGAGTTCATCTTCAAGAGTTGGAAGATTGCCTTGGACTCGCCGAGTCTGCTCGTGCACTCGTCGAGTCCTATGAACTCCAGGACTATGACTTATCCCAATACATTTGGGTTACTCCCTTGGACCCTTTAAAACCTTTCTTTCACTCAACTGGTTCCCATGAACCATAACAGAAAAAGGGGAGTCTAACCTTGGACTCGCCGAGTCCCAAGAACGACTCGTCGAGTCGATGCAGTCCAAGTCTTATTTCTTCGATTTCTGGAGTGCAACTCTTGTCCAAATGATAGATCTAGGTCCCTAAACTCAATCTAGCACGTAAAGTTACAAACTTTACGTGCATGCATGGGACTTTGAGCCTAAAATGCCCAAAAAGAAGCTCTTAAGATGCATGGGGCCTTCAATGGGTGCTAAAGCAACCCCTAACTGCCTTGTGACCCTTCCATGGACCTAGATCCGAAGCCTCAACCCCCAACCATGCTTGCAATCATGGTTGGCTACCAAGAATGACTTATAAAAGCCCTAAACCTCCTCAAAAGGGATCTAACAAAAGAACAAGCAAGGTATATACTTTATACCTTCTGAGAACAACAAATGATGCACCAAACTCGAATCCTTCAGTCTCCTCTTGATCCTTCTATGCTCTTCCTTCTTCCTTGTGATCAAAATCCACAAAATCACTCAAAAGCCTTGAATCTTGCACCAAAACACTTAGGGTTTGCTAGGGAGGGTTTCTGGGAGCAATAGGGACGAGTGGGGGCTGAATGAGATGATTAAATAGTGTGCAAACCCTCATATTAGGGTTTTTGTCCAGACAGAGCCTACTCGTCGAGTCCAGGATCCGACTCGACGAGTCCCATACTTAAACCCCGCGTTCTATCCCGCTTCTACTTGGCGAGTTGGGCCATCAACTCGCCGCGTCCTAGGCCAAAAATGTAAAATTACATAAATGAAATACATACCAGGAACCAGGTGCTACAGTTAATGATCATGATTTACAGGGAAAATGAAAGAATATTCATATACATGTACTCCATCCTCATTGGCATTTATTGCTACGGAATCCCTGAAGCATCATTGTCTACTCATTACTTATAGTGATGCAGTGATGCTTTAGGGTAGGTCACTTGAGATCATTATATTAGGATCACGGAGTGAGTATAACAGGAATGGGTAATTGGGTTATTTGTTAGGTGCAAAATATATATTTGAAAGATTTTAATTATATTAGTGTGGGTTGAAAACCCTATGTGTTCATCAGACTCTCAAGCCTCACCCTTTCAGTTTATTTGCATCACAGGTTATACGGTTATAATATTGGAACTTGATTAGGACGTAGAGTGATTAAGAGACAACTTGCATTATTGTTTAGTACTATTAGGTCTTTACGTTGTAACAATGTTGTATATTAATTATGACATCCTTAGAGTTTTTATATTTGAAACAACATATTTACTCAAAGATAATTTTATAAAACGAAAAAGTTTCCACAGAATGTATTATTATACTGAGATCTTCCGGGGAAATTGTCAGAAAAATCTCAATATTTTCAGAAAAGTTACATTTTAGTCCCAAAAAAATTTTTTGAACATAAAAGTCCCGATTATTTGTAAAAACACGATGATATGTCATTTCCTGTTAAAAGAAAAAAAAAGATTTTTTTTGTTAATTTGAACCAAAATGAAATAATCGGGACTTTTATGTTTAAAAAAAAAACACTTAGAACTAAAGTGTAACTTTTTCGAAAATATTGAGACTTTTCTGACAATTTCCCGATCTTCCGCAAACAAAAATACTATGACCTTAAAACGTAAAAAAAAGTTTTTTTTTTTTTTCAAAAAAATAGGAGATGTCAAAATGATGGTGGCCATTTTCACCTTTTGATTAAACTCCAACCCAATTCAAACCAAATTCCAACCATTTTTCTATAATTTTAACCTTTTTTTTAAACTAGTGTATTTTTGTTATAAAATTTAAATTGTCAAACTACTTTCAACCACTAGAATACACGCTTAAACCTTCACATTTCAACATACACACACCCAAATCTCATTACATCTCTTAAAACCTCAATTATTTTATAAAAATATTTTCATTTAATATATGTTTTGTAACTCAAGTACTTTAATATTAAAATGTTTGTGATTTTAACTAACAGCTGTTAAAAAATAAGCAAAATTAATAATAATTTTTAAAAAAAATAATATAACATGCTATACACAACATCACTCTCTAACAATTGGCTTTCAAAAAATGATGCAGCAGCAAATAAACACGCTATCACTCCCTAAGCAAAAAAAACTATGATCATTGCAAAAACAAACAGCAGCAGATAATGATGATTCTAAGTTCTAACAGATAAAAATCTGCAGAAACTTTTATTCTAAGATCAGACTGTCATTAAGATATCCATTACGCCAATAAACCATACGATAAACACACAACTAATAATCATAATCATAATTTTGATCATAATCATGTCCATAGTCTCGTACTCATACCCACCATTCTTACCACCATGGCCATTGTCGTAGGCAATGACGTTCTTGATAATGATGTCATTGTTATTGTTAAAACTCACATTGCGAACCCTCTGCTCATTGTAAACCTCTGTGTAGCCACTCTGGTCTCCGATTCTGACAGTAGAGGTTTCCTTATATTCACTCATGGTGCCACTCCTTCCGTTCTGCCACTGGAAGTTTCCGGCGGACACCTTCTGTATTGTCGTTGCTCGTCCATAGGAACCGGTGTGCTTATCTCTATAACTTACTTGTGATTTGTTCTCGTAACTGCCTTGGCCCACTGTTGTTTTCATAATAGACATAGGTCCGGGGTAAGCGAAGCCTGCCATCTCTGTTGGGGCAGATGAACCGGAATTTGCAGATCTTCTCGTCATCTTCAGCGATCTGTAAGAAACACAAACATAGCAAAAACATTATGAACTAATGAAAACGTGAACCTAGTGAACAGGGCTTCAAAATGCTTGAATGAAAAGCAACAGTAAAAGAAAACAGTTTAAGGGAACCGAAATGGAACGTAAAACATGAAAATCGAAGATAAAGCAACAGAAGATCACTAAGATGTATATGTAAAAAGGAAATGCGTTTATAAACAAATAGGATCGAATGCAGATGAATTAAGCAACCATAAAGTGGAATGATGAAGAGCATGAAGTAGAGGATGAGGGTTAGACCTTCGTTGTTTGAGTTGGGATTGAAGAAAGGTACACAGGGGTGACGGGTTATTTGTATTAGGGATATTCACGAAGAAGATCATGAAGATCCTTTAAAATCGTAGATTTAACTTTTCAAATAGATTTATCTTTTCTTAGTTTGTTAGTCTTGATATGATCTAGTGTGATATCTGTATATTTTATTTCCTTGTATGTGTTTATTAATTATTAATGATTAATGCATATGATCAATGATTAATGACTTGTAGCAGCCCGGGTACACCAAACAAGAACCGGACTAGACAAAAGTCGGCGCCGTCATATTACCAAACCGAAGAAGCGGCCGTCAAAACACCGGACTCAATATGAGTCGGATTCGTCACCAAGAAACGGACTCAACAAGACATTCGGCGGTACTGAATTGAATAAAGTAAATTACTCTTGTCAAGTCGTGCATTAATTAACGAAGCGACACAATACCATTGTGTCGGTGACGAATTATGGATTCAAAATTACAAAATTACAAATGTCCAACTTAACTTAGGTAACATATATTATTAACTTTAATACTGTAAAAAAATTTGATGCTCGGAATCGTGTTGTTCATATTACAATTTAATACAAATATATTATTAACTTTAATACCGTAAAAATTTGTTCAAACCCACGAAATCTATTTGCTAAGAAGCTATAATTAGTAAATTAAATAGATAACTAGACTATTTATTAAACTCTTTTATTCAAGTTATAAAACATAAACTAAATAAATTACCAAATAAACTAAAATAATGTATAGTAAAATATTTAAAAAACACAAAAAGAATCAATGACACACCCAAGATATTGTTTGTGTTCCGCCATTGACCTTCGGCTTGATCCTTGGCGCGACGTGGGCCTCTCAGATGGTGTGGTTTAACTTTTTTACTATCTCATTGGCCAATACAACACACAATGATTTTGATTAGAGTTTGAACCTTTCTCAAATGTTCGGTTACTCTGGAAGTTACGACATTTATAGTTGGATGCCACATTATTCATCAGGTCTAGCCTACTCTTCAGACCACCCGTAGTCATGCGTTAGAACACGTGAAATCCAACTCCCATTTGAGCGTTAATCCCTTCATCAATGCGATCTATCCATGGTTGATTACTCCAAGAAGTTTAAAACCCTATCTGATCAATTCGCCGCCATGGTCAATCGGTTGTTCCATTGATTCCACTAAAAAGCTACATTTGTATTAACCTTGGTGAGTCATTTATGTAGTTTCCTTAATTCACTTATTTATAAACCTGGTCCTCAAGTTTTAAGTTTTAAGGACATGGTTTCTGAAGCCATTAGTTTTGATTTTTTTTTTTTCACTCGCCAAAGGCATATTGTCATCACTATAAATGGTGTTTTATAGTTACACTTGAAACCCTTTATCGACTCTCATGAATCAACAACTCTACAACACTAATCATTATGACACTCGTGGTGCCCCCATTATGTGACATCCTATTTCGAGATAACCTTAACTTGGAGGCTCAAGTGAAAATTGACCTAGTGATGGTCACGAGTCTCAAAGGAGCAAGTTTGGACCCTGAGGAATAAGGTTCTTGGGCTTGGTGTTAAGACTTTGGTCTTTAAGAGGCATTGGGCTTAAATCAAATTTTGGGATTGTTGGCCCAGGGCACCACGACGTGCTAGAGTGGTGGCCACAATGTGGTGCATGGTTAATGAGGATTGCATTTCATTTGTCACGATGACGTAACAAGATGGGTGTCACGACGTAGAGAACACTGCAGCCCAAGACCATGAAATTTAGGGTTTCTTCCATATTTAAAGGCTTAAACTCATGTATTAGGGTATCCGCTTCATCCTACAACCCTCCAACACGAAACCCTAACCTGCATGCATGATTGAGAGCTTGTTTGCTTGATTTTGGAGTTGATCTTTAGACCTTGGTGAAACTTGAGGAAGCAGGGAGTCCATTTTGGTGCAAGGAAGCAAGGAGAAAGCTTGGATCCAACACCTTCTTCATACTTCTGAGCTATTTGAGGCATAAAGTTCATACCTTGACATATCTTCTTCTAGATTGGAGTTTGAGCTCATTTTTTTGGTGGTTTTGGTCCCTTCCATGGATGCTCTTGGAGTTTGAGGAACACCAGAGCTAGTTATGGCTCTATAATGGTCAATAGACTTCTGATGATTGAGAAAAGAGTCATGTTTGGAGTCACCTTGTGTCCATGCTCAAGTTTTGGTCACATTAAGGATTTAATGGATTTAGGGTTGTAGATCTAGCCTTGTGATGAAGTCCTAATGGATAAAGTTGGAAACTTTATCCATTAAATCATTGAGGACCAGATATGAAGTTATGGGTTTAGATCTTTAAGGATTACGCACTTAATAAAAAATATGGCATTCTGCCAGAAACCACGACGTGGCCAAGGGCTTGCCACGACGTGGTGGTGCTTAGCTTGTCAACTGTATTGTCATTACTTGGCTACGACATGGCCAATAGCTTGCCACGACGTGATGGTTGTTGTTTTGTTGACCATTGACTTTTGTTGACCGTTGACTTTTGACCAGTTTGACCTTGGCTCAAACTTGAAGGATTTAGATTGTTGATTGAGGGTTGATCTGTGTTCATGGATTAGTCGGTTCGCAAATTCGATCGGTGCGAGGAATTGAGAGTGTTGTTGTACTTCTTATGGTCTTTGATTCAGGTGACAAAAGATAAATAATTTGACTTGCTTGTTATTGTTGATTGAACACGTTTATAGTGAAGAATAAATAATATTTTTTAATATATATTATATTTGTCTTTAAGGGTAATTTTTTTTCTTTTCGCCCCGGGCCCCATATTCGTTTGGACCGGCCCTGAAGACTCCCTTCTTCCCAAGGATTGTCAGCGGTATCCGGTGTTGCCCTCCCTCCTTGAGGTTGAGAGTTTAAGTCTCATCGTAGACATAAGTGGAATTAAGGTGTAGTTTAAGATTAGATTAAACTTAACGTTTCAAAAAAAACATGGCTTAAGGAGAGGCTGCCACGTTACCAGGCGCGACACGTCCCTCCTGAATTACTATATATATATATATATATATATATATATATATATATATATATATATATATATATATATATATATATATATATATATATATATATATATATATATATATATATGGCTAATCTTTTGATTCTTTTTTCACTCATTCTTCTTCCAAACTTTCTCAAATTTTCTCAAGGCATGACTTTAGTAATTCTTAGGTGTTAGTAGCAAAAGAAGGTCCGGTTTTATGATATTGTTACATGATAATCTTAAAAATAAGCATTATTACTTAAAAGATTACTGTATATTAAAATACATTTTACTATGTGTTAAAAATATACACTAAATTTACGATGGTGTTGTCTAAATAGAGTTAGTATTAAAAGTTGAGTTCAAGGATTATAATCATGTCTAAGTTATAACTAAGACGTATAAAGAATATATAGATCTCGTTAAGTTTGATAAAAGAATCATTGCTTACTGTATTGTGATAATATTCTATAAATAGGAAAATGATTTTGGAAATAAATTATAAGCATTATAGTCTTACCTAGTAATGAACTAAGACTTAAAAGGAATGTTTTGTTCAATTAAGTTGGATTTTGGGTAGTTTTATACCAGGATTTTGTGTGAGACTGGAACAGAGAGTAGAGCTCTATTCTATGACACTATCAGGTGTCAATATACGGATTAAGTATTGGAGTACAATATTGTATTCCTTTGGATAGATAGATATGGTGTGTTCGATCAGGAAACTAAAATGGTATGTCTGATCATCTGCTAGAGTAAGACGACAAAACTGGACTAATCTAGAAGGACGTGAGTTACGTTGTTTAATGTGGACTTATAACCCACAGACATATTTTATAAAATAATGGGTGTCTATACCTGTAGGTGTTTATACTCTATCCCCCTCATGGTGGCCTTTATTGACTTTTATTGCCAAGGAACCTTCGAAGCACGAAATTCTACTCGTTGCTTACGATGATCCATCGGGTTAGATCTCAAGGATCAATGTTATAGGATCAATATATTACAATCGACGGGATGGGGTAGAATTTGATAAATGTTATAGGATCAATATATTACAATCGTCGCTAATGCTCCTTTGGTCGCCGCTATTGCCTTCTGACGCCACTAAAGGCGCGTCGCTGCTAATACTATCTGTCGCCACTAAAGGTGTCGCCGCTATTTATATGTATTTGTATACATACAAATACACATACATACATAATACACATACATAATACACATACAAAATACATATATACATACAAAAACACATACACATACAGGATTTACATACAAAATACACATACATATAAATGATCATACAAAAACACATATACATACATAAAAATACACTCAAGATACACATATACATACAAATGCAAATACAAATACATATCCACATCTACAAACACAAAATACACATACAAATACACATCTAAAATATCAAAATTATCAAAATTTCGTCATGAACAGTGGTGGTGGCGGTATACTCCGGCAAGAACGGTGGGGGTCTCAAAATTCCGACAATCAACACAATTTTAGTAGGGAGAAGAGAAAAAGAAAAGAAAAAGGGGAAAATGGAGAGGAAGAGGGGTGAAATATCGAAGATTTCGGTGATCATCGGTCGATGGTGGTTAGCAGAGAGAAGAGAGAAGTAGATCAGGGAAGAAAGTGAGGACGAAGCTGATTTTATTGTCGACGATCTTTAGCGGCGACGGGCAGCCTTTAGCGGCGACACATCGGAGGGAAAACAATCTGGGGTTTCCTACATCGTTGGATCATTGCTTAAATCGACGGATGGGGTTGAAATGACGCGGATCGCCAGAACAGGCAATAGCGGCGACACACCGGAGGGAAATTAACGCGGGGTTTTCTACGTCCTCCTAGTCGTTGGATCATCGCCTAAATCGACGGTTAGGGTTGAAATGACGCGGATCGTCAACATAAGCCTTTAGCGGCAACAGACACTTTTAGCGGCGACAAAAAACGCGTTTGTTTGATGTCGCCGCTAAAAGTGGCCGTCACTGCTAAAGGTGTCGCCGTTATTGCCTGTTATTCTTGTAGTGTTTGTAGGTTTGATAATTATAAATTATTATCATAATAATATTGTGGGATTGAAAACCCTATGTGTCTCACCAGGTTTCCCAACTAGACTCACTCAAATTATATGCATCACAGGTAACAGGGTTAAAGTTGTTGGAACTTGATTAGGATGTCAAGTGATTAAGAGACAACCTACAATAGTGTTGAGGACCATTAGGTTTTTACTATGTAACAATGTTATGTATTGATTATGAAATCCTTAGAGTTTTTTATTTTGAAACATATTTACTCAAGATATCTTAATAAAATGAGATAGTTTCCGCAAAATGTTTTATTGTACTGAGATTTTCCGCAAAAAAGATATTGTGATTTTTAAATCATAAAATGAAGTTTTTTTTGGTTATGAAAAATAGGGGATGTCACAGATTGTCCAGTTGAGTGCCCTAGGGGTTGTATGTAGTCATGTAGGATAATCTAAGAACTCTTGATCTATAGTTTCTTGTCTGTTTCCTTGTTTGGTTGTGATTCTAGAGTGGGATCACATGTTCGACTGTCTATCTCACATCTGATTATATATAATATAACTATACATTCATTGGTGATCAGCCAGTTGTGGCGTAATGTACTGTATAAGACCATGTATGCGGTAGTGGGCTATTCGATAGGTAGACTATTGCAGACAATTGCATGTGTTGGTTTTCTTGTTTGATTGTTTATTTGTTATATCTGTCGACATATCTTGTGGTGAGTTGAGGCTATGGGTGGTAATTGATGACACGACACGAAAAAAATACATGATACGAAACGAAATTGGAACGAAACTGAAATTTGAATTCGTGTTTGTGGCGTGTTCGTGTCAAGTGTAAAAAAAACATGATGTCGTGTTCGTGTTCAAAATTCAACATAAAATTGACACGAGTTAACAGTTATTTGTTGTGTTTTTCATGTTTCTCGCGTTTGTCGTGTTATGTATGACTAAATATTAATTAAATAAACTTATTGTTATATTATGTTTTTTCCCCGTGTCGTGTTGTGTTTGTCGTTTTTTAATTGGTTCATTTTCGTGTTAGTTAAAAAAACACGACATTGTGTCGTGTCGTGTTGGTGTTACATAAAACTTTGTCGTGTCAGACAACAAAACGAAATGATGGCCCGATTTACCACCCCTAGTTGAGGCAGTACTGCTTTGTGCGGTAGGCCAAGATACCTAGGTGGGCCAGCGGTGTGTTGTAGGCCAGCTGCGGACCAGTTGTGTGATGCAGGCATGGGAGCCGGGCCAGTCATGGACTGAAGGCTGATGCACGTATGATTGTATGTATATTGTGGTGTGTGGTATTTTGGGAAACTCACTAATATTTGGCTTACGGTTGTGGTTAAATGTTTTTCAGGTACTATCGATGATCGTGGAAAGGCGAAGACGTGACTGTACCCACTCAACAGTTACATTGGAGTTCCACATTTATTATATTGTTCTGACTTTTCATATAATTTTACTTTGAACAAATAAGTTTTCTTAACTTGGGTTTTTATGAAAATGGTGTTTTATCTTAATTTAAAATGAACATTTTGATTGTGAAGATGGAACGTTATACATTAATATAGGTTGAGGTAGTCACCAAAGGAATGGTTATGGTTGTAAACACTCATATACTCCTATTTGTCAAATATTTTGCATTGAAGGCCATAAACATCTTTTTTCCCACAAAACTACACTTCTGATGCTCCACACAAATGTGTTCAATATTACATAAACCTTACCTAAGTTGTGCTCTTTCTCTAGTGTTGGTGACTGGTATGTTTATACGAGTTTCCCCACTCACATGACGTATGAAGCTTCTACACTTGACATGTCATCCACTTATGAAGGTAACTCTAAAGTAGTTGTTCGTAACACAAAACCTCTCTTGGTATGTCTGGTATTGATTCTTACAATATTACTCACAATGTTAAATTGTTTGATGTTTGTGTAGTATCACATTTGACCAAGAATCTCTTACCTATTAGTGGATTGACTCATGATTATAAGGTTAATGTTCTTTTGTCCCATAATTCCTTTATTACTCATAATCGAAAGACAGGAACCCCATTGAACCAATGCCAACTTGAATGCGACTTATACGTGGTTTGTAAGGCTCGCCTATATTCTCTATTGCATTATGAAAACACATAATTCATTGCTTGTTTTTCTCTTTGACATGCCAAGTTTGGTCATATTGGTCATTTTGTTATCTTTTTTTTTAAAATAAACCAGGACATTTATCTTTATCTTCATTATTACCAGATCACAAAATTTGTGCACATTTTCAATCGTGAAAAAGTCATCAACTTTTGTTTACTATTAATGAAAATCGTTCGACAATTACTCTTGATTTGATACACTTTGACCTTTGGGGGTCAGCTCCTATTCAATCGTTACATAGTTTTTGGTTTTATGTACTATTTATTGATTGTTTCTCAATATTTTCTTGGATTTATTTTCTACAATTTCAATCGGAGTTTATTAATGTTTTCATTAAACAACAAGCCTTGACCGATAAGCACTTATCTCATAAGATTAAATAATTTCAAAACCATCTAGGTGGAGAGTTTAATAATGTAGTTTTTAAAAATATCATACACACTCAAGACATTCATCATCATTTATCATGCCCGTATACACCATCTCAAAATGTCAAACTCGAAATGAATCAGGAAACCATGAGAATATAGAAAAAAACACATAGAAAACAGCGAAGGAATCCCGTTTCATATATGTGTACATCATATGTTACCAAGGTGTAATTGTAATCCACAAAAAGAATTTAGATAAATATTATTGTACACATGACAATATCAATTTACTTTTACAAAAAAAAAAAAAAAAAAACACTCTATAATCCCTGTTGAACTTGGTAGATGTTGCTTATATAGTTTGATATCAACTTTTGATTCCACATGTCGCAACCCATAAGATAAATCTAGAATGGCCTTCTTGTCTTTCCATATTATGTAGTTTTCTTTAGCTAAAGAGTTTATCCTGGAACTTTGTATTTTCTTGAGAACATTCAATTTTGGATACCTCTTTAAGCGAGGCATTCTCCATTTCCTCTAAAAACAATTTTAAGTCGAATTTTACGTCTCCCATTAGGTCATCCACCGAGAACAAACCATGGTTTTGTTGGAAATGGGTGTCGGATGTCATAACTAATTGGTATAACTTTGAGAATAATAACAAAGTCTATTTAGGGTTAAAGTCATGAGCTAAAAGATTTAGAAATAATTTAAGAGAAATAAATAAAAAGTTTATTAATTTTTCATAGTTTGATAAATTAATTAGAAACTGGTTTGGGTTGATTTGGAATTAATTACAATTAATTGGGTATTAATTAAATGTATAAAACTCGATTGTAATTATTCGATAGTTGAATAACCGAAACATTTTGAAACCCTGTAAGGGGCGGGCGAGGGATTTATCCCTAGTGATTTCGAACTTAAGCTATAGATATGGAAGGAATTTGAATTTGAATAATTATTTAATTTTGGTAATTATCCTTATTATGTTGCTTTTCCACTAAGTTTTTTTTTGCAGCTATTAATAGACACTCTCAACCTCATAGAAATAGTCTCTTACTCTTTGCTTCCTTGATTTTCAAGATTTTCAGTTTTTCTATCTTCTTGAGAGTTTAAGTTCTAGCTTTTTATCTTTTGGGTGTGATACTTTAGAGACATTCTACTTTGGGTTCTCAACCTTTCTCAAGCATCAAGAAATCGATTCAAGGGTATTTCAAGTTAGCAAATCCAATTTTGCTATAAGGTTGGAGTTTCTTGACTATCTTTGTTGTTCATGTCATTAGATAGTATTCCTTGTAGGCTTTAGATCTTAACTTGTCTTAGAATAAATTGTAACATCCCAAAAATACCAGCTAAAAATTTCATTTTTAAATTAGGTTAATACATAAAAACATCGTTACAAAACATTCATAATATTAATTCATGTCTGAAAACCGGTAACATCATGGTAAAATATTCAGAGTACATCCCAGAAAATCCATAGTGCGGAAACAAGAGTGTGTGTGATATGCCGCTACCGCGCCGGCTCCTTTCCCCTAGCTGAAGAGGTACCTGAAAACAAAACTATAAAACGTAAGCACGAAGCTTAGTGAGTTCCCCCAACGAACCTCATACCATACAATCACATAGCATACATGTCTGCCGGGCATTTCTGGGTGCCCGACCTTCCCCTTCGGTCCTGTCGACCGGATACTGCCTAGCATATCTGGGTGCTGGCCTACCCCTTCGGTCCTGTCGACCGGATCGGGGACTGTTTCACCCCCTACTACTACTACCACATAATAACATATCACATAACCCATACATCATAATCTGCTAGCATATAAAGCATATCAGGTAGTAACAAACCTAGGTGATTATCACACAGACAGTCATCTATCATACGACTCCTACTAGTGGGCCGGCATTGTGGCCTTAGACCCACTTTTACTGGAAGGTAACTCACCTCGAGGGTAGCTGCTGAAAACCCGCTCAACCTACGCCTGGCTGCCGCACCGGTAACCCTCCGGCTATAAATCTGTAATCATGGATTAGGTACTCATAAATACCCCTTAGGTCAAATGACTGGTCAAAGTCAACTTCTTGGTCAAAGTCAACTCTCTGATTGACTGGACTCGCCGAGTCCATATAGCGACTCGCCGAGTCCTTCTACGTCTAGCCCGACTCTGACTCATCGGGTCCCTGTTCCCACTCACTGAGTCAGCCTGACTCGCTAAACGGGGACAACTAACAAACCCGCGACAGGACTCGCCGAGTCCAAGGGGGGACTCGCCGAGTCCAACGAACAGATCTCACAATTCGCTCCAATCTTCCATCAGAACATCAACCTTGGAGATTTGGAGATTCTGGGACTATAGCTACACGTTAAATTGCTAATTCCACGTGCGACTACGAAGGGTTGGACCTCCTACACTTAAACCCTTCTTATCCTAGTGACAGTTCATATGACTCGCCGAGTTTGAAGAACAACTCGCCGAGTTTGAAGAACGACTCGCCGAGTACCAGGCAATCTTCATAGGACTCGCCGAGTTGTTCATCCAACTCGTCGAGTCTAAGGCCATCTTCATGGAACTCGCCGAGTGCACTTTGGCACTCGCCGAGTTCCCTTCGACTCTTCACCCAATCTGGCCAAATCTGAGACATGCAACTGATCCAACTCATGGGTCTCAGTTCCTAGGGTCTGGTTATCACATATACACACGAAATCTGGGGGTTTTAAGGCTTGAAGATCAACCATTGGGGACAAAAAGGAACCTAAGAGCTAATGAGCAAAGTGAGGGTTTTATTACCTGATTTGATGCCTTCCCCAGAGTAGATTTCGGATCTACCTTCACTTCTGAAACACTCCAACTTCCTCCTTCTTCTTCTAAGCTCCAAAACCTTCTTTGGAAGATCAAAATCACTCAAGAACACTAAAGGAGCTAGGGTTGTTCTCTACTGCTCTCTGGGAGGAAAATGGGACGAAATGGGTGTTTTAGAATGGGTAAAATAGGGTGCAATGTCTGAAAATAGAGTTTCATCCAGACAGGTGGACTCGCCGAGTTCCCAGCTTAAATCCCGTGTCCACCTCGCTGCTACTCGGCGAGTCGGGACGCAGACTCGCCGAGTTCATGGCAAAAATTTAAGAAAATACTTAAATAAAATCGTACCAGGAATCCGGTGTTACAAATCTCCCCCACTTATTTTAGACTTCGTCCTCGAAGTCTGCCGCTCCCTCCCGGAACAGCTCCGGATAATGCTCCACCATCTCATCTGCGGGCTCCCAAGTCCATTCCGAGCCCTTCCGGTGCTGCCATTGCACCTTCACCAGCTCCACCCTCTTGTTCCTCAGTTCCTTCGACTTCAAGTCTAGGATAGCCACAGGCCGCTCGATATAATTCAGGCTATCATCAACCTGGATGTCCTCCAAAGGTACCACCGCTGAGTCGTCCACCAGGCACTTCCGCAGCTGGGAGACGTGGAAAGTACTGTGGATCTGACTGAGTTCGGCTGGCAGATCCAGCCGGTATGCCACCTTGCCCACTCGGGCTGCAACCCTAAACGGTCCAATATACCTGGGACCCAACTTGCCCCGCTTCCTGAATCGGATGACGCCCTTCCAAGGCGACACTTTCAGGAGAACCATATCCCCAACCTGGAACTCCAAGTCTGATCGGCGCCTATCGGCATAACTCTTCTGCCGACTTTGAGCAGTCTGAAGCCTGCTTCGGACCTGCTGAATCTTCTCTGTCGTCTTGAGCACTACTTCGGTGCTCCCCATGACTCTCTGTCCAACCTCGCCCCAACATATCGGGGTCCTGCACTTCCTCCCGTACAACATCTCGAAGGGAGGATAGTCAATACTCGCGTGATAGCTGTTATTGTATGAAAACTCGGCTAAAGGAAGATAGGTATCCCAGCTACCACCGAAGTCTAAAACACACGCCCGCAGCATGTCCTCCAGAGTCTGGATGGTCCGCTCGCTCTGGCCATCCGTCTGCGGGTGGAAGGTTGTACTAAAATGCAGACGAGTACCCAGCTCGTCATGAAACTTCTTCCAGAACCTGGAAATGAACCGCACATCCCTATCCGAAATCACTGAAACTGGCACCCCATGTCGTGCCACTACCTCTCTGATGTAGATATCGGCCAATTTCTCGGCCGAGATGCTCTCCTGAATCGGGATAAAGTGGGCGCTCTTGGTCAACCGATCGACGATGACCCATATCGAATCCACTCCCCGCGCGGTCCTAGGAAGCTTGGTGATGAAATCCATTGTGATGTCTTCCCATTTCCACAGCGGGATATCCAACGGCTGCATCTTGCCGTGCGGTCTCTGGTGTTCGGCCTTGACCTTCCTGCAGGTCAGGCACCGCTCAACGTACCATGCTATATCCCGCTTCATGCAGGGCCACCAATAGTCCAGACGAAGATCCCTATACATCTTCGTTGCCCCTGGATGAATGGAGAATCGGGATTTGTGCGCCTCCTCCATCAGAACCTGGCGCATACCTCCGAGGTATGGAACCCACACCCTGCGGTGTAATGTCAATAATCCCCTGCTGTCATAGTCGAAAGAGGAAACCTGTCCCACAATCCGCTCACTCTTCCGATGTTCCTCCTTCATAGCCTCCTGCTGAGCCTCCCGGATCCGCTCCAGAAGCGGAGTCACTACCGTCATCCTCAAACAGATATCCCTGATCGGTGCTGCCTTGCGGCTAAGCGCATCGGCCACGACATTGGCCTTCCCTGGGTGGTAGAGGATCTCACAATCGTAATCCTTTGCCACATCAAGCCACCGACGCTGCCTCATATTCAGATTTGGCTGGTCCATGAGGTACCTCAAACTCTTGTGGTCCGTGTAAATCGTACAACGAACCCCATAGAGGTAATGACGCCAAATCTTGAGGGCAAACACAACGGCCCCCAACTCCAAATCATGCGTCGGGTAGTTCGCCTCCTCGGCTGTCAGCTGAAATGCCCGGCTCCTCACCACCGGAGCCTCTGCCTTGCCCTGCCGGCCATCCGTAATCCGCAGGGTCGCTGGAGCTGGCGCCTGTACTGGCGCTGCTGCTGTCAACTGAGGGCAATTGGCCCTCTTGTGGCCCCTCTGGTTGCAGTGGAAACACAGCAACTCGGACGTCTGAAATACCGGAGTAGGAGCAGTACAATCCCTGCTAAAGTGCCCCGTCTTGCCGCACTTGTAGCAGCCTGACGATCCTAACCTGCATGGTCCCTCATGCGACTTGCCGCATTTCCTGCAGCGGGTACGACTCGGTGGGCCTCTTGGGCCCGGATCTGATCCCTTGGGCTTCTTCCCCGAAGCCCCAGTCATCTGTCCCTCCTCAGCCTTTCTCTTCAGAATGTGACCCAGATCAATCTCCCTCTCCCTTGCCCTGGCAATCAAGGACTCCAGGGTAGGGCAAGCTGAAAAACTGACATGCTCCCGGATGTCGGCTCGGAGCATGTCGTGGTAGCGGGTCCTCCTCATGTCCTCATCACCCGCGTACTGAGGTACCAAAGTCCGGCTATGTCATAGCCTCAATGGTCGCGGCTCCCAAAGAGTCACAAACCGACTCCCACCAATCTCGAGCTCTGTCACATAGACACCCTGCTGCAAATAGTACCTTCGACCCCTCGGGGCAGAAGCTGATCAGCTGTGCAGACTCAAGGTCTGCAATCCATCGTCTGGCAGCAATGGGGTCCTTCGCCCCATGGAAATCTGGTGCACCACTGCCCCTGAAGTCCTTAAAGGACAGTGTGCGTGGTCCTGACTGGCTAGCCGCCATATCACTCCTGAACGCCCTGAGACGATCCTCCATCAACTCTACAATACCCTCCTTGATCGACCCGAAGATGATGGGAGTCGACTCAAGGATGCCCCTGGTAATCTCTGACGCGATGAACTCGCGTAGACCTTCATCAACTGGTTCGGACCCTGAACCCGAACCCGATCCTGATCCTGAGCCTCCCGCTCCCTGTCGTGTAGTCACCATACTGCAAAACATAGCATAACCACCATCAAACTATATTCCACTAACGAGGCTCACATACATATCACAAGTCCCCGGTCTCGTCTCGGCCCTTTTTGAATCGATTACGGATCCTCCGCTTTCAGTAGTACGGGCCCATACTACCTTCCACATCTATCTGTACTTTCCTCAAGAATTGCCTCAACTCAACCAAGTCCTTTCTACTAATACTGCGGTTCTCGGGCTACTCTCGCCCTAGGCTTGCCCTAAGTAATCGCCATCCCACTCTCTGCCATCAGCTGCACAAGAAGTCCCTGCTTTCTTTCCCTAACTAGCTCGCGAATACTATTACATATTACTCAGACTAGATAATTCTTCGAATGAGAGGTCCTACCCTACAACGGTTGGACTCAGACAAGAGCTGCGAAGCAGGGCTAGACCCAACCTTCTGAAATTATTTAGTCCTTGCAATATGTAACGTAACATATTCGTTTACTAGTTAGTGAGAGACAACTAGAACTCCTAAAAGCACATAGCAAGCAACATTCGTGCATTGAGTACACATAATCAAGTATATACTATTCTGGCTATCATACTGACTGATCTGTACTAGCATGCAATTCTCATAAAGCTGGAACACATAAAGCAGGCAAATAAGGCATTATTCCTAGATCCTTAGTCCTATTCTAGCATGCTGTTCTACTGAAATTGGAACTGATAATCATAACAATAACTTGTATGGGTACTTTGGGGAAAACTTACTTGAGCTCGGCCGGTCGCGCACATCACACACCTTGTTCTTTCTTTCTCGAAACTCTTTTACTTAGTCTTTAGAAAAATCATTTCTTTATAAAAATCTTTTAATCCCCTCGATTTGAGTCCAGACACCCCCGAAGGTGTGTCCGAATCCCTCAAACCAGGGCTCTGATACCAACTTGTAACATCCCAAAAATACCAGCTAAAAATTTCATTTTTAAATTAGGTTAATACATAAAAACATTGTTACAAAACATTCATAATATTAATTCATGTCTGAAAACCGGTAACATCATGGTAAAATATTCAGAGTACATCCCAGAAAATCCATAGTGCGGAAACAAGAGTGTGTGTGATATGCCGCTACCGCGCCGGCTCCTTTCCCCTAGCTGAAGAGGTACCTGAAAACAAAACTATAAAACGTAAGCACGAAGCTTAGTGAGTTCCCCCAACGAACCTCATACCATACAATCACATAGCATACATGTCTGCCGGGCATTTCTGGGTGCCCGACCTTCCCCTTCGGTCCTGTCGACCGGATACTGCCTAGCATATCTGGGTGCTGGCCTACCCCTTCGGTCCTGTCGACCGGATCGGGGACTGTTTCACCCCCTACTACTACTACCACATAATAACATACCACATAACCCATACATCATAATCTGCTAGCACATAAAGCATATCAGGTAGTAACAAACCTAGGTGATTATCACACAGACAATCATCTATCATACGACTCCTACTAGTGGGTCGGCATTGTGGCCTTAGACCCACTTTTACTGGAAGGTAACTCACCTCGAGGGTAGCTGCTGAAAACCCGCTCAACCTACGCCTGGCTGCCGCACCGGTAACCCTCCGGCTATAAATCTGTAATCATGGATTAGGTACTCATAAATACCCCTTAGGTCAAATGACTGGTCAAAGTCAACTTCTTGGTCAAAGTCAACTCTCTGATTGACTAGACTCGCCGAGTTCATATAGCGACTCGCCGAGTCCTTCTACGTCTAGCCCGACTCTGACTCATCGGGTCCCTGTTCCCACTCACTGAGTCAGCCTGACTCGCTAAACGGGGACAACTAACAAACCCGCGACAGGACTCGCCGAGTCCAAGGGGGGACTCGCCGAGTCCGACCTACAGATCTCACAATTCGCTCCAATCTTCCATCAGAACATCAACCTTGGAGATTTGGAGATTCTGGGACTATAGCTACACGTTAAATTGCTAATTCCACGTTCGACTACGAAGGGTTGGACCTCCTACACTTAAACCCTTCTTATCCTAGTGACAGTTCATATGACTCGCCGAGTTTGAAGAACAACTCGCCGAGTTCAAGGCTATATTCAAGGGACTCGCCGAGTTTGAAGAACGACTCGCCGAGTACCAGGCAATCTTCATAGGACTCGCCGAGTTGTTCATCCAACTCATCGAGTCTAAGGCCATCTTCATGGAACTCGCCGAGTGTACTTTGGCACTCGCCGAGTTCCCTTCGACTCTTCACCCAATCTGGCCAAATCTGAGACATGCAACTGATCCAACTCATGGGTCTCAGTTCCTAGGGTCTGGTTATCACATATACACACGAAATCTGGGGGTTTTAAGGCTTGAAGATCAACCATTGGGGACAAAAAGGAACCTAAGAGCTAATGAGAAAAGTGGGGGTTTTATTACCTGATTTGATGCCTTCCCCAGAGTAGATTTCGGATCTACCTTCACTTCTGAAACACTCCAACTTCCTCCTTCTTCTTCTAAGCTCCAAAACCTTCTTTGGAAGATCAAAATCACTCAAGAACACTAAAGGAGCTAGGGTTGTTCTCTACTGCTCTCTGGGAGGAAAATGGGACGAAATGGGTGTTTTAGAATGGGTAAAATAGGGTGCAATGTCTGAAAATAGAGTTTCATCCAGACAGGTGGACTCGCCGAGTCCATATGTCGACTCGCCGAGTTCCCAGCTTAAATCTCGTGTCCACCTCGCTGCTACTCGGCGAGTCGGGACGCAGACTCGCCGAGTTCATGGCAAAAATTTAAGAAAATACTTAAATAAAATCGTACCAGGAATCCGGTGTTACATAAAATTTAATTGCTTTCTTTGATTATGTATTTATTTTATTGTTAGGATTAGCAAAACCCATTAGTGGTATCAGAGATTTAGTCTATGATATGTGCCCAATGTTGATGTTCGTGTAAGTATGAGGGTTGGTCCCAAAACATAGATCTTGCAAACACGCCGTGTTTGCCCGAGATTCATCAACTCAACCACTAAGCACTTAATCCATAAAGGCATGATCCCAAAACATAGATCTGACCCCCTTGAGCTGGATTATCATGTAAGGTTGCCAACTTTATGTCCCTACATGATTAAAGAAAGATCTTAAGCTAAAAAGGAACTTAATAGAGGGCCTAAATCATGCATGACATCATTCTTCACATAAAGCTTGCACCTTTACGCTCAAGGATACCAAAACAAACTCAGATCTGAAAGAATAATCCCTTAAACAACCCAACTCATCCATGGACCCGAAAAGGGGACCAAAATCATAATAAACTAGCCATGAAGAGATCTAATCAAACACAAGTCAAGATGCAAACTTGATACCTCAAAGAGACTGCAAGAAGTGGAGAGATTCTGGATCTATGATCCTCCTTCCAAGCTAAGCACCTTCAATCTTCAAAGCTTCCTTTAGAAATGACCAAAATAAGCACAAGAATCCACTCAAGGCTCAAGAACACCACCAAGAAAGCTTAAGGGACGAATTAGGGTTTGAGTGGCAATGGAGGCTGGTAAGGAGGCCATCCATGAGGACTTAAGGCCTTTAAATAAGGTGCAACACCCTAAAATTAGGGTTTCCTTCCCAGCTGCCAACACGTCGTGTTAAGATACCACAACATGTCGTGTTGGTCAATTAATCTTCGCGTTTAGTCAAATCTATACACGCCGTGTTGGTTCCTCCAACACGTCGTGTCCAACCCTAAAAGGGGATTTACTCCCAATAATTATCCTCAAGTTTGGGTGTTACAACTCTCCCCCTCTTAAACTAGATTTCGTCCTCGAAATCATTCTTTACCATCCCCAGGCACGCCAGACAGCCTGAAGAACGCAACCACAACCTCGAACATACAACGGCCTTTCCAAGGCTACCAGACCCATCCTTCGCAGAACTCTCCCAATCCGATGATGAACGAATCCTTAGTCCCTTGCAGAAACCATTTCTACCTTACCTGAAACCCGAATTATGAAGTCTCAAATTGGTCTGACTCCCTGATAGACCGCCCATCCTGAATCACTATCATGCCAAAACCTCATTGAATTCCTAACCAAACAAAACGCTCCCAATCCTAGATTATTTTGATGCTTCCAGTGGGGACAAAATCACCAACCACTTACTGCTGTAGAACACTTATACTTGACAGAAGGCTCAGATAATCCTTCGAGTAGAAGACTCATCCCTGCAATGGTTAGACTCAGACGAGAGCTGCGCAACAGGGTCAAATTATCTTCTCCCGATACCCCTTAACTACTTTCCAAAAGCAGCCGAGACCTCCCTGGTCCCAATTTGACTGTCACTAACTGAAACACCAGATTCCCGCTCGGTTGCTGATTCAAAAGGCGCACACAGTCACCCCACGCAACTTCCAAATGAAGGCCTCATCTGGAAATTATTGCCCAAGCTATCACGCCACTTATGGCTCCAACCGATCATAACTGCCCAACAAACCTGACACCACCAAATCAAAAGCTAAAAGTGAATGCTACAAGACCAACTATAGTCTAATATCACAACCGGCCTACAACGACCTACCACTTCCTGGTTCCATGCATGTTGTGGTCTTCCCACAGCCTTACGAACTGACCCACCCTAGTCTAAACCCTTGAGGAAATCCTTGACCAATAATATAATGAAATCTCTCTGAAAATCCAGAACCCCATACTATCCTGACCCTACATAAATCAAACCACACCAAAGCATAGGAGCCTGATCTGCCAATAAAATTGAAACCATTCATTACCCCTGAACTGTTCCATAGATGCCCTCGGCATAATGATACCTTATTTCAAAACCTATAGAATAGAAAGCCTTAAACATAGACACCAGCAATTCCCAACATGAGTTCCCACTAAGAACCAACTCGGTACCCAACTCATAATCCGAGACCCAAAGAGCTACACTTGAAGTTCACCAAAAACCCTCTAATCCACAACAACCCATCCCTATACCGGAAGGTAAAGGTTCCCAACCAAACAATGAGACTACCAGTCTCACACCTGGTCCAACCACCGGATTCTCAAGAGTCCAAATAACAAGGTTACCCAACCTATAAACCCCTCTGCGTCACATGCTTACCACCCACTTAATCCTGCAACTCAAGATCCAAAACCTCGACCCAACGGTCTCTACCAGGTCCCACCTGTATTTCTATAATCACATGGGCCTCACCCACGGGTCTCACCCAAATATAACACGGAGAGGCCTCGCCCACGAGTCCCACCCGTCTAGAGCTACACAGGTCCGACTCCGCCTCGGACCCCAATGCTCCTCAACCTCAAATAGAGAATTACTCATCGACAATCCTGACTGGTGTAACACCTGTTCCAGGTATTATTTAATTTTATAAGTTTTAGGGTTTTGTGCTGGGACTCGACGAGTTGGGGAGCTCCAAATCATCGAGTAGAGGTTATTATGAGGATGCAGGATTTCAGATCTACTCGACGAGTCGGGAGGCCCGACTCGACGAGTAGGCACTGTAAAGAGAAACCCTAATTTTCAGGGGTTTGTACCCTATTTAAAGAACTTATGGCTCATTTGCAGCCTCTTCCATCGTTCCTACAGCCAGAGAAACCCTAGTTTCAGCCTTGCACGTTCTTGAGTGAGAGAGAGTTTTTGAGAGTGATTTTGGTGTGGTTGTGAAGGATTTTGGAGCTTGAAGAAGAAGGAGCAAGGAGAGAAGCAGTAGATCTGACATCTACTCTGTATTTGCAACCATATTGAGGTATAAAGTCACTATCTTGATCTTTAGTTGCTTAGATCTCTTTTCTTGGAAGTAAATGGTCACTTTTGGTGCCAAAAGGGTGTCATACTCGGATTTGGACTTATCACAAGGATATGGTTCCATATCTGGACATCTCTAGGTCCTCAATGACATAAAGTTGCTCACTTTATCCAACTTAGGCCCTTTCCATGCATTAAGACCTAGTAGGAACCTTAGTTTTGGTGTTTTAGCCTTGTGAGGCCTTGCATGCACGTAAAGTTTGCAACTTTACATGGTAACTACACTAGGAGAAGTTGGATCTGAAGGTTGGGACCTTGGATCTCACTGGAAAGGACTGAACACAAAAAGGACTGAAGGAACTCGTCGAGTCCCTTAGTCGACTCGACGAGTCGGGTAGGGTTTACCCGTTTTTGAGTGTCTGAATGAGTGCAATGAAGGAGTGGAGTTTTCGGTCTACATGAGTTTTCGGTCTTTTGGACATTGAGGAACTCGACGAGTTACACGGGTAACTCGGCGAGTTGAGGTCAACATTGACTGTTGACCTTGACTGTTGACTTTGACTTTGACCAAGGTTGACCAGGGTTGACTTTGAGGGCATTTATGGTATTTCGGGATTGTGACAAGTTGATCACATGATGATTATAGGCGGTTGAGTTGGAGCAGTGCGTGAGATTTATCTGATCTTAGCTTGTCAGTTCAGCATTCATGAGAGGTGAGTCTCCTCACCATACCAATGGATCGAAGGTACCAAGGCCGGGCCATTTTGTGATATGTAGTATACTCGTTATTGTAAATATATGTGGTATGATAGTTAGTTATGCTTGGTGTTATGCTAGCTATATATGTGATACTTGCAGGGAAGACCATGGGGGGGAGCCCATGACACTTGGTTGTAAGACCATGTGGGGGGGCCCATGGCATTTCAAGTAAAGACCACGGGAGGAGCCCATGACACTTGGATGTAAGACCATGTGGGGGAGCCCATGGCTTTCCAGCTAAAGTCCATAGGGGAGCCCATGGCACTTGGGTGTAAGACCATGTGGGGAGCCCATCGCATCCTGGAGTAAGACCTTGGGAGGAGCCCACAACATCCTTATATCTTTGTATGCATGGCTTATGTGGTATATGTAGCTTTTATAGCTAATATGATATGTGTTTATGTGGATTATGTGAGGGGTATGCTCTAGGGATATTCACTAAGCATTAGTTTACAGTTTGTGGATTTGTTTCAAGTACATCTGAGCCCAAGGGTAAGGGAAAGGCTTGATGGCGCGGCATGCACTCTCTCACAAGCGTTTTTATGGGACACTCTGATGATTTGAAATAATATTGTTATTGTTAAGAATTTGAAAACAAATGTATTGAGATTTTATGGTTTATGGAAAGTGTTTTGACTAATTAAAAATGAAAATTTTCTTTTGAAAATTGGGTTGTTACAACTGGCGTGCCCAAGGTACTAACTGATTCCTCTTTACACTCATGACCACCATCGTAGTCTTACAACACCTTTAACCAACCACGGTTACCACCCATGGTCTTATTGCATCCAAACCATCACAACCCCACGAATCCTGAGCCGAAACCTGCATTCAACTGCATCCAATCAGGTGTTAGGTCATGCTTTGAACCCAAAAGCCTTTATCAAACAAGAACAGGCAGCGAGACTCTAACACAACCCTCAACCTGGATCCATCCACAAGCCTGCTATGCATGACAAGGAAGGCGTCGACCAGCTGTTGGAAGTTTCCTGGACTTCTACCTGACACAACTTCAATCCAGACGACCTCTTGGGTCCCACAAATCCGATGGATTTCCCCCAACCCATCAAACCTCATATAGTGAAAGCCGATTATGACCTGTGCTTACCAATACTAGCGTTCCATTACTAGCCAATCTCAAAGATCGCCCAACTCCTGAAATCCTGAAGAGTACTCTTGAGATCTTAACCAACCTGATAATCCAAATCACCTCCCATGATACCATATCAATTCCTTGAGTTCCTAAGCTAGCGACTAGAAACCATAACCCTTACCCTGAATGACGAATCTTCTCCCCAACTTCCATTCTCAAAGAACCACTGAACTCTAACCGAATACAACACATGCGGAAATACGAATCCCCTGACACATCCAATGAATAAACAACTCATGCAATTGACACCATTATCTTCCTGTTACCGCTCCTCTCCTAGCAACGGTCGTGCGTGAACCCAAAAGCTCTTCCATAGGCAACCGCCGATCATACCAGAACATATGACAAAACCACTGAACTTGGACCAAAGATCTTCCAAGCAACACCCCTGAATTGATCCCGACCAATACCCATATCCACAACTGAGCACGCTGAAACCCGCTCAACAAGATACAACCCTCTAATGTTTCATTGAATACTTTCGGTATGCAAAAATGGCATATCACAATCCTTGATAATATAACTTAGACAATAGCAGAAAATCAACTCGAGATATTGCTTACCCGAACCCAACCAAAATTCCAATGCAATACAAATTCTCGATAACAACCCAGAAGGAAATAGAAGATGACATACCTGCAAAAGCCTCATAAGGAATCATGATCTCCTCCTCCTCCTGAGTTACCCCGACCATTCTGGGGACATGGTGCAAAACTTACCTCCAGTCCCAAATGACAAGAACTAACAATAGGATCCTCCTTCCTGAAGGATTCTAGAGGTCCACAAGATTTGGGCTCCGGACGAGCCCCCAACTTCCCTAATACAACATCGGGCCAAAAGGGCCCAAGGTGACCATCCAAGAGCTCCAAAATCCTTTCCTTGACTGAATAAAAGACCACCGAGGTCTATTCCAAAATACAGTGAGTAATCTACGATGAGATGAACTCCCGCGTCCGCACATCGATCGGCTCAGTACCTGCTCCTGAGCCGGAATCAGAATCTAAACCCCATTCCTGAGTGCTCATCACCATACCAAAACAACATGCACAAGATCCGAATATACCCAAGAATCCTCATCCCACAGGCTTCCTAGATTCTCAAAGACTCTCCTCGATTCGAGTATGGATCATGTGCTTTTAGTAGTACGAGCCCAATACTACCTTCCACACTTATCCATACTTTCCTCAAGAATCCTCCCGAATCCTCCAAGTCACCTTCTCCAATACATACACCAACACTTGCTAACCCGCACAAAAAAAACCCACTGAAGCAACCCCTAGTCTTTCCTATGTTCCTGCCATCAGCTGCTGAAGAACTCCTCATAATGCCAGTCACCTACCTCATGAATATAATCACATGAAACAAAGCTTAGATAATCCTTCTAGTAATAGACTCATCCCTAGAACGGTTGGACTCAGACAAGAGCTGCGTAATAGGGTCAAATCCATCACTCTGAGATTATTCAACCTTTGTCACATGTGACTTGACATATTCACTTAGTAGATAACTCCCATCACTTAAGGGTTCCACAAAGCAAAAAACAAGCAACATTCGTGCAGTACACTCCAATCCCACATACTACAACTCATACAAAGAGCTCCCACTCCCGCTAATGACTGCCTACGTATCCAAATCAAACCCAATCCAACATCCCATGCTTCCTAGACCACCAGGCATCACATATCAGGCCAACCTATCACTGGCTAATCAGAACTAGCATGCAAGTCTACAAGCTCATACAATAGGCAAATAAGGCATCTCTCCTAGCATTCTATCATGCAAAAACTGAGTAGATCCTTAACCCTAACTAGCATGCGATTCACGGATTCACAGATCAAAACATATTAAATAACATGTATGGGTATTCTGGGAAACTTACTTGAGCTCGGCTGATTGTATGCACCACACCCTTTTCTTATTTCAGAAAACCCTTTCTTAAGAAAATATATTTCTTTTTTGTAAAACCTTACCAAATCCTTGGTTTGAGTTCAGACACACCCTAGTGTGTGCCCGAATCCCTCAAACCAAGGCTCTGATACAAACTTGTAACGTCCCAAAAATAATGACATAAAATTTACGTTTTTAGATTAATAAATTGTTAATACATAGTATTTCCATAAAACCAAGGTAATCAAGAGTTAGCAAAACATCATCGAATCAGAGTAAATCACAGATTGCAGAAACATGTGGTGTGTGCTCTACAATCATCCCGAGCTCTTCCATTTGAAAACCAAAGTACCTGAAACATAAACTGAAAACCGTAAGCACACAGCTTAGTGATTTCCCCAAGATACCTCATACCATACATAATAAATCACATAATGGGCCCCCGCCCTCCATCAGGTTTCACCTGGTCTCTAGTCCCACTCGCCCTCGTGCCTCGCTCGGCATCGAGTCCTGCTCGGATTACAGATCTGTCAATTACCAGGCCCCGCCTGTCATTGGGCCCCGCCCGATACACACATAATCATATAACCATATAATCATATAAACATATAACCTTACTAACACATGCAATAATCACAAAGTGGGCCTTTTATGTTATTTTGGTGAACAATTAAGCTTAACCAACCAACGTAACAACAAACATATTAATTACGTCATTTACACCTTAATTGGGCCCAGAATATATATTACATGTTTATTGGGCCTTAGTGGTCCATTTACATGCTTGTTGGGCTTGGAATGTTCCTTACATGTTTACTAGGCCTTTGTGGTCCATTTACATGCTTATTGGGCCTGGAATATACATTACATGTTTATTGGGCCTTAGTGGTCCATTTACATGCTTGTTGGGCCTGGAATATCCCTCTACATGCTTGTTGACTTCATTCATTCACGTATATATACTCGTTTGGCTTTGTAAACTTAAAACTTACACGGAAACAATATACTTTGTGCAATTCAATATTCACGTAAATTCAGTTAAGGATCTTGTGAGACACGTCGTTTGGCACCTATCGAGTGTACAACCGTAGCCCGTAGTTATAACCAGAGTCTCCTGGAGAGAGAGTGGGAGTTTGTATATAGATCTATACGGGGTTGACACCCCACACCTGAGATGTTCGCTATAGTTAGACTAGGGCAGTGTAGGGTGACAAACCTTACCTAAACAAGTCGGCGTCTGAAAAACGCCATGACGGGCGGATTAGTCATTATCAAGTATGGTTATAACGACTCACTTAGAGGAATTAACTCCATTATAAAATTTACGGAATACCTTTATAGTTTGGTAACACGGAAACTTACACTGATAAGACTATAACGTTTTTATAGACAGACAATATCAAATTGTCTGGGACCATTCACTTTATACATTTTCAAACATTAACACACATGCATTAATACATGATCGGACACAAACATTTCAAATAGTTTTTCAGAAAATATAGGTTTTTCGGGTGTTTACAAAGTAATACAAAACATTTTACTCAAACATGCTTATGAACTCACCAACATTATATGTGTTAACGTTTTCAAATTAACTTGTATTCTCAGGAAATCGTTAAGCAGAAAGGTCGACAGGAACATATGGAAATTGTCATATTTTGTATCATCATACATTAACTATTCTGCCATGTAATATTTAATACAATACTTGATGTAAATAACGATGGTTGTATTTTGGTATGTATGATGATGGTGTTTGTCATGTTTCATTTATATTCACTATGATGATATTACAAGATGAAGTCACCCAACCCCCGGAAGTTTCCGCCGTCTGGTTTGGGGGTGTGATAGATTGGTATCAGAGCATTGTTTATAGTGAACTGGCATATCTAATCATACAAGATATGCAACTATAAATACAATGGGACTAAACTACTCTGAATAAAATAATTAAAATACATACCTAGGTGTGAATTAATACAATAACACTAAAAGTCTCTGGAGGTAATTGAACATCGTGGTTAAACCCGGACAGTTATGTGGTCGTATTGGGGATAAATAGAGCTTGATCAACTATATTTATTCAAAATACGACCAACATGTGTTTGGGAGTGATCATGGTGGGAAATGAATCTAGAAACTTACCAACCTTATATCCAAAAAGCTTTTAAGGAACTCAAACGTAAACAATTAAAATACTATAGGAGTATTTTGGAATGCTATCTACATACACTTCCTTTACACACTTCTCACCTCTCATGCAGACCCTATGCCTGGATTCCATCATCCGGGAGATACTTATTTCCCCAACCAGGGGAATGGAGGATGGTTAGATCCGGAACCGGAGGAAGAGCCGGAGGAGGAAGCAGAAGAAGAACCCGAAGAAGAACCTGTAGGAGCACCGGCAGAACCGGTAGCAGACTCAGATGAGGAGGAGACTGATGGTAGCGATGCAGATGACTCGGGCGCGGAGTCCGAAGTCATTAATCCACCATACATGGCCAGGGTGTCCCCGTAAAGGATGGGTCCCAACGGCCCTACGCCCCCATGGGCACATGAGATCTGGAGGTGGAGTCGCCAGCAGGGGGTGCATCCCCTATTCGGTATGAACCGGGACTATTACAACCTGAGTCATGGTGGACCTGCAGATCGAGCCCTGCCAGTAATGGTTAGAAGGACGCGTGACATCGGTGAGCAGGCACATGCAACCGTCGGTCAGATGTTTGCGATGCGATCTGCGGTTGAGCGCGCAGAAAGGATGACTCATGAGGTGGTCAGGGACTATCAGGCACGACAAGCAGCGTTGGAGGCCCGACTTCGAGCCACCGGTCATCATCGGGCCAGACTCCAGGGTGCATCTACCTCATCATCAGCCCCACCAGACCCTTCTCGCCGCGACTAGGATCAGTTTCATCCACTACTGTTATGATTTCCTTTATGTACTACCGACTTCATGATTAAGTGATTACACTACTCATGGAGTCGTTACGCTGTCGGATTTTATTTCCTTTATGTATTGTATGCCTTATAAAGGCAAATTTTTCATGTACTAAAAAGAATTATTACTAGTGAAAGCAGTTATATATTTTATCGTGATGTTGTTATCTGCTATGTGTTCTATTATTTTATTTCATGTTGATTGTATGCATTCATTTACACGCACAACCGAATCACCGAAACTGTTCTATATTCAAAGAATCTCGAAAGCAGAATGCGCTAAATACTCATCATCTTTCCGTTCCATGACAGAAGATGCCTCAAAGACCAAATCACGGAAACAACACGACGCCACCACCACCGCCTCCACCGGAAGTAAACTCGGCTGCGTTCCAAGCAGCAGTGTCAGCTGCGGTCAGCGCAACACTGACACAGATTCACAACGGAAATAACGGTGGAGGTAATGGTCAAGGAGCTGGAAGCTCGAACCAGGGGATGAACCAAGGACCTACAAAGGTCTGTACCTATAAAGATTTCACAAATGCCAAGCCTCGAACCTTCAATGGGACGGGAGGCGTGATAACTCTGAAGCGGTGGATAGAAAAAGTTGAATTGGTTTTCAAAATCTGCGGATGTCCTAAGGGATGCAAAGTAAAATTTGCAGCTTGCACACTTGTCGATCAAGCACTTTCCTGGTGGAATGGTCATGTGGAGGCCATGACACTCCCAGTGGCGAATGTTATGCCATGGGAGGAGCTTAAGGAAATGTTAATGGCGGAGTATTGTCCAAGAGGAGAGATCCAGAAGATGGAGCAGGAACTGTGGAATCTCACAGTTCATAACTCAGACATCGATGCTTACATCTCGAGGTTTAGTGAATTGTCACTCCTGTGTCCAGGAATGATCACTTCTGAAGAAAAGAAGATTGAAAAATTCATTTGGGGATTAACCTCTCCAATCCAAGGAAACGTAATAGCATCAAACCCTGAGACGTATGACAGTGCTAAAAGACTAGCCAAGAAGCTCTACGACCATGGCAACAAGAAAGGAGCCAAGACCGTTGAGACCGAGACCAAAAAGGAAGGAGATAACAAGAAAAACAAGGACAACAAACGAAAAGGATGACAAAACCAAGAGTCATAAAAAAGGCAACAAACTGTAGCAGTCCATGCTGCTACTGCTCAGGTTGCCTCAGCACCACATGCTCCAGCCTCATCTGTGCTAACCATTACCAGGCAATACTCGGGAACCTTACCCAAGTGTAACAAATGCAGTTTTCACCACCATGGGGAGTGCAGAGAAATGCAATGTACTAACTGCAACCGTAAGGGCCATACCGCTCGAGACTGTCGATCTCAACCCCAACAGAACCAATAACCAAACAACAACAACAACAACAACAAACAACACCAACAACCACAACAACAATAACGCCGGGGCTAGTCACACTTGTTATGGATGTGGAGGAACTGGCCATTTCAGACGTAATTGCCCCAAAATCAACAACCAAGGGGTAGGAGGATCAGGGAGGATCCTGACTTTGGGTCAAGGTGAGGCAGTCCAAGACCCGACAGTTGTCACTGGTACGTTCCCACTTAACAACACTTACGCATGCATTTTATTCGATAGTGGAGCTGAGCGGAGCTTCGTTAGTAACAAATTCAAACACTTACTAAACCAACAACCCCAGAAGCTAAGCGAAGCCTTCACGGTGGAGATGGCTAATGGGAAAACCGAAACAACCTAAGATGTTTACGTAGGATGCACATTAACACTAAGCGACCATTCATTTCAAATATATTTGATGCCAGTAAATATTAGGAGTTTTGATGTGATAATCGGCATGGATTGGTTAAGCCCCCACCGTGCTGACATTATGTGCCACGAGAAGGTCGTTCGCCTTCACCTTCCCAATCACGAAACCCTAATAATATATGGTTATAATCCTGGCGCCAATCTTCGTCTTATCTCGTGCATCAAGGCACAAAAGTGTCTGCACAAGAAAAACTACGCCTTCCTCGCTCATGTTGTGGATAAAGCCAAAGAGGGAGTAAACATTAAAGACATCCCAGTAGCATGCGACTTTCCGGACGTATTTCCTGAAGATCTTCCAGGAATACCCCTAGAAAGACAGGTTGAATTTCGAATCGACCTAATACCGGGAGCCACATCAATTGCCAAATCATCCTACAGGTTAGCTCCCGCCGAGATGCAGGAGTTATCCAGTCAATTAAGCGAACTTCTGAACAAAGGATTCATCAGGTCAAGCTTCTCACCCTAGGGAGCTCCGATCTCGTTTGCCAAGAAGAAAGACGGATCCTTCAGAATGTGCATCGACTATTGGGAGTTCAACAAACTCACTGTTAAAAATCGATATCCACTCCCTCGAATTGACGATCTATTTGACCAGCTTCAAGGAGCTAGTTACTTCTCCAAAATAGATCTAAGATCCGGTTATCATCAGCTCCGAGTCCGAGAAGAGGACATTCCAAAAACTGCTTTTCGAACTCGATACGGCCATTACGAATTCATTGTGATGCCCTTCGGTCTAACAAATGCCCCTGCAGCATTTATGGACCTCATGAATCGAGTATGCCGTCCATTTCTCGATAATTTTGTAATCGTCTTCATCGATGATATTCTCATATACTCCTGAAGTAAGGAGGAGCATGGTCAACACCTCCGTCAAATCTTGGAAACTCTAAGAGTTGAAAAGCTATATATGAAACTCTCCAAATGCGAGTTCTAGATTCGCAGTGTAAACTTCTTGGGTCATGTAGTCAGTGAAGAGGGGATTCATGTGGATCCTTCCAAGATCAAGGCCATTGAAGGTTGGGCGATTCCGACAACACCAACATAAATTCGACAGTTCTTGGGTCTCGCAGGCTACTACCGAAGGTTTATTCAGAACTTCTCCAAGATAGCCAACCCCTCACCACTCTGACACAAAAAGGCGTACCCTTCAACTGGACGGGCAAGCAAGAAGCTGCCTTCCAAACCTTAAAGCGAGCCCTATGTAGTGCTCCAGTGTTATCCTTACCAGAGGGAACCAAAGATTTCGTAGTATATTGCGATGCTTTGAACCAAGGGTTAGGCTGTGTCCTCATTCAGCGTGGAAAGGTGATAGCTTACGCGTCCAGGCAATTGAAGACACATGAAGTGAATTACACCACCCACGATCTCGAGCTGGGAGTCGTGGTCTTCTCCTTAAAGACTTGGAGGCATTACCTCTATGGTACAAATGCACCATCTTCACGGATCACAAAAGCCTCGAGCACATTCTAAATCAAAAGGAGTTGAACATGAGGCAGCGAAGGTGGCTTGAGCTACTAAATGATTATGAATGCGAGATCAAGTACCACCCAGGAAAGGCTAACGTGGTAGTCGATGCCCTGAGCAGGAAAGAATACTCAGGTCGCCGGGTGAAAACATTATCGATAACCATCCAATCCCACCTAACCTCATGGATCAAGGGAGCTCAATCATAGTCATTGAAGCCGGAGAAGGCTGCAAATGAAACGCTGCGTGGGATGGATAAAAACATTGAAGCCAAGGATGACGGAGCTTACTACTTCATGAATAGAATTTGGGTCCCAAAATTTGGGGGAATCAGAGAGATAGTCATGAACGAAGCTCATAAAACGCGATATTCCGTCCATCCAGGTTCTGATAAAATGTACTTGGACATCAAACAACGTTATTGGTAGCCAAACATGAAAGCAGAAATCGCCACTTACGTGGGCAAGTGTCTCACTTGTGCCAAAGTGAAAGTGGAGTATCAGAAGCCCTTGGGGTTGTTACAACAGCCAGTGATACCCGAGTGGAAATGGGAAAGGATTACCATGGATTTCATAACCAAATTGCCTAAGACAGTGGACGGATTGGATGCTATCTGGGTGATTGTTGATAGGTTAACCAAATCTGCCTATTTCCTGCCAATAAAGGAATCATACAAGATGGAAAGATTAACACGAATCTATATAAAAGAGATCGTGAGACTTTATGGGGTACCAGTATCTATTATCTCAGATCGGATAGTAGATTCACTTCAAGATTTTGGTAGTCGCTCCAGAAAGCTATGGGAACACAACTAGACATGAGCACTACCTACCACCCTCAAACCGACGGCCAAAGTGAGAGAACCATCCAAACACTTGAAGATATGCTCCGAGCCTGTGTGATCGATTTTGGCAAATCATGGGATACCCACTTTCCCTTAATTGAGTTCTCGTACAACAGCAGCTACCGCTCGAGCATAAAGGTTGCTCCTTTCGAGGCTTTGTATGACAGGAAGTGTCGCTCACCTCTTTGTTGGGCTGAGGTAGGTGACACCCAGTTGGCAAGAGGGAGAACACCAAACAGCACTCTTAGAGGACCCGAGATCATTCAGGAAATGACGGAGAAAATAATCCAATTCAAGGCACGACTCCAAGCATCGTGTGACCGACAAAAGAGTTATGCTGATAAACGGCGAAAGCCTCTGGAATTCCAAGTCGGAGATCGGGTGCTATTAAAGGTCTCTCCCTGGAAAGGGATGATCTGTTTTGGAAAGCGGGGAAAACTAAATCCACGATACATCGGGCCATTCGAGATTCTTGCCCGGATTGGTCCGGTGGCTTATAAGCTGCAGCTACATGCGGAGCTCTGCAACGTACACCCCATGTTCCACGTCTCGAACTTGAAAAAGTGCTTATTAGAAGAAACCCTAGTCGTTCCCCTGGATGAGATCGAAGTAAATGAAAACCTCATATTCGTTGAAGAGCTTGTTGAGATAATGGACATAGAAGTGAAGCGTACAAAACAGAGTCACATTCCGATTGTGAAGGTTCGATGGAACGCTAAGCGTGGACCGGAATTCACATGGAAACGCGAGGACCAGATGAAGCTAAAGTACCCTCACATATTCTCTCATTTATATTTCTATCTTTCAAAAGAATTTCGAGACGATATTCCCTCTAACGGGGGGATGATGTCACAACTAGCATTTTTGGCTACGAAATTATGTCCTCATGTACTCAACTTTTATGTAACTTGTAATCTAAGTTGATGTTATGTACTAATGCTCATTCCCAAAACAACTATTTGAACCAAAACTCACTCGTGAAGTTCAAAATCTAACTCAATACATCTCATATACTCAACTGTAGGTTTGAAACCCTAATATCCCAGTTCAAACTCAAAAATGGACCAAAATCCTCTTATTGGGCCTAATGGGCCAGTAAACTTTCAATTTAGCTATTTTGTGCCAAGGAACTCCATTTGGAATCTAATTGGACCCACTTTCATTTAACTATAACCTTTTGGGCCATGTTGGGCCTAAAATATCTCACTTCATTGTCATGGGCCTTTATGGGCCGTGAACAATCTTCTTGAACCTAAATAGGCCGAAAACCCATTATGTTCACTCTTTTGGGCCGTAAACCCAATTCTTTCATCATTTTGGGTCGTAAACCCTCAAATGGGCCCAATGGGCCGAAAACCTTCACAGTGGGCCACATAATTTCAAATATATGCAAAAATGGCCCAAGCATTTCTTTCTCTTTTCCTTCCCTCTCATTCTCGGCCATATATACATATAAAAAAAGGAAAATTAATTAACATAAATTAAGGCTTGACACCTCATATTTGTTTAATGGATGTCCATGTAATTACACAACATTTATCTAGACAAATCTCATTTATCCATACATGTCATTTCTCATCTCTCTCTTCTCTCTTCTCTTTTCTCTTCTTTTTACCCTTGGCCGAGAGCATCCATAACACCCCCATTTTCCACTTCACAATCCCTAACAATTCCTCTCATATCTCTCTATAACACCAAGGAGTATTCTACCATTTTTCTGTTGGGTTTTGAGCATTCTAACACTTCCTAAGTGTACATGCAACCCTATTAAACCTTGGATCTATGTTTGTCTAAGATACATGCAAAATATTATTTTCCAAGGTTTATAACCTATCTAGCATGGCATGGGGTACTTTTAACCATAAAAGAACTAGATGAATTACATACCTTTTGTTGATTGTTGATTCCTTGGAGTTTGAGAGCCAAGCACCAATAATGTGAATGCCTCAAATGGAAATCACAAATCACCACAAACTTGGAAAATGTATGAGAGAGTATACTAACTCTTGATTTTGGCCACCACACTTACACACACACTAGTGTCTTTTTCATGCAACATAAGCTTGTTTATATAGTGTACATGGTTAGGGTGAAACCCTAATAACCCATGTCTTTTCCTCTTCCAAGGATCCATGGGTAAAAGCTCCATGGATCATCCATGGACTTCCATATAAGCTTAGCCCATTCCAAATGAGTGTTAGCCCACACCATATAAATATAATAGCCCATGATTTAATTAGTCTTCCTTTTAATCACTAAATTAATTCATAATTAATTCATAATTAATTCAAGATTAAAACTAATTAAGTAACATGACTTTATATTAATATATTATAACTTATAATATATTAATAAATCGTAAGTATACAATTCTCATAAAATTATCCATAACTAGTTCGGGTGAAGTGCAACCCAAATGGACCATGCCGGGTCGGGTCAAGTATATACCAAATAAGTTATGGACTTAGACACCTTATCCAATAGACTCCCACTTGGATAAGTCTAATAACTGTATTTGCCTATATTACTTCAGGAACCAACCGGCAATCGTAGCTCTCGAAAACTCTTGTGAACTATGAAGCGCCATTTTAGATAAGTGATCATATAATCCTCTGCTCTCATGATATCAGTCGGACAAATACATGGAACAATGTCTTACTTATTGTCTAGCAGTTGTTTCTCGATTTCCGATTTGTTTGACAAAGAACTTAACTAAACACATCAATTTAGTTCTGACCGGGCCCGGTACATGGGTCAACACAAAATCATCGAGGGGCCCAGATATCGCTTCTATTTCTAGAAGGAACAGATAAACTTCGACTCATATGCTTGTTCTACTACTTATTGAATTGCACACAAAGGCACGTTTTATAACATCAAGTTACTGATGCGTTTACGTGCAATCAATGCACAACCAACTCATAGGTAACAACTCATATCTCTAGGTTTGAAGACTTATATGATATTACCGTCTCACGATCACTCGAGATAAATTCCATGAAGTGATACAAGTGAGCGTGGGTTTATTCCAATACTCATAACTTATGAGTACTCATGAATGTTGTAGCAACCATTGCTATGGCTAAACACCTTTAGTCATCTACAATCCCAATTCATGACAGTCTTGATTCATACCTACTTCCGACATATGACCGACTGTGGAGAGTTTGAATAAATTAATTATTCTGGAAGTCAAAACATGCAAAACTGAAACAATAGTAAATAATTGACAATGATAGCAACACTTTACTCATAAATAAATCACAAATTTTATTCATCATCAAACGTCGATTACATTTTACAAGTTTCAGAAAAGGCTATCTAATCTGTAAAACTAATATCGTCCCTCAGCCCGATGCGCCTCGTATGCTGCAAATGCTTCACCCTCGTCAGTCCTTTCGTAAGGGGATCCGCAGGGTTCTCATCTGACGATACCCTCTTTGCCACGAGGAATCCCTCTTCTATCTTGTGTCTTATGAAGTGATATTTTCTGTCAATGTGTCGGGATCTGCCATGATCTCTTGGTTCCTTGGCTAAGGCAACCGCACTATTGCTGTCACAGAAAATCTCCATAGGCTCCTTAATAGCTGGTACAACTCCAAGGTCTCCGATGAAGTTCCTCAGCCATATCGCCTCCTTTGCCGCTTCACTCGCTGCTATGTACTCTGATTCACAAGTCGAATCAGCTACAGTCTCCTGTTTGGAACTCTTCCAAGCGATTGCCCCTCTATTTAAGGTAAAGACCCAGCCCGACTGAGAGCGGAAGTTATCCCTATCAGTCTGAAAGCTAGCATCACTATACCCTACTACTCTCAAGTCATCACTCCCACCAAGGGTAAGGATCCAATCCTTAGTCCTCCGCAGGTACTTGAGAATATTCTTTACCGCAGTCCAATGAGCCTTGCCAGGGTTCCCCTGATATCTGCTGACCATGCTCAAAGCGAAGGCCACATCAGGACGAGTACAAGTTATAGCATACATGATCGAACCAACAGCGGAAGCATAAGGTAATCGACTCAGCTCAGCTATCTCATCTTCTGTACTCGGGCTCTGAGCCTTGCTCAGTTTGGCATTGCTTGGGATCGGTAATTCTCCTTTCTTGGAATTCTGCATGTTGAACCTTTTCAACACCTTATCCAAGTAGATACTCTGACTAAGTCCAATTAGTCTTTTACTCCTTTCTCTTAATATCCTTATCCCTAGGATATAGGTAGCTTCTCCAAGGTCCTTCATAGCAAAGCACTTCCCAAGCCAGGACTTAACCTCCTGCAAGGTTGGGATGTCATTTCCTATGAGTAGTATGTCATCCACATACAGTACCAAAAAACTAACTATACTCCCACTAGCTCTGACATACACGCAGGACTCATCTTCACTTCTTGAGAAACCAAACTCTTTGACCTTCTCATCGAAACAAAGATTCCAACTTCGAGATGCTTGTTTCAATCCATAAATGGATTTCTCAAGCTTGCACACTCTATTGGGGTACTCTGCACTGACAAAACCTTCTGGCTGATTCATGTAAACATCCTCAGCCAACTTTCCGTTAAGGAAAGCGGTTTTGACATCCATTTGCCATATTTCATAATCATGAAATGCAGCAATGGCTAGCATAACCCTAATAGATTTAATCTTTGCTACTGGTGAAAAGGTTTCATCATAATCAATTCCCTGAGTCTGAGTAAACCCTTTCGCAACCAGTCGAGCCTTATAAGTGTGCACCTTCCCATCCATGTCGGTCTTCTTCTTGAAGATCCATTTGCACCCGACTGTCTTACGGCCTGGTACATTGTCAACCAAGTTCCAAACTTGATTGTCATACATGGACTGTATTTCGCTGTCCATAGCCTCCTTCCATTTAGCAGACTCTTGGCCTGCCATGGCTTCCTTAACACTGTTAGGTTCATCCAGATTTACCAGTGTACTGTCACTGATAAATGTATCACCTTCCGTAGTAATATGAAATCCATAATAAAACTCAGGTGTGTTCCTAACCCTTGTGGAACGCCTCGGAAGTATAGACTCGTCAGCTGGATCAACAGGAATTTCCTCCTCAAGTTGATTGCTAGTGTCTGAGGTTCCTTCACCAATCGAGTCTTGAATTTCTTCAAGGTCAATTTGCCTCCCACTGTCTCCTTGGCTTATAAATTCTCTCTCTCGAAAGACCCCACTCCTAGCCACAAAGACCACATTCTCACTGGGTCTGTAGAAGAGGTAACCAAAGGATTTTTGTGGGTAGCCGATGAAAATACACCTTTCACTTCGAGGTTCGAGCTTGTCATGAGTTTCGCGCCTCACGAAAGCCTCGCAACCCCAAATCCTGATATGGTCCAAATTGGGAACTTTCCCAGTCCACATTTCATGAGGTGTTTTGGCAACCTTCTTTGTAGGGACTAGATTAAGGATGTGGGCGGCAGTCTCTAAGGCATACCCCCAAAAAGAGATTGGTAGCGAAGCTCGACTCATCATAGAGCGAACCATGTCCAACAAAGTTCGTTTGCGCCTCTCAGCTACACCATTCAGCTGTGGTGTCTTGGGAGGTGTCAATTGTGAGACAATCCCACACTCCTTAAGATAGTCGAGGAACTCAGTACTAAGATACTCACCACCTCGATCGGATCGAAGCATCTTAATGTTCCTGCCCAATTGATTTTCTACTTCCTGTTTAAACTCTTTAAACATTTCAAAAGTTTCTGACTTATGTTTGATTAAGTAGACATAACCGTATCTACTAAAATCATCAATAAAAGTCACATAATAGCGATTAGCATCCCTTGTGGCGGTTTTGAATGGTCCACATACATCAGTATGTATAAGGTCCAACAAACCCTCACTCCTTGCACAAGTACCAGTGAAGGGTGATTTTGTCATTTTTCCAAGTAGACAAGACTCACAACTATCATCCGACTTGAGGTCGAACGACTCCAAAACTCCATCCTTTTGGAGCTGGCCTATGCGTTTCTTGCTTACATGTCCAAGACGACAATGCCACAAAGATGCTTTATCCAAGCTAGTAGAAGAATCAATATATAATACATTATTTCCTAAATTATCTATAACCGATACAGCTTCATACACACCATCACAAGGTAATGCTTTAAAATAAAGAACATTATTAAAGAAAGCATTAATACTACCAACTTCATTATCAAAAGAAAAGGTAAAACCTTGTTTGTACAAAGCATGAAAGGAAATAATATTCCTCGCCATTTCAGAAGAGTACACATATTTATTCAAATCTAACTTTAACCCACTATCTAGCAACAAAGTATAAACTCCAATCTTGGTAACAGGTGCAACCTTCTTGTTCCCCATGATTAAGTTTATCTTTCCGTGCTCCACATCCTCACTTCTTCTTAGGCCCTGCAAGTCACAACAGATGTGAATACCACAACCTGTATCAAGAACCCAATAATTAGAATATGGTGAGTTATTAGACAATATAGTGTAAATACCTGCATGGGATGGTTTCACTTTCCCATCCTTGACATCTTGCAAGTACTTTGGGCAGTTTCGCTTCCAGTGCCCCTTATTTTGACAGTAGAAGCATTCAGCATCCTTAGGGATGGCAGAAGGAGTGATAGAACCACTTTTGGTTCCAGATGAGGAGCCCTCAAGGGACTTTCCCTTGGTACCCTTCGAAGGGTGCTTCCTCTTCTTCCCTTTGCCTTGCCCGATAGCCAAAACAGGGGTAGTAGTAGGAGTAGGAGTAGCAACCGACTTACTCTTAAGACCACTTTCGGCAGTCTTCGGAAGTCCTTGAAGCTTACTGAGTGTGACTTCCTCCTTGTTCATGTGGTATGTCATACGAAATTGATCATAACACGATGGCAAGGAGTGCAAAATGATATCAATTGCCAACTCCTCAGGGAAGTTCACATTCAGTTTCATTAGACGGTCCACATACCTTTGCATTTTCTGCATGTGGCTCGTGATTGGTTCGCTATCCTTCATACGGGTAGTGATCATGGAGGAGATTATTTCATATCGCTCTTGACGAGCACTCTGATGGTACCTTTCCATCAGATCCTGATGCATCTCAAAAGGGTAATAGTCCTCATAGGACTTTTGGAGTTCAGCTGTCATGGTGGCCATCATGATGCATGCCACCTTGGTGGCATCTCTTTCATGTGCCTGATACTCAGTGACCTCCTCAGGAGTAGCAGTGGACTCATCAAGCTCCTTTAGCTCCTTATCGAGGACATATTCCTTGTCCTCGTAACGAGTAACCATCCTGATGTTCCGGATCCAATCCATGAAGTTGGAACCATCAAAGATGACCCTCCCACAAAGGTTCATGAGGGAAAAGGAGCCAGTAGGGTTAGAGCCCGAAGCTTTGTTGTTGGAAGACATCTGAAAAGAAGAAAACAAGTTTAGATTAGATATTTCGAATCCTTAATAATACACCCAAATATAATATTAAGGCTAGGATCCAACATAATATATTATAACTTAGAAGAGGGATGCCGTAATCTAAGCTATAATATATTTGAAGGTAGGTGAATGACGATTCACCAATTTCCACCATGAAAACGAAATGAATTATTAGGTTTAATTGGTTTTTGAAATTCCTAGATTCCTTTGAGATTCATTGAACTTTTCAATGGCATGTTTCAATCTCGATTGTGCCCTTCAAGTTTTGTGACTAGGATGCCGAGGATCACAAAACAAGGTGTGAATAACCATGCAAATTCACTTGGTACCCTTAATATTATCACCTAATCAATGTGCCGGTTAACCACACACGCTCCACCGATCTATGATAAACATTAAGTCACCCTTCGTGATCCATACTAGTCCAAGTTAGTGTGCCGGTTAACCACACACGCTCCACCAACGACTTGGTAAGGTATAAAGTGTGAATTTCATGGGTTAGCACCATATTCACATTTTCCTAAAGTAACTAAGATTGGGAATTTATAAAAGGTTTTGGTTACTTTATAATATTCATCATACTTTTAATGAGAATTTATAAGTCCTTGTCCTACCCGTTCGGCTAACGACCCTCCACCAGTCAAGCAAGCGGTGGGTGAGAGTGGACACCCATTAAGTTGCCATTTTATAGGCAACAACCTTATACCCACCTTATAGACTGGCTTCATGAATGAGGTCTACTAGCGGTAAGACGACTTTGATCTTATACATATATATAATAATTAACCATTAATGTTATAAATAGTATAAGGGTTGAATTTTAACTTTTAAAACTCTAAGGGTTTGGAATTAAAGTATATTAAAGTGTGTGTAACTTTACAAATTCCAAAACTTGAGGACAAGTTTTGAAACTATTCAAAACTTTTCATTTCATAACTTATGAATTAAAGGTTCATAAAAATGAAGACTCTTCATTTCCATGTAACTTATGTGTTTTAAGTGTGTGTTTAAAAGAAGTGACCTTTGGATATCCATAACTTGAGGACAAATTATGGACTCCATTAAAACACATAAATGATCAAGAATTAATCCTAAACAATTCAGTAAATAATTCCTATCATCTTCTAAATTCATAAGAACATGAACATGATCATCAAAGTTTCAAGAATTATATGAACACATACAAAGCATGAAATTTTGATATAAGCTATTGTAAATGGATTAGAACAACCATTACACCAACTAAAACAAGTTTTGAAACACCAAAACAGTTTAGGGTAATGTTTCTAGTCCATTTCCAACAGCAAAAGTCGAAAATCTGCATTCTGAGGCTCCTACTCGCCGAGTGCACGAACCTACTCGGCGAGTAGGATGAGTTTACACATGAACTCGGCGAGTCCCCCCATGGACTCGGCGAGTTCATCAGTCAGACAGCAAAAAAATCGACCTTTTATCACTATTTTGCATCAAGTATCAAACAAACAAGCCTAGGCTCTGATACCACTGTTGGGTTTTGAGCATTCTAACACTTCCTAAGTGTACATGCAACCCTATTAAACCTTGGATCTATGTTTGTCTAAGATACATGCAAAATATTATTTTCCAAGGTTTATAACCTATCTAGCATGGCATGGGGTACTTTTAACCATAAAAGAACTAGATGAATTACATACCTTTTGTTGATTGTTGATTCCTTGGAGTTTGAGAGCCAAGCACCAATAATGTGAATGCCTCAAATGGAAATCACAAATCACCACAAACTTGGAAAATGTATGAGAGAGTATACTAACTCTTGATTTTGGCCACTACACTTACACACACACTAGTGTCTTTTTCATGCAACATAAGCTTGTTTATATAGTGTACATGGTTAGGGTGAAACCCTAATAACCCATGTCTTTTCCTCTTCCAAGGATCCATGGGTAAAAGCTCCATGGATCATCCATGGACTTCCATATAAGCTTAGCCCATTCCAAATGAGTGTTAGCCCACACCATATAAATATAATAGCCCATGATTTAATTAGTCTTCCTTTTAATCACTAAATTAATTCATAATTAATTCAAGATTAAAACTAATTAAGTAACATGACTTTATATTAATATATTATAACTTATAATATATTAATAAATCGTAAGTATACAATTCTCATAAAATTATCCATAACTAGTTCGGGTGAAGTGCAACCCAAATGGACCATGCCGGGTCGGGTCAAGTATATACCAAATAAGTTATGGACTTAGACACCTTATCCAACATTTTCTTCCAAGATTCGTGAACTAGAGGTGTTTCACCAAAGCTTTTCATCAAAGATCATCACTCTTGGGTAAGCTACTCTCTATGTTGATTAACTTCATTTTATGATAATCTTCACTCCTTAACACTCTATTTCATGATCCATGCTCTTAGAACTTCTTAGAACTCGAAAATATCTTCAAGGAAGCTTGTTAGAGCCGAAAACTCCTCCGATCTTCTTCCAAAACCGATCCAACACCCCAATGTGAGTTCATACCCCCTATTTTCGGTCTTTACTATGTTTTGGGGGAGAATACTAGTTGTTTTGTGTAGATCTAAGTGTATATGCATGATTTTGTGTGTTTTTCTTGATATAAGTCTGATTATGTGTCATAAACATCATGAACTCGAAAATATGCTAAAATATGGTGATATTTGTGGAACATAACACTTGATACAACTTATTATGCAAAGAAAAGGTTTAAAACATTACAAGGTTGTTTAAAACTAAGAAAATCACATAAGAGGGCCAAAAATGACAAAATAATCAAAAAGTGAAGTTATTATGCATAACTCACGGTTTTGAAAAGATTTATTTGAATAAATATGGATCTTTATGGTATTTATGATTTTAGAAGCGTTAAAAGTGTAAACTTTCACAAATGGGCCTCATAGTGGACTTTCACGACTTTTGGGCTAAAATTGTAAATTTTTGGACTTTTGTGGGCTTAAGTGTCAATTTAAACAAAGTTGAACCAAAAATGTTATTTTTCGTTTATAAGGGTTGAAAATGATAATTTTATCAAACTTGGGCCAAAAAGGAATAATTTCTATACTTTTGGGCCGAAAATGATCCTTTTGACAAAAGTAGGGTTAAAAATGTTATTTTACTCGAATCAAGCCCTTAAATGTAAACTTTTGGTTTTAAAGGACCTAAAGTGTCATTTTTACCAAAAATGTGCCCAACTGTAAATTTTCGGTTTTAAGGACCAAAAATTTCTTTCAACAAAAGTGGGCATTTTATGTTATTTTGGTGAACAATTAAGCTTAACCAACCAACGTAACAACAAACGGATTAATTACGTTATTTACATCTTAATTGGGCCCAGAATATATATTACATGTTTATTGGGCCTTAGTGGTCCATTTACATGCTTGTTGGGCGTGGAATGTTCATTACATGTTTACTACGCCTTTGTGGTCCATTTACATGCTTATTGGGCCTGGAATATACATTACATGTTTATTGGGGCTTAGTGGTCCATTTACATGCTTGTTAGGCCTAGAATATCCATCTACATGCTTGTTGACTTCATTCATTCACGTATATATACTCGTTTGGCTTTGTAAACTTAAAACTTACAAGGAAACAATATACTTTGTGCAATTCAATATTCGCGTAAATTCAGTTAAGGATCTTGTGAGACACGTCGTTTGGCACCTATCGAGTGTACAACCGTAGCTTGTAGTTATAACCAGAGTCTCCTGGAGGGAGAGCGGGAGTTTGTGTATAGATCTATAAGGGGTTGACACCCCACATCTGAGCTGTTCGCTATAGTTAGACTAGGGCAGTGTAGGGTGACAAACCTTACCTAAACAAGTCGGCATCTGAAAAATGCCATGACGGGCGGATTAGTCATTATCAAGTATGGTTATAACGACTCACTTAGAGGAATTAACTCCATTATAAAATTTACAGAATACCTTTATAGTTTGGTAACTCGGAAACTTACACTGATAAGACTACAACGTTTTTATAGACAGACAATATCGGATTGTCTGGGACCATTCACTTTATACATTTTCAAACATTAACACAAATGTATTAATACATGATCGGACACAAACATTTCAAATTGTTTTTCATAAAATATAGGATTTTCTGGTGTTTACAAAGTAATACAAAACATTTTACTCAAACATGCTGATGAACTCACCAACATTATATGTGTTGACGTTTTCAAATTAACTTGTAGTCTTAGGAAATCGTTAAGCAGAAAGGTCGACAGGAACATATGGAAATTGTCATATTTTGTATCATCATACATTAACTATTCTGGCATGTAATATTTAATACAATACTTGATGTAAACAACGATGGTTGTATTTTGGTATGTATGATGATGGTGTTTGTCATGTTTCATTTATATTCACTGTCATGATATTACAAGATGAAGTCACCCAACCCCCGAACGTTTTCGCTGTCTGGTTCGGGGGTATGACAGATACTCATAACCAGCATACACTATACTCCTCAGGCCCTGCCTGGCATCGGGCCTTGCCCGGTAAACATACCAATCCATAACGCACACAAGAGTTACGCAGACGTCTAGCATTCTAACATAAAAAACATGGGCCGACATTGGTGCCTTTGACCCGGTAAACCCAGTGAGGAGACTCACCTCGCACTGCCGAATCACACAGACGATCCCTAGATGCTGGATGACAGATCCCCGAACTATCAACATCAAAATAACACCCAATTAACAATTGGGTTCTAATCCATAACCCATAAATCCATAATTGGGACTTAATAGAGGGCTTAAATCATGCATGAAACCATTCTTCACATAAAGCTTGCACCCTTTTGTCAAGGATACCAAAACAAACTCAGATCTGAAAGAACAATCCCTTAAATAACCCAACTCGTCCATGGGCCCAGAAAAGGGGACCAAAATCATAACAAACTAGCCATGAAGAGATCTAATCAAACACATGTCAAGATGCAAACTTGATACCTCAAAGAGACTGCAAGAAGTGGATAGATTCTGGATCTATGATCTTCCTTCCAAGCTAAGCACCTTCAATTTTCAAAGTTTCCTTTAGAAATGAGCAAAATAACCACAAGAATCCACTCAAGGCTCCAGAAAACCACCAAGAAAGCTTAAGGGGAGAATTAGGGTTTGAGTGGCAATTGAGGCTGGTAAGGAGGCCATCTATGAGGACTTAAGTGTTGGGTTTTGAGCATTCTAACACTCCTATGGTGTACATGCAAACCTAGATTCTTTGGATCTATGTTTTCTCTAATATACATGCATACTTTCAATTTTCAAAGCATCGTCCTAACTAGCATACAATGGAGTATAAACAACATGAAATACAAGTTAGATGACATACCTTTTAGTGTAGTTGGAAACCTTGGACCTTTAAGAACTTAGTACCCCAAGTGTTGCACCTCAAATGGAATCACACATCACCACCAACAATGGAGGAACTTGAGAAGAGATTCCTTGCACACACAAAATTCTGCTAGCCCTCTTGCAACTCACCTAGGTCCCGATTTTGGTAGCTATGAGGCTTCTTATATAGTGTGACACAACTAGGGTTACACCATGTAAACCCTAATGTGCATGACTTTCCACATTCCTTAGGCTCCATGGGTTTTAACCTCCATGGAGTATCCATGGGTCGCCTCATGGGTTTAGCCCAACATAAAGAACTATGGATCATAAGCCCACTTTATAAGAATGAATGATTTACACAATCAATCCTCATATATTTAATTAGTCTCTTTTGATCACAAAATTAATTCCAAATTAATTCTTGATCAATACTAATTAAATAATATGATTTCATATTAATATATTAGAACTTATAATATATTAATAAACCATAAATAACCTCTTCTCAATTATCCATCCTTCAGATTGTTCCGGTGCCATGCAACCCAAATGGACCATGCTACTCTCGGGTCAAGTACATACCAATTATAGTTATGGACTAAGACAGTAATCCAACAGTCTCCCACTTGGATAAGTCTAATAACTATTATTGCAAGTACGACTCCACAACCCAACTAGCAATCGTAGCTCTTAAAAGCCGTTGTCGAACTTTGACCTAGTCAATAACGCGTCTATTAGATAAGGGATCATATATTACTCCATTCTAGATATCATATGGACTGAGACATGGATTATAATCATTCTTTCTGTCCATCTGTTGTTTCCCGATTTCTGATTTATGACGACCGACTAATTAAACAAATCAAATCAGTACAGGCTTGGCCAAGCACTTAGGGGTGTCATCACTAAATCATCGAGAGGCCCACAGATATCGCTTTTATCCACGTGGGTTAAAAGGAACGGATAAACTTCGACCCAAATGCTTTATTGCACTTACTCATCAAATTAAACACAACGATACATGTTATAAGACCAAGTTACTGGTGTGTTTACGTATGTCAATGTGCAACCGACTTGTAACTACAACTCACATGTCTCCGTTCCAAGAATATAAGATATTATCGTCTCACAATCACTCGTGATAAAATCCATGAAGTGATTCAGATGAGCATGGGTTGAATCCAATACTCGAATCTTATTCCAGGAGTACTCATGAACACTATAGCAAACCTGTGCTATCACTAAAACACCTCTACAGACCCATTCATGACAGTTTTACCTCAATACCTACATCCAAAGTATGATCGACTGTGGATGGTTTGAATAACCTAGTTATTCGGGAAGTCAAAACATGCAAAGTGAAACACAAGAATAATACTAATCCTATATGGCCCCAAAACTTTTGAGTGTCATATTGATTACTCATTATTCATTGTATAATGTTTCGTTTTATCAACTTAATACTTGAATTAAAACAATAGCTATGCCATGCTCCAAGCATGCACACTATGTTTGTATATGGTCCTGACTTTGTGAAATAGATCAATTGAAAAACATTTTAATGATGCTCATTTCTCAATTCCAAATCTTTATTGCAACTGTAAGAATTCCAAATTCTTGTCACTGCTAAACTATCATGTAATGCAGCCTTTGTAATGTCATGGTACCAAAAGTCACAGAGACTTGACCAACGATATTACAAAATTTTCCACTGGAGATTGTTGAAAAAGCAATTCCAAGGAAGTGAAGTCTCAAATTCAAAGTACATTCCTTTGAACATCCTTCTTGCATTAAGTTTCCTAATGTTTCACAGATTTAAAGAATAACTTCCACTTATGGAAACATTTCCATATTCCCATTTTGATTATCACTTCTGAACAAGACTTACCTCTTCTCAGAGTATGTCAATATGGTCCTTTCCAAAATTTTAAATATACTTCCAATTGTCCATGAGCAACCGATCTTTGGTAAACCTCAGATTGTCCTCGACAATTGCTTAACCATTTTAGTCATATCCGGTTCTATTCCGTTTTCCCTCTTAATGCCCTAGGCATTTGAAAAATTAGAACACGAGAATATTATAGCATATGCAATCGATACTATACCCGAAGCATATGGGATGCGATTCATAATGTCTAACATAAAGACATGATACTTGATCAGCCTTTTGCTATAATATTTCTATTTGCCATGTTCTCATAATTTTGATTATGAAGAGGGATGCCGTAATCATAACCAAATTTTGAGAACGCAATTAACCTTTCCATATATAGAATTTCCTTATGTTGAATCATTCCAACATAACATTCATATATATTTCACTAAATTTGATTAAAAACTCAATCTAAGCTTTTAGATTTTTAAATGAAGTATAATTTCCTCTCCCTTAATTATAGCAAAACAACTTTTCAAATCCACAACTTTGCGATTTGAAACTTTTGTTTTCTATAATTAACATTGCTAACTTGCATCATTGTCCATAATAATTATGCTCCCACTAGCATAATAATTATTATCTTACTAGCATAACACTTATGCTCCCACTAGCTTTGGCATGTACCCAGAAATCAGTTGGACTTCTAGAAATCAATACTTATTGAATTTCATTACCAAAGTTCAGATTTCTGATATGAGATGCTTTGATAAGACTTTATCTAGGCTTCTCAAAATCATACACCTTTCCTTAGATAGCTCACATGTGTGTAAACAATTTTAGAACTTACAACAATAAGTCTCAAATGTTTAGAACTTTACCATTTCTCACAATTCAAACTATGAAGAGGGATGTCGTAATCATAATCGAATTTGAGAATGCAAAAATCACAATTGCTAACTATTAAAATCTACTTAGTGAAAACGTTTCCTCACAATCATTTTCATGAATTGGAGATGAACCTTATGACACTCAGATTTTATGGTGTATGTGTTCCTATCCATGTGAATTTGTCAAACCATAATCACAAGACAAAGTTAGTGATAAATCCAAACTCATATGAACTGAACTTGTTCAATCTTAATTTCTTGCCACCTAGCAGCACAAGGGCCTACCATTGCTTCCAGGGTTGTTATGCAAACAACTGAGAACTCATAGAACTCACATGCATTGTCAACTTTAACTGGAGTGGACATAGAAATAAGAATATGTCAACACGATAGGTTACAAACCTCAAGTTGTGTGCTAGTGTCTAACAATAGGTTTTCTCTTGATTAGTTCTTGAAACTTTCAAGATCTTTAAGACTCCCACTAACCTCTTGACATATAAGGCTTTCTTGTCAAGAACCATTCCTTGACAAACAAATATTCAAGAGTTAGTGCGGATTCTAATCAAGACTACCACTTCACACAATTGACCTTAGTTGGTCTTTGTTTTACCCAAAACATCACAACTTACCAAATTCAAATGTACAAGAGTAGAAAACATTTTACTCTACATTTGATAAGTGTTATAAACCTTCCTTAATTGAGTGTCACTCAAGGCACAAGCTTGGAGTATGACTCTAAGACTTGTTTTTGGAACGAAGTATGACTCATCTTCTAGATGTAACCATTTCAACAATTCACGATTCCTCTTCTTAGCCATACAAATGCACTAAGATATCCTTCGAGGATAAATTGTGACATGGTTTTCATAATCATTAAGATGATCATAAAACACGATACTCAAGTACTCTCCCATCTTTTGAGATTAGAGAAACTTTTATCTTTCTGCCTAATTTGATTCTTCTTATTCGTTCTGCTATACATTGAAATCTTTTCAACGATTCAGAATTATACTTAATCTTGTAAGTATAACCATATTTACTAAACTTTAGTAAATCATGACGAATAGTCTTATTGATCTTTGTGGTGGACCTGACCAGCGCACACCCAGTGTACCCGATCCCCTAGTCCTTCACTTGACTCATATATTCATGTGAACAACGAATTAGCCTTAATTTCCCAAAGACAATTAAAGGTTCTCATTCATCACACACTACAAGTTGCATGATTCCAAGTTTCTATCCAACTGAAACTTGGGTGATGAGAATCTTTCCTTATTTGGAAAATTTTGTTACTGCCACAAACGAAAGAATCAAATCCATATTGAACATTGCTAGAATATACAAACATCAATTTTTTCACAAATGTCATTGTAAGGAAACATAAAATAAAACAAAATCAAAATTTTATTTATTTATAAAATGCGGAAAACTTTTCCTTACAATGCAATTACAAATGAAAACTATGTTTCTAAATATTTCTAAGCAATCTATCATAACTCTTAAGCAGCAGCTCAAAAATCCGATCATCGAACCATGCGATTGAAATCCATTTCTTCGCGATCAGACTCAACATACTCTTCCTTTAAGCTTCCTTTCGTTTCTTTGATTCTTCAAAACATCAAAATGTAATTACATTACATCATGTATTAAGAATCTCCAAATAGGAACTTAATAGAGTTAGACAGTGGATTTTACCTGAAGTAGAGTCAAAAGTTTTGACTTTACCATCCTTGTGATCTTTCAGGTAAATATGGCAGCTTCGCAACCAATGCCCCTTCTCTTGGAAATAGAAACATATGGACTCTTTGGGAATGACACATGGGACAATCTCAGACTTAGCCATTCTCTTTACCATTTGGTCAACCGGGTTGACTATGGCCGATCCCTTTCCATTGGGAAGAAAGAGCTTTTCTGGACTTCCAATGTTACAATTGTCAATATCCATGGAAGTTTGGGGAGTAGATCTTCCAGTCAAATTTGCTTTACCAGTGCGCCAAATCATTGCTGATTCAGTAGCAACAAGCAAATATGTTAGATCAATAAGGGTCATGTCGTGGTCTCCCATATAGTAGTCCTTAAGGGAACCCGCTATATGACTTAGGAAGTGATTGAAGAACCCATTCAACAACCAACTTCCTCGAGACTTTGACACCCAACTCTCCCAGCTTGTCAATATGTAACTTCATCTCCAAGACGTGAGTACATACATACTTTCCTTCCTGCCAATAGGGCTTTGAGTGACCTTGAACTTATGGTTAGGGAGAATTATTGAAGGAGGTGGAGGATATGAAGTATGATTTCCAGTTCCATTAATGCATGACAAAGGGATTAATCTTTCACCTCGATTGCCATGTGAGACATCATCTTCATTAGGAAGGCCTTTTCCAAAAGGATAAGGAAGACCATAGTTGTCTGAACTTAGACATTAATGAGGGAGAAATTCAAGTTGAGTTGATTTTAGTCCTTAATATAACACCCAACATAAAATATTAAGGCTAGGACCCAACACAATACTTTACAATTTGGAAGAGGGATGCCGTAATCCAAATTGCAAAATATTTGAAGGTAGTTAAATAATGATTTACCAATTTCCACCATGAAAAACGAAATTGATTATTAAGTTTTAAATGGATTGAAATTCCTAGATCCTTTGAGATTCATTTAACTTTTCAATGGCATGTTTAAATCTCGATTGTGCCCTTCAAGTTTGTAACTGGGATGCCGAGGATCACAAATAAGGTGTGAATAACCATGCAAATTAGCTTGGTACACCCAATGTTACAACCACCTAATCAATATACCGGTTAACCACACACGCTTCATTGATCTATGATTAACATCAAGCTACCCTTTGCCACGCACTGTCAGTCCCAGATTAGTGTGCCGGTTAACCACACACGCTCCACTAAGGACTTAACAAGGTGCAAAGTGTAATTTCATGGGTTAGCACCAAATTCACATTTTCCTAAGTAACTAAGATTGGGAATTTATAAGTGTTTAGTTACTTAGTATTTCATTATACTTTTAATGAGAATTTAAATGCATGTCAAACCCGTTCGGCTAACGACCCTCCACCAGTCAAGGAAGCGGTGGGTGACAGTGGACACCCCTTAAACTACCATTTTATAGGCAGTAACCTTATACCCCCCTTATAGACTAGCTTCGTGAATGAGGCCTACTAACGGTAAGACTGACTTTACTCTTGTACATATATATAAATATTAAACCTATAATATTATAATAGTATAAGGGTAAAATTTTAACTATTTTTTAAAACTCTAGGGTTTGGAACTAAAGTATTCAAAAGGTGAAACTTTACAAATTCCAAAACTAGAGGGCAAGTTTTGAAACTTGTCAAAACTTTTCAAATTCATAACTTATGAGTTTAATATAGGCTTTAATGAAAAGACTCTTGAAAATCCACAACTTGAGGACAAGTTATGGAGTTCATAAAACCATTTATGGGAAAAAGACTCTTTAAGTTCATAACCTATGATTTTAATCATCTCTTTAAAAGAAATTTTTTTCATTTTCCATAACTTGAGGACAAGTTATGGAATTCATCAAAACCATTTAGATCAAAAATTATAACAAGAAAATCAAAAATTTTGTCTATGATCTAAATTAAACTCATAAGAACAAGACAATTCATATCAAACAAATTTCATGTAATTAGTCTAACCATATAAACTAATACAAAACATGAAACTTTGATAATTATCTTATAAATTGGATAAGCATGATCATTACCACATCAAAAACGGGTTTATAAGTTCAAAAACAGTTTAGGGTAATGATCCTAGTCCAATTCCAGCCTTAGAACTCGAAAATCTGCATCGAGGAGCACCAACTCGTCGAGTGCATGAACTGACTCGGCGAGTTGGTCAGATTATAGGGTGGACTCGTCGAGTTCCCCAGTGGACTCGGCGATTCCACTGTCCAGACAGCAGAAAATCGATTTTTTAAGCTTTTGAAAGCAAGTAGCATCAAGTATATTGGAAAACAACCCTATGCTCTGATACCACTGTTGGGTTTTGAGCATTCTAACACTCCTATGGTGTACATGCAACCCTAGATGCTTTGGATCTATGTTTTCTGTAATATATATGCATATTTTCAATTTCCAAAGCATCATCCTAACTAGCATACAATGGAGTATAAACAACATGAAATACAAGTTATATGACATACCTTTTAGTGTAGTTGGAAACCTTGGACCTTTAAGAACTTAGTGACCTAAGTGTTGCACCTCAAATGGAATCACACAACACCACCAACAATGGAGGAACTTGAGAAGAGATTCCTTGCACACACAAAATTCGGCTAGCCCTCTTGCAACTCACCTAGGTCCCGATTTTGGTAGCTATGAGGCTTCTTATATAGTGTGACACAACTAGGTTTACACCATGTAAACCCTAATGTGCATGACTTTCCACATTCCTTAGGATCCATGGGTTTTAACCTCCATGGAGTATCCATGGGTCACCTCATGGGTTTAGCCCACCATAAAGAACTATGGATCATAAGCCCACTTTATAAGAATGAATGATTTACACAATCAATCCTCATATATTTAATTAGTCTCTTTTGATCACAAAATTAATTCTTGATCAATACTAATTAAATAATATGATTTCATATTAATATATTAGAACTTATAATATATTAATAAACCATAAATAACCTCTTCTCAATTATCCATCCTTCAGATTGTTCCGGTGCCATGCAACCCAAATAGACCATGCTACTCTCGGGTCAAGTACATACCAATTATAGTTATGGACTTAGACATTAATCCAACATTAAGGCCTTTAAATAGGGTGCAACACCCTATAATTAGGGTTTCCTTCCCAGCTGCCAACACACCGTGTTAAGATACCACAACACGTCGTGTTGGTCCATTAATCTTCGCGTTTCTTCAAATCTAGACACATCGTGTTGGTTCCTCTAACACGTCGTGTCCAACCCTAAAAGGGGCTTTACTCCCAACAATTCTCCTCAAGATTCTGGGTGTTACAAGCATACAAGATCGGTAAACTAACTAGCAAACAACATATGAGGCACGAAACATTAGACGAGGCACAGAACATTAGACAAGTTAATCTCATATGCGGTTTAAGTGACTATTTTTAGCTAATGACTAATTTTTGGCTATTTCTTGTATTGTAATTAAGAAATGGTTAATGTCATTCTAACCTAATCAACTATCATGTTATGTTTTAAATGGTCCTTCATATTATTTTTTTTGCATCTTAGGGGCATTAACTTCAATTTTTAAGTTTTAAAATGTTCTTTTTTAAAAAAACAAAGGGGTCTTCCAGTAAAACCAACCAAAATACAATGCTTTGTCATCTTGAATCATAAGGTCAGACTGTAGTACATTTGCGTTCGAAGTTTCGACAGTCTTCATTATAAAGGACTCAAGATTCCCAGAGCAAGTCAAGCCTTGGGTGGGAGAAAAGGGAAATGAAGAAATCCTTCTTGTGGCAACGCTTTTTCCGTATCAATATTGCTCTCTTCATCGTCATCATCATCACCATGAGCCACCAGTCAAAGGCTTCTATTTCCTAAAGCACCGTTCTTCAAAGGACTAAATGGGCGTAAACCCTAAAACTCTTGCCACCATAGATAATTTGTTAAGAAAACAAAGTTAAGGTAAACAAAAAGGGTTCTAATGTTGGCAGTAAAAGCAAGAAGAATAAAAAAGTTGTTAAAGAGGATGTTGATTTTCTATTGAGTTTCACGCTAAAACAAGATTAGAGCACATTCCTGAATCAAGCTCTGGTCCTTTTGATTATGCAAATCGGCTAATATCATGTTCAATGTCGATGGAAATAATCGGAAGGAAGTTCAAAACCTTCAGATGGATGATCAAGATAGCTTGATTGTCAACATGACAAGAAGAACGAAAATTCAGGTGGGTTTGCTGATTTAAAACAAAGAAACAAGGTTCTAATAATGGCAATCAAATGAACATGTAGCGATTGATTCAATGATATATGATGTCTAATTATGATCTTGTAGTTGAATCTGAGTGTGAGTTAGAGCAACAAGTAGACAAAGAAAAACAATCTTGTAATGTACCTAAAGGTATGAATCAAGGGTATGAAAATCGAAAGATGTTTGTCAGCGATTCAGAAGGTCCTTCTTCCAAAGGTCATTGATCAATTAATTACAGGTGATGTATTTCAGAAAGAAATCATAAAAAAGCTTAATCCAAGGGCAGATGATATGTTGTCTGGTAACGAAAAGGGAAAAGCAGATGGATAAGGTTGTATAAATGAAGTCATACTTCTGAGAAATATTATAACCGAATTAGAAAAAGAAGTGGTGGAGATGTGGAGATGGTGGTGTTTAGGGTTCTAGATAAGAGAATATTAGAGACACGCATTCTTCAAGATGATCATGAGCTGGATTTTAGTTTAATTTTTCTAGTGAAAAAAACCACATCATCAAGGAAACTGGTAATTGCAAGTAAAGATTCTTTTTAAACAGGTTAAAATAGAGTTCATGCTCCTAAACTATCAAAAAATAACATAAGGGACCATTTAAAAGAGATCATGATAATTGGTTGGGCTACAATGATATTAACCCAATTAAGAAAAAAAATATATAGATTTGTAAATCTCTCTTTATTTTATCTATGACAATAGGATTGTCAATTCGTGGTAATAGAGAAAAATGAAGAATCTCTCAATAGAAGAAATTTAACTGAACATTTGAAATGACTAAGAGCATGTAATTTTGTCAAATATCCATTGAGCGATCGGTTGTAATTTTAGTTATATTAGGTTTTTAAGATTTACCGACTTTAAATATTAAAGAACTTTGTTACAATATTATTTTGAATTTCGTTTATGTGTTTGTACTCATGTATCAAAGTTCCTTGTTTCACTACTGATGAAATTTAACTTTCGTTTTACATTTTCAAAGAGAGCTCGATGGGTTTCTGTTTGAAGTAACTTTTGTTCATTTTCGGCTTCATCGAATCTGCAAGGTATTTTATTTCTCTTAATCTCAACGAGTAAAACTAAGTTATTAACACTGTTGTTCATTGTAGTAAATTAAAAAGATGTGATTATATTTTATGTTTAAGAGTTCTGCATTGGCACAGAATCTAGAAAGCACAATTCAATCATTTTTCATCATTAACTAAACTAAATAATAGGCCGTTCTAAAAAAAAAAAACTAAACTAAATAGTATCCCAAACTCTACATACAATCAATATTTTAGTATGTAAATGCGCCTCCATAATATTTACACAAATTATGTCACATTTTATTTAAGTGGAAAACTAAAATAAATAAATAAATAAATAATAAACAAATAAATAAAATAATGATCATTGTTAATAAAATAACTGTCATTTTAACCATATAAACTTTTGCAATTTATTTTAAAATGTCCCTTACGTTTTTTTTTATAGTGTAGGCGTTTTTTTATATCCGTTTTATCTTTTGTTTTGAACCATTAACCTATTGTAGCAAGTTCTAATGACATCTAAACACAAATTTAATACATTTGTATCCTACATATGAGCCTAGTCAAGATGAACTTTCTAAAGAAGTCAAGCCACTGTTTTTTTTACATATAAGTCAAAATTAATGTTTGACTCCATTGATGAAGCAAGCACATATCAATGAAACCAATTACAACAAATACTGGAAACCAAATCCACACCTTTCTCATGTCATCGCTTTATTTCACCGCTCTATTCTTCGTCAGGGCCTCTATCGACGCCAAAGACGCCAAAGCTTTACTTTGCAGCGTCCCATATCGGATGGGATAAAACCCAACATTACTGGAAAGCAATAGTAACTTTGTAAAAAAATTTAATGAGAAGATTTGATTTGATATCCTTCCAAAAAGTTGGTTATATGAAAGATCAAGAGCTTGAAGATTCTCACATCCGGGTAATTAGGTTACCCTTCAAAATTTGGAGAATGACCATGACAAAATTGCAAAAATTGTCCCTATGGTTTGCTAATTTCTCTAGCAGGTCCAAAAAAAAGTTTATTAGCAAAAAAGGTCTTTATTTGATGGTTTAGCTGTGCTTTTGGTCCCTATTTCATTAACTTTAACATTTAGTTGTTAACTTTTTTAAAATAACAATTTTACCCTTAGGAATCATTTTTGTAGTTATCTCTTTTTACCAAATTAAAATGACCATTTCTGCAATTCTTCTTTTTAAATTTATTGAATTATTATATATTAATTCTTTTTTCTTTTTAATTTTATTGAACTATTATACATTAATTCCTTTTTTTTTAATTTTATTTTTATTGGATTAATTTTTTATCTGATTATTATATATCAATTAGTTTTATTTTTAATATATAATATTTATATATTAATAAATAGTATATTATTATATTATTAATTTCTTTTAACTATTTTTTTTAATTTGTTTATTGGATTATTTTTTTAAAAAAAAGTTGTTAGATTTTTTTTATTGGATTATTACATTTAATTTATTATATTCTTTTAACTATTTATTACTGATGACGTGCCTAGGGCAGCACGGCAGAAGCACGAGCCGGACACGCCAACCGGCCCTAGCCCAGCAGGCTCAGCGTCCGCTGGCGTCCCCGGGAGTGGAAGGCACAGGCGAAAGGCTCGCGCACGCCAACCAGGCCCAGCCCAGCAGGTTTAGCGTCCGCTGGCGCCCTCGGGAGCGGAAAGCACAGGCGAAAGGCTCGCGCCCGCCTAAGAGACGCTCCCAGCTCCAAGACAAAAGAAACGGTCAAGAGACAAGCAGGAGGATCAGACCATTACCGTCAGAGCCAATAAGAGCGCCCTAACGGTTAAAGGCGCATGACTCTCCAATCAGCGCCCTCTGAGCCTGTCTCCCCAAAAAGCGATCTTGTCTGGTACGGATCAGGCAAGGGAGCTAGGTATAAAAGGATACGCTATCATACCTATGAGGTAAGCTCTCCGGACTCTCTGAGAGCACACGCCCAAAGATCCTAAACACTCTCTAACTTGACCGTCGGAGCGTTCTTCCGGGAGCTCCTCCCGGAAAGCGGCTGACGGCCTTCCTTCTTTGTGATCTTGCAGAGGCAATCGAGAATCCAAGTGAACAATACCGATCGCGCCATCACAAGGTCGCATCATTTGGCGCCATCCGTTTATGAGACCAAGAACACAAACTAAAAGCACGAAAGTGACAAGTGAATGGCGTCCAACGGCAGTGAGGGACAACAGGCAAGTCCGATACGCCTCATGGCAGCGTTGGACGAAACACCGCCGCCTACAGCGGTCAGCAGGGTCGCTACAGGCGAAGGAAGCTCAACGGTAACCACTGAAGGTGCCCCACAACCGCCAGTTCACCAGCCAAGAACAACTCCGGTGGGGCCATTTCCAACAACGTCCTTTCAGATGCCACCGTTCTTCGTGCCGCCATTACAACAGACACAACCGGTTCACTCAGCGATGATTCCACCAGGCCACGTCTTCAACATCCCACCGTCGTTTACAGCGACACCGCCGTACCAGGTGACAAGCGGGTAGAGTTCAATGCTTTCAGTAACACCGTTGGCACAAACCATGATAGCTCATCCGCCGCCTGTCTATTCACTGGCCGGCACATGGGCCGGACCAACCATCACCGCTAACAATAACTTACAACAGACAACAACGGTTAGCCCTATGAACCCTATACACTCTTTTCCCTCCAGTTACCCCCTCCAACTACCATTCCAGCCGTATCCCTTTTACGGACCAAGCCCTGGCTACCACACGCTGCCGCCATATGGCTTAAACACACAATACCAACCGCCGGGAGCGTCCACCACCCCAGGCCACGAATGCCTTTCCCGTAGTGTGACGTCTCCGTTTTTCAAAGAGTTGTTGGACTACGAAATACCAAACACAGCCAAACTACCGACGCTCAAGACGTATAACGGCACCACTGACCCGAATAGCCACATCGACACATATGAATGGACCATGACGTCATTAAAGCTTGATGAAAGGTTTTGGTGCACGTATTTCCCAACTACACTCGACGGCAACACCGACACGTGGTTCAAGACGCTACAACCGGGCAGCATTTCCAATTTTGCCCAGCTTAAGTATCTTTTTCTTACCAACTTTATGCAATTACGCAAGTACAAGGGAGACTCTCATTAAATCATAGGCTGTAAGCAAAATGAGGGTGAAACTGTACGGGAATACTTCACAAGGTTCATAAACGCCACGTTGGACGTACCGGGGCATGATGAGGGGCTCATAGCCGGTGCCTTCACGTGGGGGCTTTTGCCAGGCCCTTTATCGCAAAAACTCATGGGAAAAAGCCTCTAACACGGGCTGAATTGAAGGAAAGGGTGGAGCGATATTTGAGACAGGAGGATGGCGAAGTAGCAAAACAGGCCTACTTGAATGCAATGACTACCAGACACCACAACCCGGGTCACACGGATTTCCGAGGGGGAAGTAGGCACTACGGCCAAGCGAGGAGACCACAGGCTCGGTTCCGACCGTTTGCCAAGGATGACAGGCGTGGTCGTCGCCCGGAGGTGTACACGGTGTCGGAGAAGCAACAGCCAGCCAAATCGCCAAAGAACCGGTACTACGATTACCACAAAAGTAAGACGCATGACACAGCTAACTGTTCGGTATTAAAAAAAGAAATGGAAGAGAAGCAACTCAAAGGGGACCTGGTGGAAATAGCACGAAGCTTGCGTGCCAAGTTTGACGCTGAAAACGCTAAAAACATACCTCGCGAAGGAGTCCAGCCTAAGGAGATATTCATGATACGGAGTAAGAGAAGCAGGGGGGACCAACAAACGGAACAAGGGACCACCAGAACCCCAATGTGCACGCTCACATTCTCTGTTCAAGACCCTCGCCCGGAGGGATGGAGGGGCGACGACCCACTGGTAATCCAAGCCTCCATCAGGGATGTAATCATACACAGGGTCTACGTTGACACAGGAAGTTCGGCGGATATCATTTATGAGCACTGTTTCCGACTTCTCCCAGATCGTTGGAAAGACAACCTACGGCCCACGACGGGGAGGCTGGTCGGGTTCACCGGCCATAGCCTATGGCCGCTAGGCACAATTCACCTTCCCTTGACCATAACCAGCCACGATAAGCAGCAAAAGAAAACCGCCCTGATTGACTTTGTGGTCATTCGACATGCGGCGGAGCACAATATTATTCTGGGGAGAACAACTCTCTTAAAGCTAGGAGCGGTTCCATCAACCATGCATGGAATTATGAAGTTCGACACTCCAACGGGCGCAGCCACGGTACTGGCCACTCCACCGAAAGAATTGCAATGTTTTGCAATTATGAAACCAGCAGAGATAACTAAAGAGGCCAAGAAGCTGAGACATGACCCCGCAAAAGGAAAAGAGGTGATCAACGCGGAACACCCTGACCAGCCGGTCAGTATTGGATGTGATCTCCTGAATCGCATAAGAGGAGCGTTGGTCGACTTGCTCAAGCGGTATAAACACGTGTTTGCATGGACCCCCACGGACATGGTGGGGGTACAAAGGAAATTCATTGAGCACAAACTTGTAATTAAACCAGGAGCAAAGGAGGTTAAGCAAAAGAAGAGGGTCCAGGGTGGGGACCATAATAGGGCAATCAACGCCGAAGTGGCCAAACTAGCAGAAGCTGGAATAGTAAGGGAAGCAATATTCCCGACGTGGATCGCCAACCCAGTCATGGTCCGCAAGCAAGATGGGTCATGGCGAATGTGCATAGACTTTTCCAACTTAAACAAAGCATGCCCTAAGGACTGCTACCCCCTCCCAGAAATTGACCAGAAGGTAGAGTCATTGCAAGGATTCAAGCTGAAGTGTTTTTTAGATGCATATAAAGGGTATCACCAGATCTTGATGAGCAAAGAGGACGAGGAAAAAACGGCTTTTTACACCGACCATGGCACCTTCTGTTACACTAAGATGCCTTTCGGTCTAAAGAACGTCGGGGCTACATACCAGCGCCTAGTTGACTCGATCTTTGCCAAACAAATTGGGAGAAACATTGAAGTATATGTGGACGATATGGTGATCAAGAGCCCGCACGAAGACAAGATGTTGCAAGACATCGAGGAGACTTTCCAAACCCTAGAGAAGGTAAAAATGAAGCTAAACCCGGCTAAGTGCACGTTTGGGGTGGAAGAGGGGCAGTTCTTGGGGTACTATGTCACCAGGCAGGGCATCCAGCCCAGCCCGACCAAAGTGGACGAGCTCATTGAAACGCCAACCCCAGGCACCCTCAGGGACGCACAGGGCCTGAACGGGAAGCTTACATCTCTGAGTAGGTTCATCTCAAAATCCGCTGACAAGGCCATGCCGTTGTTCCACACGTTAAAAGGCTGCATCGAGAAGAGCAACTTCCAGTGGACGAACGAGGCAAAAGTAGCGCTCCAGAAAATCAAAGAGGCATTACACAAGTTACCCACGCTGGCCAGTCCCGTCCCAGGGGAGACGTTGCAGATGTATCTTTCGACCTCAAACGAAGCAATATCCTCGGTATTAACTGTAGAAAGGGAAGGAGAACAGAGGCCGGTGTATTTTGTAAGCAGGGCACTACAAGGGCCAGAACTCAACTACCCCACCCTGGAAAAGTTAGTCCTGGCACTCATCTACGCGGCACGGCGACTAAGGCGGTATTTTCAAGCACATCAGATCGAAGTACTAACAAACTGCCCCATCAAACAAATACTGCTTAAACCAGAGACGTCGGGCCGGCTAGCGAAATGGGCAATCGAATTAGGGGAACATGACATAAGTTACCACCCGAGAACAAGTATTAAGGGACAAGCGTTGGCTGAGTTCCTGCTAGAAATCCCAGACGAGGGGGGCCCTGCCAAGGAGAAAATGTGGGCAGTTGAAGAAGCCCCGCTAGACAACAGCTCGTGGACATTATATACAGACGGAGCATCCAGCAGGGAAGGCTCAGGGGCGAGGCTAATCCTGACTAGCCCAGAGGGGGAAGAAGTGACCTATGCCCTCCGTTTTGATTTTCACACATCAAACAATGAAGCGGAGTACGAGGCTCTGCTCGCAGGATTGCGACTAGCCAAGCAAATGGGTGCAAAGGCTGTAACAGCCCTGACGGACTCAAGGCTAGCAACGAACCAGGTCAATGGAAGTTTCGAGGTGAGAGATCAGAGAATGGGAAAGTACGTGAAGACAGTGAAACAACTAATCGAGTCGTTTAAGCACTTCACAATAAGGCAGATACCTAGAAGCGAGAACAAGAAGGCGGATGCCTTAAGCAAATTGGCATCCACGTGCTTCGACCACCTATCGAAGAAAGTCTTGGTAGAGGTGCTCCAAGAAAGAAGTATAGACGAACGGCAGGTGAATACCCTAACGACCACTGGACCAACGTGGATGACACCATTCAGGGAATACCTGCAAAGAGGGGTGCTTTCGGACGATCACGGCGAGGCCAGGAAGATACGTATAAAAGCGCCCTCATATGCATTAATAAATGGAGAGTTATACAGGAAAGGGTTCACAGCGCCATGGCTGAAGTGTGTGGATCAAGCCAAAGGGAGAGAGATGCTACGGGAAGCACACGCAGGCTAGGTAGGCGCACACGAGGGGGCACGGGCCCTAACAGGCAAAGTATTACGAATGGGTGTATACTGGCCCACAATACAGCAAGATGCGCTAGAAATAGCCAGGAGATGCAGGGAATGCCAGTCGTACGCCCCAGTCCAAACAAACCCCCCAGCACCACTGCATAACATATCTAGCCCGTGGCCGTTCTATCAATGGGGTATAGATATAGTGGGCCCATTCCCGGAAGCACCAGGGAAGCTGAAATACATGGTGGTGGCCGTGGATTACTTCACAACATGGATCGAAGCGGAGCCGTTAGCGTGCATCTCAGGAAGACACATGATAAAGTTTGTATGGAAGAATATTATAACAAGGTTCGGGACGCCTAAAGTACTCATCAGTGACAACGACTTGCAGTTTGCCGAGAACCCATTCAAGGAGTGGTGCGCCACTAAAGGGATAAAGCAACGGTTCACGTCAGTAGCGCACCCACAAGCGAACGGGCAGACGGAGGTGTCCAATCAAACTATTGTGAATGGGATTAAGAAAAGGTTGGGCAGAGCAAAAGGGAACTGGCCGGAGGAAATACCAACAGTGCTATGGTCATACAGGACCACACCACGAACAAGCACGCAAGAAACCCCGTTCAGCTTGACATACGGGACGGAAGCCATGCTCCCCATGGAATTAACAATGAGCACGCTAAGGGTGGTTATCACAGATGAAGAAAGCAATGCACAGGACCTGAGGATAAACCTAGATATCCTAGAAGAAAAACGCGAAAAATCAGAGATGCGCCAGGCGGCATACAAGCATGCAACAGAAAGGTATTACAACCAAAGGGTAAAGGAGAAAGCGTTCAAGTTGGGCGAGTATGTTCTAAGGAAAAACGAAGCAAGTCGAGCCCAGCCCCAAGGCAAATTAGGCCCAGCGTGGGAAGGCCCTTACAAAATCACGGAAACAAAATGGAATGGCGTGTATGCCTTAGAAACGATGGAAGGAAAGCAGATTCCAAGAACGTGGAACGCCAGGAACTTGAAAAAGTTTTTCTTTTGAAAATAGAAAAGTATAATCCTAGTCAATCGATACGCTGCTTAGTGCGGCACATCCCAAGTACTTAGTGTACACAAGTCCATGCTTAGTGACATGAGTTTCATACTTAGTGTATTTGTAGTCCATGGTTAATGTAATGGGATTATTCAAATGCTAATCTTTAATACTTGGTGTATTAACTCTTAACGATTGAAAATGTGCATGTAGAGATCCATTCGTCGGGTACTAAGAGCACCCAGTACCGATACTTAGCGTATCAACAATGACATAGGCGAAGAAGAACGCCTAGCGCATCAGAGCGCTATGTTCTTTTCAAAAAAAAGAAGAAGAAAAACACATATAAAAGAGAGTAAGCAACAAACAACTAGCGCTTAGAGTTCGTGATTACACAGAGAATATTGTTCAAAAGTCCATACGTTATACAAACTAAAGGCACCACATGGCCATCAAAAGAAACATACAAGACAGAAACTAAAACATGCAAAGAAGTTTTCACGCCCCAAGAGGGGTAGCACACGATGCCGGAGCATCTTCAACAACATCATCCTCGCCACAAGTGACTTCGTTTCCCTCAACAGCCACCTCACCTTCTCCAAGATCACCATCGCCACCCTCATTACCCTTCCCAGCATCGACCTCAGCCACCGGCACAATACCCTGACCCATTGCACTTTCCGGAGTACCCTCTGAACCAGCAAACGAGCACAACTCTCGGAGACCCCTAACACCCAATTCACCCAGACCCAACAAGGACACGTGATCCATACTGGCAAAAGATAACACTGCATCGTTCACACTAACCACGGGACCGACAGAAGCGGCATCAGCACCGACATCTCCACCACCAGCACTAGCAGAGGTTTTCTGAACAGACTCAACCCCGGCCATAAAAGCAGCATGCCGGATGAGACTTATCGCGTTGGTAAAGTCCGGGTGCTCAATCAATTTATCAATAATTCGAACAACACCAACATGCACCAGCCAATCCAAGTCCTGACGGGAAGCGTCCAAATCCGATTGCAATGACGAAATAAGCTTATCACGATCAGCAGCATCGCGTTCAAGACTTTCCACCTGGATCATCAAACATTCATTCACTTGAGTCAGGGAGTCGACCTTAGCTTCCAAGACAGCCCTAGTTTCGTCAAGGACGGTCTTCTCAGAAGATAGCAATTCACATTTTTGCTCAGACAGACGGAGGTCCTCGCCAAGCTCGCCAAGGCGACGTTCCAGCCCCGTCACGTGTGACCCACAAGTAGCGTGGACGGCCTCCATCTCGCCAAGAGCATGAACACGACAGGAACCCGCGACAAGGTAAAACATGGCCTGCGCAGCAGCATAAGCCATGTTATGAGCGAGCGCAGGGTTATCCATAGCCTCCATATCGCCAACAGCAGCCGGAGGAAAAGCATGGCGGGAAAATTCCAAAGCATTATTACGAACAGAAAGTCGGGAATCGTTGCGGAGATCCCAGGAAGGAACAAAAACAGGAGACTCAGTAGAGCCGTCTCCAGAGACACCACCTAAAGGAACTGAAACTGACCCAGGGCCGCTAGAACCTTTAACTGGGGAAAACTTTGGGGAAACCAAGGAAACACCTGGAACGGGAATAGAGGAGAGAGCAGGAACAACGGGCTGTTCAGCCGCCCCGTCGACCCCTTCGGACTGTTGCGTGTCGTCATCAGGGATCACGACCACACCGGCCGGTGTGGAAGTCATAGAGCTCAGCAGACGAGAGAAGCTGCGCCGGGTATGAACCCTTTTGGTAGCGGTGGACACGCCGATAACCGGCTCACCCATGGCTAAGACAGCCTTTCTCTTCGCGTGCATTTGCCGGACATCCGTGATAACCCCCTCTTTGATGTCTTCGCTACCCTCCATGGAGGAGGAGCGAGCGCTACCCAGGGGCATGACAGCAGATATTGGACGGGCCTGTAAAGGATCTCCCTCCGACGCTGACGAGCCTGCAGGAGGGGCGGAGGGAGCAGCAGTTAAGGCAAACTGGTCCAGCCGGCGGGGTGGAGGAAGCCGATCAACCAGATCCACCTCACGGTACTCTAACTTGCCCCGATAACGCTTCCGTAACACCTCATCCATGGACAGGGAAGACTCAACACCTAGAGATATTAGAACAAGGAATATCAGTCACATAGTAGTAACAAGGGTAAGAAGGGAAAAAGAAGGGAACAACACCTACCGTCGACAACGGAGAAAAACACCGCCATTTTGTCACGACGCCTCCAAGAAGGGCTCATCCCCACACCAGAAAGCAGAGCTTCAGAATAATCCTCAGGGGATACTTGCACACACTTCAGATAATCAGCGACACTTTGGTTGTGAGGGAAGAGCTTGGGGATGGTGTCGGAAAAAGCATTCGCACGGTACCGGCCGCTTCCGACCAACTCCTGGTCTACCCACAGCCACTTGTCTTGCCAATTCTTAGGGGTCCGCCCGTCGGGAACCAAGACGTGCCCCCCTCGCCGGACCGAAAAGGTGCACTTATCCCCAGTAACGCATAATCGAAAAAAAAACTTGAAAACAAAGTAATCCGGAAGATACCCGTTGGCCCTGCAGATCATCTCAAATGCAACCACTTTGTTGACTGCATTAGGGGTCAGCATCTGAAGACTGCAACCGTCTTTCTGAAAGACCTCCTCTTGAAAAACAGTCAGAGGGAAACGGATGCCAGCGTCTAGGGTTTTCAGGTAAACCCCAATCTTGCCAGGGGAGGGGATGAGATACTAGAACCAGGTGCAGGAAACTCTACACCTTCCAAAGAAGATAAGCCATATGTGACCTCCAGTTGACGATACTCAGTGGCGGAAGGGAGGATACCGGGAAGGTTTGCTATAAGAAAGGAAGAGAGAAGAAGACAAGCTAGAAAAGAGGAAGACGAAGAGGGAAAGAGGAAAAGATAAGGAGAAACCGTTCAAAGGCCCTTATAAAGAAGAGGAAGAGGCGGGATATTTAAATGCCTGACGCGGTGACGTAATTGCCAGACATCATGCGTAGTCACGTCGCCATTAAAGACGGAACGGCGGGTAAAGGAAAACCGACATGCGTAAGCTATCTAAGTCCAGAACGCCGTAGCTAGCGCTGCAACGCTACGGCTACAGGACTGGGGGACTTGATGACGTGCCTAGGGCAGCACGGCAGAAGCACGAGCCGGACACGCCAACCGGCCCTAGCCCAGCAGGCTCAGCTTCCGCTGGCGTCCCCGGGAGTGGAAGGCACATACGAAAGGCTCGCGCACGCCAACCAGGCCCAGCCCAGCAGGCTTAGCTTCCGCTGACGCCCTCGGGAGCGGAACGCACAGGCGAAAGGCTCGCGCCCGCCTAAGAGACGCTCCCAGCTCCAAGACAAAAGAAACGGTCAGGAGACAAGCAGGAGGATCAGACCATTACCGTCAGAGCCAATAAGAGCGCCCTAACGGTTAAAGGCGTATGACTCTCCAATCAGCGCCCTCTGAGCCTGTCTCCCCAAAAAGCGATCTTGTCTGGTACGAATCAGGCAAGGGAGCTAGGTATAAAAGGATACGCTTTCAGACCTACGAGGTAAGCTCTCCAGACTCTCTGAGAGCACACGCCCAAAGATCCTAAACACTCTCTAACTTGACCGTCGGAGCGTTCTTCCGGGAGCTCCTCCCGGAAAGCGGCTGACGGCCTTCCTTCTTTGGTTGCCACTAAGTCGGTCGTTTTCTGTTAAAATCAATATTGTGTTAAGGAGGTCCGATCCAAACACCCTGGTCAGTTCCTCCATTCGTTGCTTTCTAGTACCTTGCGTCGCCACATCATCTTGTCGGAAATCGTCAATTGTTGCCTACAATCCGTCATTCTCAACCAAAACTACACCAATTGACTAGCCACATTGCCATCAATGGCGACAATGTTAGATATAGGGTTTTCAAACCACCAGATCCACCGCTAGATCTTTTCAGGTAGTGCAGGCTTGAAGCTTTGATGTTATAAGGTTGTGCATGGGTTGTGGAAGGCAACGAATGGAGTAACTGACCAGGTAGTATAATTTTGTGGCGTAAGCTGGTAAAAGGCAACAAATGGAGGAACTGACAGGGTGTTTGGGTTGGACTTCTTGGTGGTTCAAATAGTGGTGGTTCTAGTGGAAAACGATCGGCTTAGTGGCAAATATAAATGATTCTGACAGATTGTGAAGAGGTTGTCGCAGGTGGCTACTGGATAGCGGCGTTGGGTGAAACGGGTTGGTAGTGTTTCTGTCGGACCTCCGATGACGGTGATTAGTGGTGGTCCTGACGATTTTCGACAATGGGATGCGGTGCTTTTGCGTATTCCGAAGACTTTGTCGTAGAACCAATAAATTAAAAAGAATTAATATTATACATTAAAAAAATTAATGATCCACTAAAATATTATTTATTATATATAGAATATAATAAATTAAATGTAATAACCCAATAAAAAATCTAATAACTTTTTTTTTGTTAAAACAATCCAATAAAAAAAATTTAAAATAGTTAGAAGAAATTAATAATATAATAATATAATATTTATTAATATATAAATATTATATATTAAAAATAGAATTACTTGATATATAATAATCAGATAAAAACTTAATCCAATAAAAAAAATTAAAAAAAAAATTAATGTATAATAGTTCAATAAAATAAAAAAGAAAAAAGAATTAATATATAATAATTCAATAAATTTAAAAAGAATGAATTGTTGAAATAAATTTAAAAAGAATGAATTGTTGAAATGGTCCTTGTAATTTTGTAAAAAGAGATAACTACAAAAATGGTCTCTAAGGGTAAAATTGTCATTTTAAAAAAGTTAACAACCAAGTATTAAAGTTAACGAAATAGGGACCAAAACCACAGCTAAACCATCAAATAATGACCTGGACCTTACCCAAAGAAATTGGCAAACCTACCATTTTTGCAATTTTGTCCATTTAATTAAACCCAGCCATTTAAATTGATTCGAAAAAATTTGTTGGGTTAAAATGAAATTTTCGGACAATTTTATCACAGATATTATATAGCCTTTTCTCTCTCTCTCTCTATATATATATATATATATATATATATATATATATATATATATATATATATATATATATATATATATTCACAATACATTAAAAACCCTTTTAAAAAAACTTTGATGTGGAAAAATTCGTGATAATAAAACATTTAAGTTCTAACAGTTAAAGAAATCAAAATATGGAAGAATTCGTGATGATAACTACACAATTTAAGCAAAAATGAAGAAATCAAAATATGATCATTGCAAAAGAAACATTAGCACATACTGATGCTTCTAAGTTCTAACTTCTAACAGATAAAGATCTGCAGAAACTTTATTCGAGATCAGATTCTCATAAACCTAAAACCTAACCATTACCCAGATAAACCCAAGAATCAACCAACATCTAATAATCATAATCATAATCATGCCCATACCCATACCCACCATAGTTACCACCATCGCCATTGTCGTAGGATATGACGTTCTTGCTGCCATTGTTGTTGTTGAAATTCACATTGCGAACCCTCTGCTCGCTGTAAACCTCTGTGTATCCACTCCGGTCTCCGATTCTGACAGTAGAGCTTTCCTTGTATTCACTCCTGGTGCCACTCTTTCCGTTCTGCCACTGAAAGTTTCCGGTGGACGCCTTCTCAGTTGCCGTTGCTCGGCCATAGGACCCGGTCTGCTTGTCGCTAAAACTTACTTGTGATTTGTTCTCGTAACTGCCTTGGCCCACTGTTGTTTTCACAGTAGATATAGGTCCGGCGTAAGCATAGCCAGACATCGCTTTTGGGGCAGATGAACCGGAAATTTCAGATCTTTTCGACATCTTCAGTGATCTGTAAGAAAGACAAACAGAGCAAAAAACATTACGAACTGATGAAAACGTGAACCTAGTGATCAGGGTTTCAAAATGCTTAAACGAACAGCAACAGTGAAGGAAAACAGACTAAGGGAACCGAAATCGAAAGTAAATAATGAAAATGGAAGATAAAATCAATAGACGATCACTAAAACATATATATGAAAAAGGAAATGCGTTCATAAACGAAAAGGATCGAATGCAGATGAATATGAAAAAGGAAATGCGTTCATAAACACGAAAAGATCGAATGCATATGAATTAAAGAACCATACAGTGGAATGATGAAGAGCAGGAAGGTGAGGATGATGGTTAGGCTTTCGTCGTTTAAGTGGGAATTGTAGAAAGGTATAAAGGGGTGAGGGGTTATTTGTATTAGGGATATTCACGAAGAAGATCATGAAGATCCTTTTAAATTATAGATTTATCTCTTTCTAGTTTGTTAGCCTTTGGTACAATCCAGTGTAATCTTCGTATATTTTATTATTTTGTATAAAAATCTGCATTGACGATAAAGTCCTTGAAATTTGGTTTTATTAATGCAAAAGTTTTTTTTGATTTTTTTTTCTTTTTTTGCAATTTAACACAAAAAACCCGAAAACATTTGCAAAAAAAATCATTGTTTTTTTTGTTCTCGAGCAATGTTGGTTTTCAAGTTTTTTCTAAAAAATTTAAGGATTTTTATAAAGATAAACAATCATAAATAACTTTTTCGTTAATATGTTTAAAGTTTAAAGATTTTTCTGAATTTTCTTTTTATATCTACTAAATGAAAATAAAAACCTATATAGATGATATCTTAATGATTGTATTTATCATATATAATTTAAGAAGACTTTGTTTTAGACCACATCCAAATAAAAGTCCACTAAATAAATTGATAAGCCCACTAATTATATATGATAACTACAATTATTAAGATATCATCTATATCCTATATAATTTAAGAAGATTTTGTTTATTTGTCGCATGGAGCACGTTTCTAAGACATGCTACATTTAGTGTTGAATTTTCAGGTCGTGGGTGTAAAAAAAATGATGTAGGTGTAAAAAATGACAATGAAGGAAAGTTTCTATTTTTTTTATAAGTGATATGTAACAAAAAAAAGTTTTTATTTATTAGAGTAGATAAAAGAAAATTTTTTCAGAAAAGTTTTTTAACTTTAGCTGGAACAATGGTTTTTTGCAAGTGTTTACCGGTTTTATTGGCTAAATTACAAAAAATAAAAAATAAAAAATCAGGGAGGGCTTTCGTGTTAATAGAGCTAAACTTTAGAGATTTTATTACAGATTTTCCTACACGTAATGGGCCGACATTGGTATCTTCGACCCATGGATATAGTGAGGAGACTCACTTCGTACTGCTGAATAATACAGAAACACCCTTGGTTGCTGGCTGACAGATCCCCAAACTATCAAAAATAAACAACACCCAATTAACAATAGGGTTCTAATCCATAACCGCAACTCCCTACTCGGGGTAAAAAGACCATTTTACCCCTAACCTAGCCTTGTCCAAAAGTAAGACCCAAAATTACAATCTGAAAGGCCCAAAGGCCAATTAATCAACCAACGACCCAATTTTCCAAATTGGGCCCAACGCCTTACATGGGCCTTACCTTAAGGCCCAACCTTTCATTCTACTCCAAAACACTTTGTATTCCGATGGCCCATTAATAACTTAAACACTCAGGCCCAAAATACCAAAAACCACTTGTGGCCCAAATCATGGCCCAATTTTCCAAATTGGGCCCAATGCCCTCTGTGGGCCTTCTCAATCTTACAATCAAACCAGAATCTGATGGCCCAACAGGGCCCAAGACACATAATCTCAACAGATGACCTACATTGAAGCCCAACAACGAAACTTCCCCTGACTGAGTACGCGGGGCATACTCAGCTGTATGTTAAGCGTACAGGCTGTTTGGTTTGTACGCTGCACGTACAGACTTATACGCCCAGCGTACTCCTCCATTGAGCCAAAACCGTCAATAAGCTCTTAATGCTTGATCCCTTAAGTCCAAACCATAGATCAACTTCTAAATAAACGTCTAGAACCATAAAGTCACTGACTTTGTGACTTTGCATGCCCCAATAAGACCCAATCTCAAAGTATAACATTCTACTTTCATGAAAATGACCCAAATTCAACCATGGATGGTTTTAAACTCTAAAGGTACCAACTTTATGGACCTTGAACCTCAAAAACACTAAGAGGGGCAACTCAAAGCTCCTGGAATGGAATCAAGACCACTAGATCTCATTCTTGGGACCAAAAATGAACCAAAACCCATAAATGGTAAATCTAAGACATCAATGATCAAGTTCAAAGATTTTTACCTCCAACAAGCTGGAAATGAGACACATAAGCAGGATCCATAAGCTCTTCCTTGATTCCCATCCTTGTACCAAGCTCCATCTTCTTAGAAATGGACCAAATACACCAAAAATGGACACCATAAGCTCAAGATGGCACCATGAATGCTTAAGGACGATTTGTAGGGTTTTAGAGGGTGGGATTGGCTTAGGAAATGAAGAAAGAGGCTAACATTATGCTTATATAGGGTACAACCCTAAGATTAGGGTTTTCAATCTGCCCCTCATACGCCTAGTGTACCACCTCGTACGCCCAGCGTAAGAGGAGTCGCACCCCGACCCAGCCTCGCACCTACATTGCACGTTTCTCCAGTTACGCCTTGTGTAACCCCTTTGCCTCGGTACGCCCTGCGTACCACCTTGGTACGCTCCACGTACTAGAGTTTTTCCCAAACCCTAATTCTTCCGAAGGCCATAACTCTCTCGATACAACTCCGATTTTGACAATCTATATATCCATAAAAAGGTATCGAGACGCTCTACACTATTATCAACTCATACCAGACATAAGATATTCCGAACGAACATCCACTTTCCATAAAAGCCCTAACCGACAAATTATCGAAATGCCCTTTGTTTCCAAACACAAACCGAATACCCAAAATATCTGAATTACATTATCCAACTCCAACTGGGTCCAAAACTCAATTCCTCAAGGATCCGAAGTCTGCTAATACCCAATCCCTGATCACCATCCCCAACATGGGAACAATTCGAAACAAGGTGTTATAATTTTACATATAATTTACATTGAAGACCATAAGGCTATTTCTTTCCCACAATGCTACACTTTTGAGGCTCCACACAATTGATGGCAATATTTTAGAACATTTTTCTAATCTGTGCTCTTCTTCCGTGTTGTTCACTGGTATGTTGATATGGGTGCCACCACTCACATTGTCTCAAGCTTCTACTCTTGACACGTCATCTACTTATGAAGGTAACTCTAGAGTAGTTGTCAGTAACGACACCTCTATTGGTATATCTGATACTATTCTTATAAAATTACTCCCAATCTTAAACTACTTGATGTTTCGGTAGTACCACATTTGACCAATAACCTTTATCTCTTAGTCCATAGACTTGTGATTATAAAGTTGATGTCTTTTTTCCCACGATTCTTTTATTATTCATGAAAAAAATTATGGAAAGCAAATATGTTATCAATTGGTGGTAGATCAATTTTGATCACTTTGGTATTAGGTTCTTTGGGGAATTATTATATGTCCCTTTTTGTGATGCTGGTTCAAGTAAAGAAATGTTTGGAATCATTACGTGCAAAGTTCTTTTGGGGTTTTGATGGGAGTTTAAAAAGACTTTCTTGGTTTAATTGGAATATGGTTTTGGCGTCTAAAGAAAAGGTGGGATCGGTTTTGGTAGCCTTGAGGCTCTTAACCACGCTCTAATTCAAAAGTGGTGATGTCATTTTTAAAAAGAAAGAGATTTTTTATGGGTGAAGGTATCTTCCTTGTATGGGTACACGAGAGGTCACATTTTTTCTAATTCTAGAGATATTACTTCAAGGGTGTGGTCTTGCATCATTGGTTTGATAAACACTATGCAATAAAGAGGAGTTATTCCTTACTCTTGCCTACGAAAAAGAATTAGGAATGGAAGGAGTACTCGATTTTGGCAAGACACTTGGGTGGGTGATGTTCCTTTAAAATATGGCTTTTTGCGGTTGTTTTATCTTAAACATAATCGAGAGTGTAGTATGCAGGATCGATGGGTTGATGGGTGGTCTTGGTCTAGGAGTCATCATTTTGATGGTGGAACTTTTCATAGGCAACTTGATGATCTCCTTGTTGTTGGAACTTTGTTCTACAAAAATACAATGTGGGACTTGTCCCACATAGGAGGAAGAGAAAACTTTTTCCCACCTTATAAGTCTTGTCCCACTCATTTAATCAAATGGACCAACTAATGGGTCAAGCATCTTGGGTTTGGGTTGTGGTGTTGGACTAGTCAACAATGGACTAGTAGAAGGCTTGGATTTATTATATATTAATGGTCAAAGATATGCTCTTGGGCCTTGGGGATCTTCTTGGATAATTAATATATTTTTATTTTTTATAAATCTAAATTAATTTTCTATTTGGTAAAATTTTGTTAATTAGAGACTTAACTGTTTGACAGTTTTTAGCAGTTAATTTCGGTTGGTGGTTTACAACCACTATTGGAAGCCTTAAAATACATGGAATCAGATAGAATTTGAAGGCTAATAAAACACACACTTTCTCTCAAAAATCCGTTCTTCATATCAAAAGGGATCATGGTGATTTTCGACATATTCAAGATCTGTTCTTGAATTGATTGTTGTATCCTCAAGACAGACCCATTCCAGGGCAATTTCTATCTTAGGACACTGCAGTTCGGAAGCCTCAATCTACATATTTTCATATTTGTGATTCTGTTCTAAACATCAACATTCAAGTATGTTTTCTGATTATAAATCTTGTACATAAATTTGAATTATTTGTGTTTATGTTTGTTATATTTCGTGTTTTGATCACTTTTGTCATATCACTTGTTCTCATCGGTACTTTTCAGCCAGATCCTGAGGAAGATGATTGGCAATGGGAGATGAATGGGATTATTGGATTCACGGTGAATGATTTTCGGAAAGTTATTGATTTGCAGTGCTTATCAAATGGTAATTATGAAACTAGATGGAATCGTTTTGTGCCTAGGAAAGTAAATATCTTTACTTGGCAGGTGTTATTGGATTGTTTACCTACAAGGTGGAGTCTAAGTCTAAAAGGTTTGGATATTCCTTCCTTGCTCTGTCCGTTATGTTTAAAACATGTGGAAAAAATTGATCATGTCTTGCTTTTGTGTGAAGAGGCTTCTTTTATTTGGCCAAGGGTGTTTAGATGGGTGGATTTGGTCTTGCCAGGTTTGTCTAGTATACAAGAATTATTTGTTTGGTTGGAAACGGTCTCTATTTCTTCTAAAAAGATGGCGGCTTTGGAGTCAATTATTCAAACGACTCTATAACGGTGTTATTTTTGGGGAGTCTCTCCCCACCAAAAAGTTTATTTTTGATGATATAGTTGATTTCTCATTTATTTGGTTTGTTTTTAGAAACAACAAAACAAATGTTAGTTGGGTTGATTGGTTTAAAAATCCAATTCTATCTATTGTTTTGTAATTTCTAGCTTCTTGCTAGTTTCGTTTATAAAATTCCGCTGTTCAAAAAATGAAAAAGACAGGAACGTCGCTGAACCAAGGGCATCTTGAAGGCGACTTATATGTGCTTCGTAAGGCTCACTCTGCGTTCTCTACTGCATTATGAAGATACATGATTCATGGCTCGTTTTTCTCTTTGGCATGCCCAGTTTGGTCATACTTGTCATCATGTTATTTCTATTTAAAATAAACAATGATATTATGTATCTTCGTTATTGCCAGATCGTAAAATTTGTGCACCTTTTCAATCGCGAAAAAGCCATTGACTTCTGTTTGCTATTAATGAAAAACGTTCAATATTTACTATTGATTTGATACAGTATGACTTTTGCTTTGAGGATCAACTCCTATTACATAATTCAATAGTTTTTGGTATTACACACTAATTTTTGATGATTTTTCGAGATTTTCTTGGCTTTATCTGTTGCAAATTGCAATCTAAATTAGAATTTGTTGATGTTTTAAAGAAATTTCAAGACTTGGTTAAAAACTACCTCTCTCGTAAAATTAAATAATTTTGATGGAGATGGAGAATTTAATAATGACAGGTTTTAAAGATCTCCTACACACTCATGGTTTTCATCATTGTTTATCATGCCCTTATACACAATCTCAAAATGGCCAAACCGTAAGGAGTTAGGATACCATGAGAACAGAGAAAAAACATAGAATACTTTGAAGGAATCTGTTCCATGTATGTATATATACATCAGATGTTACCAAGTGTAATTCTAATCCAAAAAAAATAGACAAATATTAATGTGCATCTAACAATATCAAATTACTTGTAGAAAACAAATAACACTCTAGTATCTATTAGAAGATATCGTTTCCATTATTGTATTTATCTTATCTTTGGTTTTGATCTTTCCCTTCTTTATAGGGATCTCATCTCCATATGTATTGTATATATATATTCACGCTATGATGAATGGGACAGCAGAAAACATTACAATCAATATTCACTTTGTTTTATGGTATCAGAGCCCTAATTCTCTCTTCTTCCCCACGGTTCTTCTTCTGCCGACATTTTTTTTTCTGCCCTTACCTTCTCATACGATGACAGGTGAATCTTCCAACCCACCTAAAACACCTTTTCATCCAGCTTTTGGTGTTAAAAACATCAAGAATTCGATCCCCATTCTTCTTGATCGAACTGATGGTCATTATGCCTCATGGATGGAACTCTTTAACATCCATGCCTGTGCTTATGATGTGCTTGACCACATTAAACCCGATTCTCCTCGTCCTACCAATATCACTGCAGATATCTGGTCTCGTTTAGATGCAGTTGTGAAACAGTGGATCTACGCAACAATCTCCACATATCTTACACAAACTATCATGAAACCCGGTGCTACTGCTCAAGAACTTTGGAATCGACTTGAAGAGGTTTTTCAAGATAATAAAGCAACTCGAGCAGTCTACTTGGAAGAGCAGTTCAACACTACTCATCTCGATTCCTTCTCAAATATTAATGATTACTGCTCTCGTCTCAAAAACTTGGCTGATCAACTCGCAAACGTAGGCAACCCTATTAATGAAAATAATATGGTTCTTCAACTGATTTCCGGTTTAACAAAAGGTGATTATGACACCATTGCTACCCTCATTCAACAAACTGATCCGTTACCAAGTTTTAATAAGGCTTGTTCTCAGCTTCTTTTGGAAGAAACGCGCAGGAATAAGCAAGCCTTTCACACCCCACAAGCATTGGTCACTCTAAAATATGTCGCTCCTGTCTCCGACAATATCTCTCAACCCTCTGAAAATCATAGCAACAACAACACTTCTCGCGGTGGTGGCAGAGGTGGCTACCGAGGAGGTTAGCGGGGCGGTCGCGGTGGTCAACGAGGAAGAGGACGTGGACGTGGACGCTTTAACAATTATGGGTATGCTCCTAATATGTGGCAAAATCCATGGCAGTACCCATCTCTTTGGACTATACCACCTTGTCCATATCCAACAGCAGCCCAAAGTTCTCAAATGGGTCTTCTCGGCCCAGCTCCACGTCCACATGTAACGCCCGTAGATCCGGGCTAATCAATTTAGAGATAATAGGGGTCGAAAACGACTTTTCGACAAAAGATTATTTAGAATAAATAATCTTAACCAAGTTGTAGAATATGTCTCAAGGTTTCCGTACATATAAAGAACGCCGAAATCCGAGTTATAACGAAGAAGTTATGAACCGTCGAAGTTTTACGGCAAAACCGGCACGACACCGGGAAGCGTAAATAGTGAATTTACGATAGAGATAGTTTTAGCCTTGGCGGTCTAAACGAAAGTCGTAGAATACGTTAAACCGAGAGCGTCCACAAAAAGAACGCCCAAATCTGGCTTCGTATGAGGAAGTTATGATTTTTCGAAGTTTCGGCTTAGCAGTGTACAGCCCGAAGTTCGGATATTAGATCGAGCGGTTTTTAGCCGACAAAACCTAAACAAGAATCGAAGATCTCGTTAATAGTAGAATAACAATAAAAAGACAGACGAAAATGGACGTCGGATGAAGAAGTTATGAATTTTTAACGGACCAATCCTATCCCGGCCTGTTAAAAATATAACTTTTAAAATAAATTCAAAATTAGCCGACAGAGTCTAAACGAAAGTTGTAGATTACGTTCCCGGCTACGCGTGGATATAAAGAACGTCGAAAACGGAGCTCGTATGCGAAATTTATGATTTTTAGAAGTTGGGAAAGAAAAATGCGAAACTGCGAGGGGGGTGATGACGTGGCTCAATCAGGGTCGTCGCTTGCTGATCACGGTCTGGTCTTCGGATTCGGACACGTCGCCTCGCCATTACGCCCCGCGTCCGAAGTTGGGTACGCCCCGCGTACTCCGGCTCTTATCCGTTCCGAGTTCAAGACAGCTAGAGGCTCGCTGGCAGCCTCATCCGAAGATACGCGCCGCGTAGCCAAGGATTACGCCCAGCGTAGTCCGAGGCCTCGCAGGCTATAAAAGGGGGCGAGGGTTTCCGGATTTTTCACACCAATTCTCATTCTCTCTCTAGTTTCTTTCTCTCTCTAGCTCCACAAACCACCCCTAAACCCTAAATAAAACCCCTAGCACCCAAAGGAAGCCCCGAGGCTCCCGGAGTCCCGAGAAAAAGGGTCTTTCGGTTCGGAAACGCTGATCCGAGCAAAGCCCGGTTTTTAATAAAACCCGCTGTAAGTGAGCTACGCCTATGCAATTTTTAATATAGCTTTTAAATAATTATAGTAATGTTATTAGGTCCTTAAAATAATTATTTGGGCTATTATTATGAGTTATATTGAGTGTTATTTAACGCTTATATAATAATAATAATAGCTAGACTATTAATTAGTCGCGGTTAACGTTAAAACTAAACCCTAGTGGTATTTATACTAGGTTTTGTCGAGGGAAATTGTTTTAAGAAGTAACGAAGCGTTGTTCGAGTGCAGAGTCACCACCTTCCAGGTGAGTGCATAGTTACTTTCATCTTACACATAGATATGAAGTATTTTATATAAATTACGTGCTATGTGTGCATATTATTGGTATACTTGCTATCTATGCTGGATGAACGATTTTATACAAGTTTTATATGATTTAAACTGTATATGTATTTTATATCTACAAATATGTTGGGTGAAACATGGGTAGATGAATGATGAGGGATGAAAGATGATGTGAATGAACATTGGCAGCTATAGTCTTAGTGCCTAAATAATATCGGCAGTTATGGACTTAGTACCTGATGGATAAACGTTGGTAGCTATGGACTTAGTACCTGATCAACGTTGGTAGCTATGGACTTAGTACCTATTAGATGAACACTGGTAGCTATGGATTTAGTACCCGATGAATGAACTTTAGCAGCTATGGATTTAGTGCTTTATGAGCGAGCATTGGCAGCTATGGACTTAGTGCCTGTCTTATAACCCTATGAGGCAAGGGACTTCGGAATGAACGAATAGATGACTCTTAGGGTTGACCCTTGAGAGTAAGTAAGATAATGGGGATGGGTAATTGGGTTGATTGTTTGATGTTTAAACATAATAATTATATTATTGTGGGTTGAAAACCCTATGTACTCACCAGGTTTCCCAACCTGACCCACTCAAGCTTATTTGTATCACAGGTGTCGATACGAAACTACTTTACACTGAGAGATTTAAAAGAGATGTAGATCACTAGTGTAAATAATGTAAGTTCTGTTTATGCTTATGTTTCTGTATTGACAATGACATCCCAATGTTTTGAAAGTGAATAATAATACATTTCCTCGGAAATGCTTTGATAACCTATTTATCATGTTTTCTGGGAACAAATTCCGCAACATTTTTGTTAAAAGAAGTACTCTGATTTTTATAAAGCATAAACAAAAATTGGTCTTTTCTGGCCGTAAAAATGGGGATGTCACACCACAGGCCCGACAACAACAAACCAATGGTTCACAAGCCTATTATTCTATTGATCATACTACTCCTATGACTCCAACACAACTTGAAGCTGCGTTTAACACCATGCAGTTACGTCCTCCAGAAAATTCATGGTATATGGATACCGGGTCTACTTCCCACCTCACAAATGACTCAAGTAACTTTTCTCATAAGTTTTCCTCAACAAACCCACATTCAATTATTGTTGGTAATGACACATATATTCCTAGTCTTGGTCAAGGTTCCACTACTTTATTTTTTCCAAACCAATCCTACTCCCTTCAAAACGTTTATCATGTTCCACAAATTATCAAAAACTTAGTTTCCGTACGAAAACTTTGTCATCATAATCTTGTCTCTGTCGAATTTGACTCATTCGGTTTTTCTGTGAAGGATCTTATCACGAAGAAGGTCTTAACGAGGCACAACAGTACCGGTGATCTATATCCGTTCACTTCCTTAAACACGAAACCAACTTCCTCTGTTGCTCTTTCGGCTGTCTCTCCTTCAACTTGGCATAATCGTCTTGGTCATCCGGGGAATTCTGTCTTTAATTTGCTTAAGCCTAGTATTTTAAAATTCAGTTCTAGATTTAATCATTCTTGTAATGCGTGTTCTTTAGGAAAACATTGTCGTCTATCTTTTTCTTCATCTCAAAGTATTACATTTGCTCCTTTTGATATTATACATGCTGATTTATGGACCTCTCCTATTGAATCTAAACTTGGTCACAAATATTACCTTGTGTTACTTGACGATTTTTCTCATTTTATTTGGACCTACCCACTACAAACAAAATCTCAAGTTTTCAGTACCTATCCCCAATTTCAAACATATATAACACAATTCCATCGTAACATCAAAAACCTACAGTGTGATAATGGAAAAGAATTTAATAATTCTATGTTTCACCAACTTTTCATCAAAACCGGTACAAAATTCCGTTTCACTTGTCCATACACATCACCTCAAAATGGAAAGGCTGAAAGGATTATACGCACCATCAACAATATGATCCGTACTAACCTTCTTCATGCCTCTCTTCCACCTTCTTTTTGGCATCATGCTCTCTCTTTTACTACATACCTTCTCAACATTCTACCATCCACTGCTATTCAAAACAAAACTCCCACTGAAATTTTCTACCTAAGAAAACCCACTTACTCTCATCTAAGAACCTTCGGATGTCTTTGTTATCCCAACATATATTCCACCACTCCTCACAAATTAGCTCCGCGATCCATACCTTCTATCTTTCTTGGTTACCCACCTAACCACCGTGGTTACCCGTGTCACACTCTCTCCACCAACCAACCTATTATTTCTCGTCATGTTACTTTTGATGAACAACGATTCCCATACCAAAATCGTCATACATACCCTCCTACTTCCTATGAATTCCTTGATGATATACCCCCCCTCTCCTTACTTGTCTCATCATACCCAAGCCTCCACCAATGACACATCTAATCCTTCACTTCCTTCGCATTCTGATAACCATACTACCACCGATAGCACCACCCAAGATCCATCATCGGTCTCTCCCACTCCTACCGCTCGTGACAATCCTCATCCTATTCCTCCTACACCTACCCCTCCTTCTCCACCACCTAATCCACCTTACATACACACGAGATCTATGAGCGGTATACACAAACCCAATCCTAAGTATGCTCTTCATTCTACTTCTCTCTCTCCCATTCCGTCTAATCCTAAATCTGCTCTTCTTGATCAAAACTGGAATAGTGCTATGACTAATGAATTTAATGCTTTGCTTAAGCAAAACACGTGGGATTTGGTTCCTCGTCCACGAGATACTAACATCATTGGTTGTCATTGGATTTTTCATCACAAATTTAATTCTGACGGGTCTCTTGAGAGATATAAGGCTCGTCTTGTAGTCAATGGGAAATCACAGGCAGTGGGTGTTAACTGTGATGAAACTTTCAGTCCTGTTGTTAAACCAGCCACCATCAGGACTGTTCTTAGCATTGCATTGAGTCGTCGGTGGCCAATTCATCAACTTGATGTTAAAAACACGTTTCTTCACGGCCATCTCAAAGAAACGGTTTACATGCACCAACCACCCGACTTTGTGAATCCGTCTTTTCCTGGTTATGTGTGCAAGTTACGTAAATCCTTGTATGGCTTAAAATAGGCACCAAGGGCTTGGTACCAACGCTTTGCGCAATATATTCTCAGTATTGGTTTCGTATGCAGCAAGAGTGATAATTCTCTTTTTATTCTCAAGCAAAATAACGAGTGTGCATATCTGTTGGTTTACGTCGATGATATTGTACTCACAACTTCATCCTCGAAACTTAAACCCGAAATAATCACCTCTCTAAAATCTGAATTCGACATGAATGACCTTGGCAAACTCACATACTTCCTGGGTATCTCGGTTACTTACTCTAAGGGTCGCATGTTTATCTCTCAACAGAAATATGCAAGTGAAATCCTCAAACACGCTAAAATGGATAATTGCAAACCGGTTGCAACACCCGTCGATACAAATTCTAAACTCAGTGCTTCTGCCGGAAATCCTATTGTCGATTCTACCCTTTATCGCCAGTTAGCCGGGGATCTCCAATATTTAACCTTCACCCGGCCTGACATAGCATACGCAGTCCAACAAATTTGTTTGTTCATGCATGCACCCAGGGAGCCACATCTTCATGCTTTAAAAAGGATTATTCGGTACTTAAAAGGCACTATGCATCTCGGTTTACATCTATATCCTTCTACATCCTCTCAACTCATTGCTTACACCGATGCTGATTGGGGTGGCTGTCCCGATACATGACGTTCAACTTCTGGTTACTGTGTATTTTTTGGAGATAATTTGATCTCATGGTCTGCCAAGCGACAACCTACTCTTTCTCGATCCAGTGCCGAAGCTGAATACCGGGGTGTTGCTAACGTGGTTGCCGAATGTTGTTGGTTGCGAAATCTGCTTCTTGAGCTTCATACACCTCTCAAAACTGCTACTTTGGTCTATTGTGATAATGTTTCTGCGGTTTACCTTTCCGGCAATCCTGTTCAACATCAACGCACGAAGCATATTGAAATGGACATACATTTTGTTCGCGATAAGGTCGCTCTTGGACATATTCGGGTTCTTCATATTCCTTCCACTTACCAGTATGCGGATATATTCACAAAAGGATTACCCCGACAACTGTTTTTAGATTTCAGATCCAGTTTGAGCATTTGTCCTCCTCCCGCTCCAACTGAAGGGGGCTATTAGAAGATATCGTTTCCATTATTGTATTTATCTTATCTTTGGTTTTGATCTTTCCCTTCTTTATAGGGATCTCATCTCCATATGTATTATATATATATATATATATATATATATATATATATATATATATATATATATATATATATATATATATATATATATATATATATATATATATATATATTCATGCTATGATGAATGGGACAGCAGAAAACATTACAATCAATATTCACTTTGTTTTAGTATCCTTTAAAATTGGATAGATGTTCCCAATATAGTTGACCACATGTCGCAACCTATAAGATTGCTCTAAAACGACCTTCTCGTCTTTCCATATTATGCAACTTTCTTCAGCTAAAGAGTTTTTCCTGAAATTTTGTATTCTCTTGAGAACATTCCATTTTGGACGCCTCTCTTAACGAGGAAGGGGAGTATTTGTTAATAAACTAGACGGGTTTAAAAACATATTGGTGGATTTAAAAAGGCACACAACCTTTCTTGTTAAAAATATATGAATCTAAGATACGATAAAAGGAAATCTATGTTGTTTTTGGTAATGCAAACAAAATGATTCATAGTGAGTACAAGCTTCCACTAAAAGCTTCAATATGTTTATATGTTATCTTACTATCTATGACAAGGATTATCAATTCTTTATAATAGAGAAAAAGAAAAGTCTCAATACAAAAACTTTAATTGAACATCTAAAATGGCTAAGAGCTCATAAGTCATAATAAGCTAGCATCAAAGACAAGTAATAAATGAATGCTTGATCATTTTCATTGAAATGGTGGGTTTCTATAAATTCTTACTCACAATATATTGATCGGTTTCAAGCATGAGGATTCAGCGGATACAATTAAAGTTTCTAGTTATATTATATATGTTTTTATGATTTAAGATTTTACATATTAAACAACTATGTTAAAATATTATTTTAAATTTGGTTTTACTCATATATCAAGGTTCCTTGTTTCACAACATAGAATGAATTTTAACTTTTTTTTTTATTTTTTTTTATTTTTTGCAATTTTAAACAGAGCCCTAGAGGTTTCTTTGAAGTGTTCATTATGGGCTTCATCGAATCTGCAAAGGATGTTATTTTTCTTAATCATGATCATTTGAATGTCGTTATTTATGAGTAAAAACTAAGTAATTAACCCTGTTGTTCATTGTAGTTAATAAAAAGGATGTGGTTATATTTTGTGTTTAAGAGTTTGCATTGGTACTGAATCTAGAAAAATATCACCTAACGCACAATTCAATCACTTTTCCTCATTATTTAAAAAAAACGAACAAAATAATATCACAATCTCTACATACAATGATACAATTATTATTTTAGTATGTAAATCCTACTCCAGAATATTTACACAAATTATGCCCCATTTATCTTAGGTGGAAAACTCCAAAAAAAACCAAACATTTTTAATAAAAAAAACCTTTTTATCACATATTTCACTTTATATTAAAATCCCTTTTAGTTAAAGCTTTGGTGTGGAAGAATTCGTGATGATAAAACATTTAAGCGAAAGCTACACAAACTTTAAGCAAAAACCCAGAAATCAAAATATGATCATTGCAAAAGCAAACATTAGCAGATAATGATGCTTCTAAGTTCAAACAGATAAAGATCTGCAGAAACTTTATTCGAAGATCAGATTCTCATAAACCTAAAACACACCCATTACCCGGATAAACCCTAGCATCAACCAACTACTAGTCAGAATCATAACCACCCCCATACCCATAGCCATACCCACCATACTTACCACCATCGCCATTGTCATAGGTTATGACGCTCTTGCTGCCATTGTTGTTGTTGAAACTCACATTGCGAACCCTCTGCTCGTTGTAAACCTCAGTGTAGCCACTCTTGTCTCCGACTCTGACAGTAGAGCTTTCCTTGTATTCGCTCCTGGTTCCACTCTTTCCGTTCTGCCACCGGAAGTCTCCGGCGGACGCCTTCTCAGTTGCCGTTGCTCGGCCATAGGATCCGGTCTGCTTGTCGCTGAAACTTACTCGTGCTTTGTTCTCGTAACTGCCTTCCCCCACAGTTGTTTTCACAGTCGATATAGGCCCGACGTAAGCGAAACCTGCCATCGCTTGTGGGGCAGATGAACCGGAATTTGCAGATCCTTTCGACATCTTCAGTGATCTGTAAGAAACACAAACGGAGCAAAAGCATTACGAACTGATGAAAACGCGAAGCTCGTGAACAGGGTTTCAAAATGCTTAAACGAACAGCAATCGTAAAAGAAAACAGATCGTAATGTAAAACTAATGGAACGAAATCGAAGATAAACATGAACATGGAAGATAAAATCGACAGACGATCACTAAAATGCATATGAAATAGGAAATGTGTTCATAAACGATTAGAACCAAATGCAGATGAATTAAACAAGCATAAAGATGAAATGATGAAGAGCATGAAGGAAGTAGAGGATCAGGGTTAGACCTTCGTTGTTTGAGTGGGATTTGAAGCAACGTATGAAGGGGTGAGGGGTTATTTGTAGTGGGGTATATAGAGAAAACGACAAAATGTGCAGGAGAAGGAGAAGGGAGGATTGGTGTGCAGGTTTCCGTTAACGGAACCGTCAGCCGTTGAGGCACGTTTCAACCCGACGTTACCCGTACACTCACATCACTGCCACATGTGTGGGGTGTTAATAAGACCATATAATATCATGATTTAGCAATATAATTGGGAAAGTACTTAGGCTATTATTAGAAATGGTTTATCATTTAGACACCCTAAATAATTTTTAATATATAATTTTTAAGTTATTTATATCGTCTGAAATTGCATTGTTTTATGAAAAAAGATGATTTTTAAATAGTTATCTATAGATTGACTTTTGATAAAGGTGTTCATAGGATATATAAGGGATGTCTTAATAGTAGCAATTTATTAGAAAACCATTATTCCATTTAGGGCGTTTGGGATTTTGTTTTATGGATTAATTTTGATTTGATATTAATAATAAAAAATTCAAAGTGTTTGAATATATAGATTTCATAAGGAATTAAATAAATAATTTTTGATAAGTTCTTTTGATAAGTTATTTCTTTATTACATATAAATTTTGATTTTGCTAAAAAAATAACTATTAATTTATTATGTTTTGATAACGGATAACTAATATAGACATTTTAAAAAAAACTCATTTTGAAAAAAAAAATGTAATAATCACTTTTATAAAAAAAAACATAAATTGTTTTAGATAAGCAATCTCACACACCCCCTTAATGAATTGCTAGAATTAGGAATCATTGGTGGACATTAGTGGAGCACGGGAGGTCTCGGGCCACAGCTCCGATTTAAGCACTTAGTGTAAATTTTATTTTATTTTTATTTTTTTAGTAGGTGCAACATCTTAAAATACGAGTGTCATTACTAATTGAAATTTGTTTGGAAATTTTTTTTGGGTGCGACTACTAAAACATTCTGCGTCCGCTCCTGTTAGGAACTATTGTTTACGAGTTTCATATATATTATTTCTCAATAACATATATAAAAACTAAACCGACTAATCCATGCACTTTAAGGTAGTTTATGTATTTAGTCTCCAACTTTTCATTTAATTTTGACTATTTACATATTTTGTTTTTGTTTCGGTTCTAATCACTAGCCGACTTAGATTGGTTATTTTGCCCTTTGTCTTTAAAAAAAATGATTTCATTTTTTTGCCCTTCTCGAAATATCATTGACACTACCTCTTCTCACGGAAAAGCTCGTCACCACCTTTCACCCCCTCTTAAAAAATATATGGTGACAACCACACTCACAACATCGCAACTCTTTCCATTTATATCCAAAACCTGCAAAAAAATCAATGTCTCATTTCAATAAAATTATAAGTTCTTAATTCAAACCAAGTATAACTTAACATGCTTTGTTTCTTAAAAACTTGGGCTACTTAGACTTGTAGCCAGGGGTTATAACCAGAGAGAATGTATAAACTATGAAGAAACCTTCTCTTGGTGGCTAAGCTTGTTACCGTAAGAATTTTCTTAACTCTTGTTGTGAGCAAAAACTGACTCATAATTCAGCTTGATGTTAATAATGTGTTTTTATATGTCAATTTATACAAGGAAGTATGTATGACACTTCTACCTATTATACAAATGAGAAAATTAAAGTATGTAGGCTAATTAAATCATTGTATGTATAAAATGAAGCATCCATGAAATGGAATGAGTGTCTCACTTATTGTCTAATTGAATGTGGTTTTAACTAGGGTTTGAATGATTATTCATTTTTTATAAATCATAATAAAAATGTTTTTCTTGTGCTCTTAGGTTATGTTGATGACATTGTTCTAACTAGTATCTATTCAAAGGTGTTAAATTATATTAAAGAATTTTTGAAATCTAAGTTTAAGATTAAGGATTTGGGAAATGTTGTGTAACATCTGAAATAGGTACTCGATCTCCCAATGTTTTGAATTTAATAAGAATGAAAGGCCCGAATTTAGAAGGGATTCGTCTGGACGTGTGGCCATTTTTAAGGCTCACGACATCACACATAAGTGTTCACGTCGTGAGATCATGCCAACCCTAATCTCGTGTTTTCCTCCCTATTTAAGAGAAGTAGGAGGCTAGGGTTTGTACACCCTCAGCCTCCATCACCCCCTTCTTGCCCAAATCGTTCTTAGCCTCTATTGGTGACCTTGAAGAGCTCATTTTGTGGTTTTTGGCTCTTTGAAGAAGAATAAGACTCCTTGTGTGTATCCTTTTGGCAATCAAGCTCCTACCTCATCATCTTGCAGTGCTTTTGGAACTTTGTAAGTCCTAAAGCTATTGCCTTTATCTCTTATGCATGCTAGATCTAAGATTTATGCTTCTTTTTTTCATGTTTGGGTTGGGTAGCATGCATCAGATCCATAAAGTTAGAAACTTTATGGATCATTGAGATATTTTATGTAGTATAAGGTCTAGTTATGAGGTTTGGTGTCGGTTTTAGACTCCAAGCATGAGTCATGATCCCATTTCCTTCTTATTGACCCAGTTAGTGTCCAAGTCATGCATTAGACATGCATTACTGAAAAGCCACTATTTTTATGGTCATTATAGTTGGGGAAGACCCTCTGGAAACTCTCAAGGAGTAGCTTAAGGGATTAAGAGCTTAATGCTCAAAGCTGTCCAAAACGGATCTCACGACGTGAGGGATAACATGTCACGTCGTGAGATGTGGTGTTTGTGACAATTTTGTCATTTTCCAGTCACGACGTGACCTATGGGTGGTCATGATGTGACTGATGGCTGAAGTTGACAAGTGTTGACTTTTGACCATGGTTGACTTTTTGACCATGGCTGACTTTGGGGTCAAGTTAGGGTTTTAAGGATGTAGGCTGAAAAGGTATGTCTTTTCTGCTGTTAGGTGTCTTGTTGCTACTGTCAACCGTATATGTGAGAGTTGTTGTAATTCTAGTTGTTATTCACAAGGAGAGTCTTCTCACTACATTTAATTGTATGGTAATTTTCACTACTAGAAAACAACCCTTTAATGACGCGCAAACAATGACACGCGCTGATAGAGGATACGCATTTGTGCGTGCCCTAAAAAATAATGACAGTTTTCTAAAATTTGAAGGATAGAGGACACGCCTTTTTGCATGCCCTAAAACTAGTGTCCAAAAAAAAAACACGGAGGGCACCAATCATAAAAAGTGTGTCGTGTAAATGTGTCGCTTTATATTTTTTTTAACGAAGGCGTGGTCTCTGTTTTTTAATAGCCCATGGGGGAAATGAAATCCCAAAAAATTAAACACCCCGCCTAATGCATCTCCTTCTTCTCCTTCTAAAATTCTCTACCAAAAAACCCTAATAATCTTTTAAGCAATTCGTCTTCCTCTACCTCTACACTCAATCTCTCTATCTCTCTCTCTCTCTCTCTCTCTCTCTCTCTCTCTCTCTCTCTCTCCTTTGGAATTAGATTCTTGAAATATCGAAACCCTAATCGTAGCCCTAACTACGACATGTCTTACCAACCGTGATCTTCAAATCACAACGAAAGCGACGACCACCATGACAACCGTCGGCTATACAACCCTTACCAAGATCTTAGAGTCCCCGCACAAACCCTGTACAAACTTCCCACATCTCCTGAATACCTCTTTCAAGACGAATCTATCGCTCAACGGAGTTCATGGGGCGAAAACCTGACATACTACACCGGCATCGGTTACCTCAGCGGCGCAGTAGTTGGCGTCGGGAAGGGTTTAGTAGAGGGCGTGAAGGCTTCTGAGGCTAGAGACACCATGAAACTTAGGGTTAATCGGAATGAAATACATGGTGGCTGGATTAGCGATTGGAGCGTGGTGGCTGGATTAGCGACTGGAGCGCTTTACAAGGCGGCGGCGGGCCCTAGGTCGGCGGCTGTTGCCGGAGCTATTGGTGGAATAGCGGTGGGATTAGCCGTGACGGGGAAGCAGATTTTGAAGAGATACGTACCAATCTGTGCTCGATCTGTATATAATTTCGTCTTACTACAAGTTTTGGTCTTTTGAGATTTCCAAGTGTGGTGGCTGTGAATACTCCATCGTCAAATAGTTTGCATAAACACGATGTAATAGAAGAAGGGAAGGAAGTGCTAGAATTTCCTAAAAATGAAACAGATTTGGGTGTTGTGGAGGAGCCACCGGTGGTGGTAAGTGAAGTTGAAGCATCTAAGGATAATAGCGAACTAAAAGTTGAGCCAGTGATGAAGGAGGCCGACGGTTGGACTTTAAATGCTAAAATTAAAGTGGAAAAGGATTCAACTTTCAGTGCCACAGCAGGATTGCAGACGAACATAAGCTCTGATTTGAATGTTGAGATTGGTCCTGGTGTATATTCTGATGAAAAACCACCATTTGTGGTGGAACTTGATGGATCTCTACCTTTCTACATGCTCGATGCATATGAGGAGTTTTCTAGTTCTAATGTTGGCAATATCTATCTATTTGGGAAGATATTTTAGCTAATTCAGTTACATCTCAGTTGACCCTGTTCATTTGTATTCTAACGCTTGAGTAATTATATAAGACTCACTATTTTATCATTCTTACCAAGATAAAGATTGATCTTGATCTTTAATAACTTTCATTTGAATCAAGGTCAAAGCATGAAGTATTTATCACAGCTGTTGTGTGGTGGTGAAGAATATGCAAAGATGCATGTATGTTATCCCAAATGGCCCTGTATTTGAAGACTCTGTTATTATGAAGCTTTTCACACCAAGCTTCATGTAATACACCTCTTGCCTTTGTTCCCCTTTTCTTCTTTAAATTTACCAACATCATATTGCTTATATTATTATGTACTATCTATTTATGCTTTTTATTTTATTTAATCAGGAGATGGCATCTGGACTGAAGGCCAACATAAAAAGACAGTTGCTTGACCGAAATGTCTCTAACTTTAGCATGAAACCTGTCAACTCTAAAATGAACTTGTATTTTCTAGTGCTTATGTACATGTGCAATTTGAAAATGATTTCATGAATAATTAGAATCGGATATTCATTTCTTGGATATTTATAAGTTATAACCCCTAAACAGCTAAAACCTATACAATAAAACTTTATTTGAAATAATCTGATAATCATTTCCAAATCCCACATCTCGAGTTTATAAAAAAAATAGCCTTTCTTCTAATTAACTCTACTTTTAACTTAATTTTTCTTCTATTTGTCATGCATGTTGTATTTGCAGACTTGTTATCATGAACCTTGTCAATGTATCAAATGGGAAATCTCTTCATGTTCCATATCATGATTCAAAGTTCTACAGTGGAGAATGTTACATCTTCCAGTATACATATCCTGGTGAAGATCAAGAGGAATATCTTATAGGGACATGGTTTGGAAAACAAAGTGTCGAGGTATTTAATTATTTTGCAATTAAATTAAATTATCTTATCTTTATTTTTAGCTTATATATTTAAACAAATATGTCTTTTAGGAAGATCAACATTCAGCTGGCTCACAGGAAAACAAGATGATTGAGTCACTCAAGTTTATGGCTGCTCAGGTTGATCATTAATTTACTAACATTTCTGTTATTATTTTATCAATCTCACCTTGTATTTATTTATACTTATAATTGGTTGATTTCATGGATTTGTAGTTGCAAATTTACGAAGGAAGAGAACCTGTTCTTTTATTTGCGATCTTTCAGAGCTTTCTTGTTTTTAAGGTATGCTTCAACTCGGATGCTATTATAAAAATTAAAAAACATAGATTAGAGATTAAATATTTGTTGATCATTTGCATTTATTTATGGAATTCTTAGGGGGGTTTAAGTGGTGGATACAAGAATTCTATCTTAGAGAAGGAACTTTCGGATGAAACTTATAAAGAAGATGGGGTTGCACTATTTAGAGTTCAAGGGTATGGACCAGAAAACATGCAAGCAATCCAAGTTGAACCTGTAAGTCCTTTGCTTCTTTGATTTTTGTGTTTACTTTATAAGATTTTGTTATTTATTCATTGTTTAATTTACTTTCTAATTGGCTTGGGTGGCGTCATCATTGAACTCCTCCTATTGTTACACACTACACAGTGGTTCTTCTCTCTTCACATGGATTTTAAATCTTACAACTCCTGAGCTCTAGGAACTTGTTGAGAGGCAACTGGATGTTATTAATGTTTGAAAACCTCTTGATTTTTTTGTTCTTTCTGCAGTAAAAAATAAGTTTTAATGATTATTATAATGTATTAAACTGTTCATGTTTTCTTATTATGATTTACTTTTATGTGCAATACTTGCAGCCAAATATGCAGTCCAAATTACAAAAGGAGGGTTCAGAGTCCAAAATTTTTTTGGAAATTTTAGGTGGAAAATCTGAATACCCAAGTCAGAAAATTGCTAGAGGTGTTGAAAGTGATCCCCATTTGTTCACATGCACATTTTCAAAGGGTTTAAACAAACACCAAATTTTATGCTGGATTTAATTCTTTTGGTTTACTTGCCAACAGCCCAACACAAATACTAATTTTTTTATTTCTTTTTTTCTGAAACTTTGCTGGTTCAGGAGATCTCAAGGTCAATTTTCTCTTTCATATGAATTTCTTTTATTACCCATTTTAACCGAATTTAATAAATTAATTATATCATTGATGCAGGTCACTGAGATATGCAACTTCAGCCAGGATGATTTGATGACTGAAGATATATTTATCCTTGATTGTCATTCCAACATCTTTTTTTCCTATAAAAAAACTTTGGCATGTAATCCTAATATAGTAGATTGCTTGATTTCAGGATTCTTTGGGAGGAAATTCAAAGTTTTTTTTACTTCAGCTCACATTTTTACTTCAGTAAAAAAACTTTTTTTTCCTATAAAAAAGCTCACATTGACCTGGATTGCAATTCTTACCGAGTGCGTGTTGTGAAATTTTATCTCTTCAGGCTACCATAAATGAAGATGCTTTTGGAGATGTTCTTGCAGATTCAACAACCTAAGGTTGGTTTTGCAATAATACAAAATGGTTACACTTGTACATTCATATTCATATAGCAAATATATGGTTCTCAAAAGTGCCACTTGGGTCTCGTTTCTTCTTCTTTTTCTGTCAAATCTCTATACTGATACCATTCTCCTCCCACCTTCCCAATAGGAATTGGGGCCCAGACAAAAATCTCAACAGGTTTAGGAACATGAACATCTAATGAAATCTCCATATCCTTTTTCTACTAAATTTGACCCACTTCTTTGACCGTTTGACCAAGACCAATAGGTTCAACTGTTATCCACCCAAGACCCGAGATTGCCACATCAAAAGCAGGTCTATAAAAAGATAGTTTTTTATGTGGCACCTATAGCAGATACCTGCAAACTTATGGATGTATGTCATACCTGGAATCCTTTCTATTCTATAGCTATACAATGTCAATAAGTTCAGCTACATGGACAATGAAAATGAGAGTTATTTTACATATTTTATGCTTACTACTAGATTCATGATAGACGTCTCAGGGCAGTTTCAGCAACAAACATATGCTCCAGATTGGACTAAATGTAAGGATAAAACTATTCGTATATTTGTAATCACTAAAGGCATAAAAACCTATACGAATGTAGTTTTTTAATCAACAATATTTTTAATGTTGACACAGGTGAAAACAGGTTTGGTTTAAAAGAGTAAGTTTTACCAGTTGGATGGTCATTTGGGTTAATCTGTCATTGTAAGTTATGGACTTAGCGCTTCCCTTGAGTAGTTGTAGAGCTGTAAACAGAAACAAAACAGTTAAGTACAATGACAAAAATACCCTCAAAGAAAAACTTTGCTAACATATAGAAATCAATAAGCAAAGTGACTATTATTTTTTAAATTGGTAAACTATAACAACTAAAGTTGATGTGAGATCAAACCTTCAACAATATGATGATTAATCGTGATACTCTTTATTTCATTAAAACTCTTTCTTTCTTAACCTTTTCTATCACACACATAGACATCTATATTGCTTCCACTTCCAGATGAGCTGGCTTTTCTATCACACACATAAACATCTATTTTGCTTATCCCTTCGTATTGTATAATCACTTTATATATGTCATGCCTTACTTCTTATTAGATCAAAGAGAGACACGACACCTGTAAAATGACATGGTCGTCCAGGGCTCTCTTTCCATCTCTTATGAATATCCTGTTTTTATATGAAACCCAAAAACCAACCATAAAATCTCATGACAATAAAAGTAACTGAACTTCCATTAATCTGTAATTGTATGACTGAACTTCCATTAATCTGTAATTGTTTAACTGGTTTCATAACAACTTTGTTTCACTGTAATGCAGGAGAACCTCTTTTATACAGTTCCACCTGACGCGATTGAGGCCTACAGAAAATCAATTGAATCTCATTTGCTTCGGTTTGAGGTAAATATGGGTGAAAAGTAAAGTATATTGTCCATATTGGTAAAAAGAGTAATGTATGTTGCTATTTCTTGCTCAATGATATTTGTTTCGAAGTCAGGGCCACGAAGTCCATGGTCATTATTTGAAGACCAGTTCAAACTTTTTTTCACTAAATTTTTATGTACTCCCTCCGTCCCAATATTATAGTCCACAGACAAAAAACACACATATTAAGAAAAACATTAATTGCCACTAACTTTATTTAATAAAATGACAGTTTTGTCCTTACTTTGCATTTAATGTTCCATTAAATGCTTAGTTGGTTAAATAATAATGAGGGGGTATTTTGGTAAAAATGTTATTTATTTTTAGAAGTGGACTATTATTTTGGGACAAACCAAAAAGGAAAGATGGACTATAATTTTGGGACGGAGGGAGTATTATATTTGTTGAGAAATAAGTGTTGTTTATAAAATGTGTGTTGTCTCCTCAGGCACTTGTTGTGTTGGTTCATGATATGGGTCCAAACTGGGAGCTTATAAGTGATGTCATTAACAGCACTTTGCAATTCAAGGTAACTATCATATCTGTTGTGTTGTGTTGGTTCATGATGTACATCATTCAACCCCAGACCGTATTTCAAGTTATTCATTGATTGGCTGCTTGACCTTAGTACCCTTGATCCGGTTTTTGAAGGTGCAAACTTTCAGGTGGGTATTCACTTTTCTCTTTTCTCTATCATATCATCTTGTATTGTATTGCATGTTAAGTTACCGATTTGCCCTGTGCAGGTTCTGACAGCTCTAGCAACCTCCTTCCATGCCCTGCAGCCTCTCAAAGTTCCTGCATTCAGGTTATTCTCTTAGAAAGGAAATTGTCAAAGGAGATTGTCAAAGGAGAATTTAGTCATGGATTTCTTTTAATGTTTTACATGTTTTGTTTTCTATAATAAATATTATGTAATATTAGCAATGTGTTACATTACTTACTATTGGAATGATTATTTGTATTTGACATATTAGTACAATGAATTATCTTTATTGTTTATGGTATTTTATTTTGTATTATGAGACTTTTAATGTGTTATTTAATTTGAAAATTAGTAAATCTATCAAAAATATATAATTTTAAAAACATTTAAAATTATGACACGCAAAAATGTATGTCGTCTTCCTTTATGACAGGGGCTTCCTTGATACGCATTGCGTGTCATAAACACGTGCGTCGTAAGATTACGACACGCAAATGCGTGTCGTCTTCCTTTATGACAGGGCCTTCCTTGATACGCATTGCGTGTCATAACTGCGTGTCGTAAATGCGTGTCATAAATGTGCGTCGTAAATAGACGACGCGCAAAAGCATGTCGTCTCTCGTTATGACAGGGCCTTCCTTAACACACATTTGCGCGTCGTCTGAGCGTTTTACGACACGCATTGCGCATCGTAAAAGGCGATTTTTCTAGTAGTGTTTGTCTGTGACCAGTTGGGTCTTAACTGTTGATTATTGTTATGTATGCATTGAATTGTATTTGTAACACTTGATTATGGAGTATCTTCCAGTTTGGTCTTAAAAGTATAAAAGTTTGCATTTTGGTCCTTGTTACGCTAGGCGTAACTTGGGGGTATGAATGACGTACTCTCTTTAAGTCGGCCACGTGGATCCCTTAGTACGTTGGGCGTACCTTAGCATACGTTGGGCGTACTCGCTCAGACCACAAACCCTAATTTTTAGGGTTTGGCCCCTATTTAAGCAACATTAGGGACCTTGAGGTTGCCCCCTCACCAGCCTCATTACCCTAGAAAAATACTCATGAAACCCTAGCCTCCATTTGAGTGTTTGTGAGACTTTGTTGTGATCGTGTGGTGTTTTTGCGTACCTTGAAGAAGAAGAAGCTTGGTGATGAAGCATTGGTTAAGTTGGAGCTTGAAGATCCAGAATCTTCAACATCTTCGCAAGCCTCATAATGTATAAAGCTCTGAACTTTATGACTCTTTAGTATAAATCTTGTATGTGGGTAAAATCTTATGCTCTTTGGTCCCATAAGATGATTCTTGTGAGAAAATGCTACTCAAGAGGTCTTGAGTTATTCTTTTGATGTTTCTGAGGTTCCTTGATGATAAAGTTTACATCTTGATGGTTGAGGACCAACCATGCAAAAGTTTATGGTCCTTTTATGAAGAAAGAATGCTAGATCTAGGATTTGAACCTCTTGGAGCCATGCAAAGGCTTAAAGCTTTCGACTTTATGGATTAAGACCTTATTTACAAGTAGACTTGAGGTTTGGATGTTGAGATCTTAAGGGATTAAGCCACGTGGATGAGAAAAAGCCACTGACTAGTACACTGGGCGTACTTCTAAGTACGTTGCACGTACTGGGTTTGAGTCCCGTTTTCTTCTTCGTTGTTTGGACTTGTACGTTGGGCGTAATCTGGTGGTACGCACGACGTACTTACAAGCTAGGTTTTTAGGCCTTGCACTGGTTTGGGCCATAAGTCTTTATGGGTTTAGGCCATCGTTGGGCCTTAGGTCTTTATGGATTTGGGTCATTTCTGGGCCTTGGGCCATTTTTGGTTTTGGGTCGTGATTAGTTAGGCCTAGTAAGTGAGGGGTTAAATGGTCTTTTACCCTAGGAGTCAAGATTAAGGATTTAGACTCTCAGTTATGGTTTATGGTCTAATTATTAATTAGGGTTTTATTATTTGTGATTTAGTGCGGGAATTTTCCGGTTCAGCAACCCGAGTGTTATTTGTTTATCAGCGGACCGAGGTGAGTTCCTTCACTGTACTCATGGGTCAAAGCACAAATGCGGACCATTGGATTATGTGTGTAGAATAATAGTTGTCTTTGTGACACTTACTGTTATGTATGTATGTGCTTGTTGTCTTTGTGACTCTTACTGATATAATTGTATGCTTAGTTGTAGGGGTGAAATAGACCCGATACCGGTTGAAAAGAGACCGAAAGGGGTGAAATAGACCCGATACCGGTTGAAAGAGACCGAAGGGGGTGAAATAGACCCAGTACTGGTTGAAAGAGACCGAAAGGGGGGGGGGGTGAAATAGACCCAATTATGTTTTGATTGTTATGTATGTATGGTATGGGTATTTTAGGGAAACTCACCAAACTTTGTGCTTACAGTTTTATGTTTATGGTTTCAGGTACTTCTAGTTCGAAAGGGAAGGGCCTGACATGATCGCACCGCATCCACCCATGTTTTCCGCACTTTTATGATTTTAGGAATTGTACTCTGACGACTAATTTACTATGACATACTTTTGGATGGTTTGATATGAATATTTAATGGTTTGGGTTGAATTAAAAGTGAAATTTTTACCTATGACTTTTTGGGATGTTACAAGTTGGTATTAGAGCCTTGGTTTGAGGGATTTGGGCACACTTTCGGGTGTGTCTGAAGTCAAACTGAGGAATTGATAATCTTTTTGAAAGAAAAGAGTTTTCTAAATAAACTTTTATATAGAAAAGGGGTGTGATGTGTGCAACCAACCGATCGCAAGTAAGTATTCCTAAAATATCCATACATGTTATTCTTTCAATTATGTATATGTGTAGAGCATGTTAGATTAGGGCTAACGATCTTCTCAGCATTGCATATTAGGATGCTAGGATAGATGCCTTTAAATGCCAGTTGTATGAACCCTTAGAACTGAACTCTAGTATGGATTTTAGATGATTGGATAGACTGGCCTGGTTTGGTAGTGCTCTGGGTTAGAACTCAAAACTCGAATGCTGCTTTCTTTGTGCTTCTATGGACTCCACTAGTGTCGGCTAATTATTAAGTGAATACTTCAAATTAGATGTTGTGGGGATTAGATAATTCTCGAAGGTTGGGTTCAACTTTGTTTTACAGCTCTTGTTTGAGTCCAACTGTTGTAGAGATGGACCTAGCAGTCGAAAATTATTTGGTACTCGTAACATGTAATTTTATTCGTAAGATAATTAGAAGACATTGGAGGGGAGTCTCTTCTGCAGCTGATAGCAGAGATTGGTGGGGAAAGGTGCCCTAGGAAAGCCAAGGAAACATCTTAGCGCATAAGGTACTCTATAGTGCGAGTGAAGTATCTAATAGTAGGGAAGTGACTTGGAGGATTTGCGTAAGTCCTTGAGGAAGGTATAGATAAATGTGGAAGGTAGTATTGGGCCCGTATTACTAAAAGCACGGGATCTATACCCAAAACAATTTAATGGTTCTGCGGCATATCTCCATTTGGTTTTCCATGAGGTCATTTCGAAAAGATCTTTGGTTTCATCAGAGTTATCAATTGGTCCTGACCAAAAGAATTCATCGCAACCATCTGCGTTATCATCATCTACTAAGGACATCAGTTCGGATGTTTGCTTTTTATTTAGTCCAATTTTTACGAAAACTTGATTAGGGACGGTTTGTACTTTCGGAAATACAGTGGCTTTTGCTTTTAAAACATTCGAACCCTTATTTTCAGCAACACGAACATATTCAACCGAGTTTTCCGAAATCAACTTTTTTTTTTGGTTCAGAATCATTTTGTACAAAATGCTGAACAATCAATCTCATCCTCTACAGAAATTTCACTCATGTCACTATCGTCAAATTCAGAAACATTTCCAGCATCAAAAGTGTTTTCCGAACTCAATTTAGTTCATAAATAGTCAAATTTTTGCACAGTATCAAATTTAATATGTTCAGTGGTGGACGCAGAAAGTTTTAGTAGGGGTGGCACTAAAAATATTTTCCGAAAAAATCTAAATTAGTAGTGTCACTCGTATTTTAAGCCGGCGCACCTAATAGAAAAAACATAAAAAAAAAATTTACACTACGTGCCGGAATCGGAGCAGTGGCCCAGGACCCCCCGGGCACCACTAAGGTCCACCACTGAATATGTTCTTTATCATTTTCATCCAACATTTGCTTTAATATGCTTTTATGTTCTTTGGACTGGATATATGTTTCAATTTTGTCAAGTCCAATTTGTAGGATTCAGAAACATCATCCGAGTACACAATGGATTCACACTTATAGCATTCTGCATCGATTTCATCATCTTTCAATTCGAGAAAGGGTAAAATCATTTTGTGTATCTTTTTACCTATTTCACAATCAAGATGCAGCTGAATAATATTGAAATATAAATGCTTTGCAATTAAACAGAAAATATTTCGTTGTTTCAAAAGCGCTAAATTGTCTCTTTTTAAATAAATAACATCATCCCTAGACGTAGTCAGCTCTAACTCCAACTTCTCTATTCACATCCATCTCTCTTCACTCTTGTTTGTTATCCTGCTGATTTGATCAGTTAGGTTAGAATTACTTAAATGTGTTCTTTTTAAGCTATCACTTAAACTAGAGACAGTAAATTTCAAATCATCTAATTCTAATTCGTAACGAGTGACAAGAATATTAAGAGACTGGAGTATAGATTGTACCTTACTGATGACTTTCTCCCATTGACTGACCTGTTCAGAAACAGGTCTTGTAGCAAAACTGTTGTTAGAGGCTTGGCCGCTATCAGTGGCGTATCCTCTCTGCTCCGAGACATCACCGCGAACCATCAAGCATTTCCCCTCGTACTCAGGGACTTCAGACTTCACTATGAAGCATCCACCATGCGTGGGCTTCCGAACTTCCTCGTATTCTGAATCAGTTGACCAAACTTCAACACTTCCAAACTCATCACTATCCTCCTGCACACAATCAAAGCATGCTTAACACTATCAACACTCTTTTTCTTTCTAAGCTCTTCTATCTTTTGAAGATAGTAAGCTTCATCTTTCTCTTCTTCCTTCTTTTCTATTATCCTTCTCAACATACACTCTTTGGCAAAATGGTTATTGCCATGGCAGTAGTTACAGTCGTACCCAGAGTCTCCTAACAATTTATTCTCTTGTTTATGTTCATCCTTTTGGGAGCTTTTGGAGTTTTCATCTCTCGACTTATCCGAACTACAGTTTCCTACTCTATTTCTGCCTTTGAACCGACCAAAGTTCTTTTTGATGAATCTTTTCAGATTAGAAACCATCATAGCATATTCTTCTTTGGTAAATTCAGAGTCCGAGATGTCAGATTCTGAATCTTCTTCAACAACCTTTTTACCCTTCGCAACCAAGGCCAACGATCCCATGCTAGAGACAAGCTTAACATCTTTTGTTACTTCATCTTCGTGGGACCTCAAAATTCCCACCAGCTTTGCCAACGAATAACTTTTAAACTGTTCATGAGCTTTAACCGTAGACACTACAACTTTCCACTCTGATCTCAAACCGTTCATAAACGTGACTTTTTGCTCTATCGGTTCACGCCTGATCTTGTGTTTTAACATCCTGCTCAAGAGATGATTAAAACGATTAAATGTTTGGTCATGTTTCTCTTCTGGCTTTTGAACAAAGGCACCAAACTCTGATAACAGCAAAGTTTGTACAGAATGTTCCAGATCTGCATCGCTTGAGTAAAGTTCCTTTAATCGATCCCATATTTTCTTGTCCGTATCACATGCACCCACCAGATGAAACGTGTCTGGAGGAAGAGCGAATCTGATTATCCTCATCGCCTTGAAATTACTTATCAGCTTGTCTTTTTCATCTTGAGGAACATCTTTAACATCAACAAGATCATTGTATTCGGCTTGAGTCTTAATAACCCTCCTTATGGCAGTGTGAGTGAACGTCTGCAGGGTCATGGCTTCCCATACCAATGTTCCATGATCTTCAAGGCCAAGAACATAATCTTCGAAGTGCAGCGCCCAGACCTCATATTCTTGTGGAAAGAGGATTGGGATTCTGGTAATAGATCCGATGCTTCTGGACAGATTGAAGGAAAGAGTATGAGGATCTTCTGGTTGCATGATGTCGCTTCACAAATACCTGCTTAGAATCAGATGTGTAAAAAAATAACTGAGTCTAGGGAAAAATAAGGATCAAAATCCAACGTCTACAATCGATGAACACGATGAAGACGACAAGAACAGATCCACCAAAAACGGAAAACCCTAATAACACTCAAAAGAAGAATTGCGTATGAGTTACACAATCTCCTGCTCTGATACCAATTGTTGAAACAATAAAAAGTAGATCGATAGATTCTAACAAGTGTAATCAACCAAACAATAGGAACAATGAAGATTAAATGGTGTCGAATGCTTAGATTCAATAGCCTTAGAAGAGTTTAACAAGAACTTTGTAAAGACTACGTAGGGCAATACAACTTGTTAACCCTAAAACAGTGCATGCATGCACTATAACTAGTCTAACCCTAATATCATTAAAACTTGGGTGGACAGGCCCAACTCATTACATTATGGACTATTCTAGTACAATACAATTGACACAATATCATTTATCCCAACATAATAAGCAATCTATCTAAAATTCACTTTTTACGATGCGCATAGTCGTGTCGGTTTAACGCCGAAACTTCGAAGAAACATAACTTCTTCATACGAAGTCAGATTTTTCAAAATTCTTTATACGTACGGAATCATTGTCACATCTACTCTAATGTTAAGATTATTTATCCAAAATAATCTTCTATAAAAAAACATCTATTTATCACTATGACGAATAATTATCCTTTTATTCCTTAATCATCTAGCCATGTCTTGCAGGCGTTACATTGAGGAGTGCGAGGATAATTCTCCACCACCCACTTCGTCAAGGGCACAAACGTCAAACCCAATACTTAGGCGTGACGCGTTCGCATGCGACGCACATCCGACGTAACTAATACGGACTCGGAGATTTAATCACGTGCGACGAACGTCCATGAAACATTATTTAAGTGAGATTTATTATTTATTTTCGTTTGTTTTTGTTTTTTTATTTTATTTTTGTTTTATTTTTATTTTTTTTTCAATTTAATGTCTTTACTACATATTTGAGAATGCTGGTGCTTTTGTTTAATTTTGTTTTATTTATTTAATTTTGTTTTTTTAACTAAATATTGTTCGAGTTTTTAATATTTAACAATTATAAAAGTTTTAAATAATAAAAATATTAAACATAATAATATTTTCCGTTCATAGTATTTTTGAATCATATTATTTTTGGATCATAATTTTGAATCAAGTTATTTTAAATCATAATATTTTGGATAATATAATTTTTGAATCATATGATTTTAGATCAATAATATGTTCAAATAAATAAAGTATTTTCTCAAAAAAACAAATTTTGGATCATTATATATTTTAAATCATTTAATTTTGAATCATAAAAGATATAAATAATGATCATAAAATGTTTGAATCAAAATATTTTTAGATCATACTAAATTAAATTAAGGATCATAAACATGTTTAATCATAACTTTTTTTTAATCATAATTATTTTGAATAATGTTATTTTGGATCATATTATGTTCAACATTTTAAAAAAAAAACTTATAATCTTTTAAAATAAAGTTTTGTATATAAAAAACCTTATTTATAAAAATTTATTTTCAAAAATTTCATTATATATGATATATGATAAAACTCTAAAAGGATTTATAATTTGGAGAATGAAAATTTTCACCTCTTATTTTTATAAAAATTTAAAATCATTTAAACAAAACGTTTATATCTTTACCAATATATTTTCTAAAATTTTCTTTTAGTAACTCACTAAAATAGTATCACGAAGACTATCAATTACTTTTTTGAATTTGGATAAAAAAATTATGTTATATTTTATAAAAACAATATTTCTTAAAATTAAAAAAACAAACAACTCAAAAACTTATTGTTAAAAAATAGTTTTTAGAAAGTCACTAATACTATGAGCAGAAGTATCTCTTCAATTTTCATGATTTTTGGAAAAACATTTTCTGGGTTTTACTATAAAAAATATTATTTTTTTAAAATTTTCATGATGATGTTTATTTTATAGTGAATTAAATTTTAAGAACTTTGGTTTTCAAAAAACAATAAACAAAAATTCTGACTAGAAAACAAAGAGGGTGGAATTAACCTTTCCTGGAAACTACCAAAATCTCAAACATAATTACGAAAACGACATATCATCTCATGAGATTTTGCCGATAAATGAAATTAAATCTTAACCTTTTATTTTTTCAATCCTATGGCAAAGATTTGTCCTTACAATCGTCACTCGGTCATATATATATATATATATATATATATATATATATATATATATATATATATATATATATATATATATATATATATATATATATATATATATATATATATATATATATATATATATATATATATAGAGGTAAGTTCAATTGAGAAAATAAAAAAGGTTGAAAATGGGGGAATCATTCTCAGCCACTCATTTATTTTTACCGCAAAAGCATCCGTCGTACCAGCGGAAATGGGAAATGAATAGACATGTGTTTTCCAACAAAACATGTTTTCTTAAACTATGCTAATCATTACCTTAACATATACAAAAACATAGTTTTTTTCGTTTTTTTTTAATATTTAAAAAGCTATTTTTATCGAAAAATGATTTTAAATATACCAAAATTCATGATTTTTTATTCTCTACAAATAGACATCCATATTGATATAGTTTTAAGATAAAATAAAAAATTTATTTTTTTTATATTTTCAGCTATCGTTATTCATAAGTGAATAAAAATGCATCAGGTTTTATTACAGTACATTCGTTATTCACTTATAAATAAAAAGTATGATTAAATTTTTTTTTACAATTTAAGTATCATTTATATATGAATATAACATATAATAAACATAGTATATTCATATTTAAATATTAGACGATGTATTCACTTGTGAATATTAACATAGTATATTCACTTGTGAATATTAGATGGTATATTCACTTATGAATATTAAATGATATTTTCATATGTTAATATTACATAGTATTACATGATATATCACATGTGAATATTACATAGTATATTCACTTGTGAATATTAGATGATATATTCACTTATGAATATTATACAGTATATTCACATATGAATATTACAAGGTATATTCACTTGTGAATATATTCACTTGTGAATATATTCACTTATGAATATTACAAGGTATTTTCACAAATATATATAATTTTTATGTTATTCATATATGAATAACATACAAACTTGCATATTTGTTTTGTGTTTTTAATAAATTCAGGTGAGAAAACATATTCATATGTGAATATAACGTGGTAATTTAGTTTATGCATTTCATCAAACAGTTGGAGTGCATACAAGTTAATTTTTTTAAAAATGTTAAAAACATGATACTTTGGCTGGTGGGGGAGTGTTCCTCTAGAGAGGTTGGTCCTGTTGATTGTAGGAAGCTACAATGTGGTGGTTTTTCATCATCGGCGTCGTCATCTGGTTCTACTCCAACTTCACATTCTGTTACCATTACACTAGTGGTTTCCATGGAAATCGAGCCTTGTAACGCTGCTTATTTTCTCTTAGCGGTCGTCGGAGAAGGACAAAGATGAAGTTCGAGGTCGCCGTTATCTGAGATGGTGACGATAACACTAATCGGAGTTGGATCTGCAATGGTGGTGCTAAATCGAGTGCTAAATCGTATCCTCTGACGGCGGTGCCAGATCGTCCCCATCAAGTGGATTCCGTGACCCAGATTCACGGTTGCTTATGTGGTAGGATGAGAGATGTAGTGGTGATGTGTAGATTAGAGACGAAGATATTGATGGAGTCCAAGAGAAATTTCCCACCGCTCATTAATGTATTTGGATTATTTACAAGTTTACCACCGTGCGTTTTTTAAGCTCATTAAATGATTGGCTGAGAATGGTTCCCCCATTCTCAACCTTTTTTTTTTCTCAATTGAACCCTCCTCTCTCTCTCTCTCTCTATATATATATATATATATATATATATATATATATATATATATATATATATATATATATATATCTTCCGTCCTTCTGGTACCCTTGAGTGCTTAAGCAGAAGATTTGAAATATATGACCCAGATTTGTTCTCGTGTTCTCGATTTCATAATTGTTCTCATTTGAAAATTCACATATATATATATATATATATATATATATATATATATATATAGACAGTGGCCTTTGGGTTCCGTGGTGGTGTTGGTTGGAAAAAATTTTGGTCGGATTTTTGGTTATAACTTATAACAATCACCATTGATGTGGAATGTTACATATCATGTGCATAAAATATTACTTATAAAAATATATTATGTGTAATAATTCTAATAGTATATTACATGAGTAATATTCAACAAGAATATTACATACAATATATTTTTATAAACAGTATGTGTAACATTACATAACATAGGAGTAATATGTATAATATTGACTTCATGAAGACTTGAAGCAGTGGTGTCACCGACAAACCACCTTCTTTCCTATAAGTGGTTCTCGAATATCTTTCTAACGAACCTGATCTACTCCGACAAACTTTGACAAACTGATCTCGTTCCTGTGGCCTACCATCATATCCTTCTCTCAAATCCCCTTTCCGCCCTCGTCATGTCATTCTCGACATTCTTTTTCTTGTTTGGGGATGGTGGTTTGGGTTTTAGGTTTACCGGTGGATCTAGAGAAGAATATGTTTCTCATAAATTTTAGAAGATTGATGGTGTTGCAGGTTTTGCGGCTATGTATATGCATGTGTTTGTTTATACAAGTGGTTGAATTCTTAAATGGAATTTTGGAAGTTAGTGGTGTTTGTGTCCGGATAGTGATGGTGGCAGGAAGTGGTTTCTCTACTACTAAATAAAAAGAGGGGTGGAATGGTTTGGTTGTTTCATTTAAAAGGGACCCATTTATTTAACTAATATTTTTTCAATTAATTTACGACATAAAAAAGGTAAAAAAAATCAGTAAGGACAAACCATCCATTATGGACCAAATTCAAAACTAAAACCAAATTATGAGGACTTTTCGAGTGAGAAAATCAAGTTGTAAACTAAATATGTAGATAACCCTAAACCAAAGGGACCATTCATGTAATTTGTCTTTTTTCTTATGAGATATATATAAGAAAAGGAACGATGAAAAAGCAATACAAAACGAAATTAACACACGAAACATTAAATAAACTGCTGATTACAAAATTCTTTTTAGATATCTTTGGGGATCAGATCAAGGACCACATGAAACAAACAACTTAGTGCATAATAAAATACGAAATATTCATAACGAGCGTTGAAACGAACTAGAAACAACAGATGATCCATTCATCCATTACAGAAAGTATACCAGAGTACAAAAAAGATATGCAGAATCTTTTATCATTAAAAACAGATTATCGCATACTCATTACCTACATAGACCATTCGATTAAACCCCCATACTCATACTTACCATCATCACCATTGTCATACGCTATGGTGTTCTTGCTGTAACTCACATTGCGAACTCTCTGCTCCTTGTAAATCTCTTTGTACCCACTCTCCGGCCGACGCCTTCTCCTCCGCCGTTGCTCGTCCGTGGAGCACCATCTGCTTGTCACTGTAACTTATTCAGGATTTTTTCACGTAAATGCCTTTGCTTCCTCCTTTTCCCCCGTTGAAGAAGGTTACCGGTAGTGATGGGTTCACCTGTATGGACGCTATGCAACCGGAGGAACCGACGTTTGCCACTGATTTTGACAGGAAGTTTCCAGATTCTTTGGATCCTTTCGTCTTCTTCGGTGATCGGTAAGAAACATAAACAGAGTAAAAACTTACTTACTAAAGAAATAGCGAAACCCATGAACAGAGTTTCAACAAAAAGAGTAGAACTAAACAATTTGACAAGAAAAAAATGGAAGAACACTTGTACAGTTCTCTTAATCAACGAAGAACCAGTGCACAAAAACAATTACAAAATAAAAACTCACGACAGAAAAAGATGAGAGGAATTTTGGGTTTCCTCTGATATGAATCAGTTTTAACACCAGAGAAAACTCAGAGTAAAAATGAGTGAATCAATAACAAATGAGGAAAAAACACATATTAAAAACTAATGGCGTGAAGGTGTGACGGTTTCCGTTAACGGTCAGGCACGTTCTTCCCCCCACTACTGGCTACATCGATAAACCTACGTTACTGCCACCGTTTAAGACCACCCCACTGAAAAGGGAAAATACAGGATAACTAAAATTCAAAAAATAGTTGAGATAACTATTTTTATCAAATTATGGTTTAAGTTTTTAGTTATAATAATAGTTACCATATACTTTTCTATCAATTTATGAAGGTAATATATACTTCAAGGTTAAAGACATGACAATGCTAATGTGATTATATTTCAATGGTAGTTTTTATTTTATTTAGAGGTCCTTTAATACAAAAAAGAAAGAAAAAACCCTAATAGCCTTAGGCGTCATTTTGATACCAAAGAGTTGAAGAAACCCAAATATGGCAGCCAAATGAACACTTGTGAGTCGTGAATTTCAATGATTAGACATGCGACTACACATTTTGCGGAAACAAATATATGTTGTAAAATATAAACTGATGTGATCAAGCGTTCAATGGAATGGACACAAACGATATTGCGGTGACGGACGACAATATCTTCAGAGACATGGGATCGCAAAAGAAAAGTCAGTCGTATTCCGCAAGGAGGTCCTGATAATACTCTCTGACTGGGAATACTGTCAAGTTAGTATTTCTGGCGAAGGTGTCGCGAAATAGTGACTAGTGAGGGTAGTTAGTGAGAAAATATGTTACCATCATTGATGACGGTTTAGTCATATTTATCGTGAAAGTGAGTATTTGTCTTTTACTAGGATCCGTGAAATTGGATTCGTGCCATACAAATAGTGGGATGGAACATTCAGTTGTCGGTTGCTTGTCTCTTATGGAAGGATCGTCCTATTGGTTAAGGAAATCGTGGGCATCTGTGATATTTTTTGTGCTGACTCCGTAGTCAACAGCATGCCAGCATATGAACATGTTATTGTATTTGGTCTGAGCAAGGGGCTTCTAGGATTTTTCCTTTGCCTAAGTGAGTTGGAGTTAAATTTATTTTTAAATAGAGAAAAAAAAACAAATTTGACTAATTTTTTTAACTATTTCTAAGATTTAAACAAAAATCAAGCATTTTCCAAAATAACCATCAATTTTGCTCTAGTCATTGTAAAATTCGCAGGAGAAACTGTGAAACCACCAAAGAACGATTCTTGTTTTTGAGAGTTTTACTCAACTTTTCCAAATTTGCAGTTTTACACGATTGAGTAAAAAGTTCGACGGTGTAATTTTATGACATACACATATTTTTCAATTCTCTCAGTTTTGATCTGTTAAGCCTCTAGTTGTTTCCAATGCTCCTCTATAGACCTGAAGTAGTACTTAATAGATGAAATGATTAGGTAAACTTAATTTAGCTAATTAAAGGTCAATTAGTGAAATAATTTTAAAGGCATAGTTTATACTCACGGTCTCAAACTTTAATAATCTAAAGCTTGTAAAGATCCGTTTGTAGAATTGAAAACCCAGTTGTAAAATCAAAAGCACTAATACCCTTAGGGGGTGTTTGGATTGTATGGTTATCTTCGTAGGATTTTGAAATCGTCAAAGAATTTAGATTTAGAGAGTTTTAGATTTTGAAGAAATTGAAATTTGTTGTGTTTGGTTTATAAGATCTACATTGAATTTAGTATAATTCACATTTTCATCTTAACTTCATTAAAAAAATTAATTTGATAATAAGATTGTCTATGATTAATGGCAAAATTTAAGGAGAGAATGAATATTTACACTTATTAAAGGATAATTTGAGAAAACAAATTAATTTGAACGGAAAGGTCTAAGACGATTTTACATAATCCATTAAAAACACTTTGTAATTTAATATCCTTATATATATTTTTTTTGTTCCGGACATGGATTATACCGAATTTTAATTCCAAATCCATTCAAATCTAAGAATTTAACCAACCCAAAACGTATTAGGATAGCCAACTTTCACACTACATGTATCGTTGTATTATAAAATACAAGAAAACATTCAAACTCGACAAAAAAATCACGAAAAAGAAACATAAAAATACTATAACCACAAAAGAACAAATTATAAAGTAATCATAGTCATATGTTAATCATCCATGATGGTCGATGTTTGTTTTCAAATTGAAGACTATTTCTTCGTTATTTACCTTCGCTATGATACTTCATCATGGACCATAGACTCATACACTCTTTGATTGGCCTTCTTTGCCTACAAAGTTAATAAGAAGCAATGCACGATTAAATAACATAAATGTTACATGTAGTCTCATTTCAACTATATATCATAAAATATGTATAGTTCAAATAAAAAACGACTTAATAAGAAATTAAATTAGTGAAAGAAGGCTTTTTCCACTAAGCATTAACTATTTTACAGATTTGCACTCATTTTTCCTTCCGTTTCTTCATATATACATTGTGTGTATCAAATATATTTTAAACATCGTTTATTAAACATAAAAATTCGAATAAGAATAGCAACTTACTTCCTTTTCCCAGTTTGTGCATAATGTCAAAACATAAAGAAAGAACGCTTGAGCAAATAATGCCGCAATAATTCCGTACCATAATCCCTACATAATAAAAATAAAATTAAATAAAAGAAATCTTTGAAAAAACAATAAAATGTGATCAAAGATGAAAAATTAACTACCTTTCCTCCCATATGAAGTACAAAAGCAAACAAGATCGCTAAAGGAATCCCGATTAGATAATACGCTCCTAAGTTCACAATTGCACCAACTTTTTGTCGACCACTCCCTCTAACCGCCCCTACGAATTAATTTCAAATCACAGTATATATTATAAAAACAAATAGAAGCTTCTGTTATCTCACATCAACCAGACATATGCTAGATTCTCTCAAGGACTACATATATTTTAACATGGTATTAGAGCCAGCCGAAAGATTATATATATATTTAAAATGGTATCAGAGTTGATATGATACTGAAAATCTATCTTAGGGACATGTTGATGTCGGTTAGATGCTTTCTCATATGCCTAACTTTGTCAGTTAAAATTAAAACAGTACAACTGTCGAAACGAGTAATTAATTGACCCATTGTCACCTGAAAGTACGGATTGGATGCCATCAATGAAATGAGATCCGGCAATAAGCAACATCATTTGTGCAATATAAGTCACCACCTCTTCTTCATTACTATAACAATACCCCCATAGTTTTCTCCCAAAAATCAAGACCATTGAACCCAAAACCCCTTCGGTCACTACCGCAACCATTGCAACACGTATCGCTAAACGTGCTGCTTGTGCCCTCCCTGCACCTAATTCATTTGAAACCCTTACACTGCAAACAATTCAAAATATTAAACAAAAGAATGTGAATTCCAACAAGTTTATTCGCGAAAAAATCACCTTGTGGCGCTACTTAGACCAAGAGGAATCATGTAAATCATTGAACACGTATTCAAGCTGCCATGAAAACTCAACTAGTTAGCCATAATAAGATGATAAAATTCAGAATATAAAGAAGGGCACAAAAATAACCAAAATCGATGGACTCATTTAACAAATTAACCATTTTATTTACTAATTGAAGAAACTGTCCACCTATTTCCTTTTGTGAATTACCTTTTACCTTTTTCAGACAAAAGACTTAAAAAAACATAATTTTCCTTTTGTGAAATAACATTAAGTAAAATATTAAATTATTAACAACTTTGCAATATAATCATCAAATATGACTTTTTTTTAATCATTTTTTTTGGTAATGTGGAACATTCATATATCAAAATTGCAATATGCAATTGACCTCCTTGCAAAAAAAAATGGTAAGTTCGTAAAGTATCACCACACATTTTGGTACTTTTGTAAATCTTTGCTTTGAATTCCATTAATGAACCTGATAGAAAGAACCGAGGTTTCTAGTTGAGGATTTGGAAGAAGACCAGATAACAACACCATCATCTCAAACGACCATATCTCCAAACTGTTCAAAGATTCACATACTTTTAAAATAAGGGTAGATTCAAAAAGTTGTAAACTTTATGAAAAAAAAGATAATTTTGATTTTGAAAAGGGTAAATTACCAGACCATAATTGCAGAAGGAACAGCAAGTTTCAAAAATGTCGGAATGTTACAGAAAGCTTCTTTCGAGAAACCAGTCCAAGTCTTTTTACACGAAGGAGAAACCCGAACATAAATCGCCAACAACAAAACATTAATCCAAAGAGAAACAGCATTCGCCAATGCTGCACCTCGACTTCCGAGCCCAGATTTAAACACCATAATCCAGCAAACAAGAACATGAACAAGCGTTGTAATCCCAGTGCTTAACATCATCGGAACGACATTGTTTTGAGATTGAAGAAATCGAACATGGCATTGAAGTAATGCGTTTGCAAAAAGACTAGGAATCATGAATCGAGCATAGAGTCCAGCTTCTGCTGAGATTTCAGGATCTTGTCCTAGGAAAGCAAGCAAGGATCCTGCATTTGCCCAAATGAAAGCAAGAGGAATGCTCACTGATAAAAGAACAATCATCGCTCTCTGCATATGGATTCCGAGCATATGATATTGTTTTGCGCCATATGATTGTCCACAGAATGTGTCTAAAGCACTTCCCATTCCAATCTGTTCACCATTGAAACAAGAATCGAACTGGGTTTAAGAAATTGGTTGATATTTGAAACACCATGTAAACAAGACGATGAAATGAAAGAAGAAGATGAACTAACCATCAAGCTTGTACCAGTGACGGAAGCAAAAGAAGTAGCCATTGAAGCACCGGAGAGAGCAAGCTCACCAAGGTGACCCACAAACATGACGGAAATCATCGATAACCCACAAATCAATAGATTTATTGTCATCAAAGGCCCTGCTAAGTATAACTGCTTCTTAAATTCTGTCAATATCTCATCTTTAGTGTATGAATATGATCGAGCTCTCTTTTGTGATTCTTGATTCACATGATGACTCAGAAGTGGCGATGCAAGCCCTTCTTCCTCCATTGTTGGTAACTCTTTGGGAGTCTACAAGAACAGGGTCGTATAAAGATACTGAAAAATATCAAAACGATGACGGATGGAGACAAAGATACAATTTTGTTTTTATAAACGATTTTAGTAGACTGAAGAACAAGTGGTGAGAGATGCTTTGTATGTTAGTAACAAAATCGTTTTTGGTTTCTTTTTTATAATGGGTGGAAGTGTGATTTTCCACATTAAATACTCTAATAGTGGGATTCATTATAGTATCAGCAAGTATTTCCAGGAAAGTGGAGGGTTTTTCTTGACACTGAGTGGTGGCCAACTGGATATTTCTTGTTCGTAGTTCTTACCATGGAAGGAAGCAGAGCATCTTTCCGCATAACGACATTCATCCTGTTTAATGAGATAACATTTTATATACATTCTTGAAAATTACTCTTTTAGTTAAATTACAGAAAATAGCGCTTTGTATTTTTGTGTTCTTTTGTTATATAGAATTAAAATATGATTTTTGTTCCCAATGAATGTTATTCTCTTTAATTAATATCTCGCTAAGGCTCGCAAGTATACACATATCTCCACCATATAAAAAAACGTTGTCGCTTAAGTGTCATATCATCACCACTTTCACACCACATGCTCGTACTATCTGGTACTTGGCACATCTGCCAATGCATGGTGGTGAGGTGGCATAGGTCCACGACGTGCACACCGGCCCACCTTTGGTGTGTGCTAACTTGGAACCACGTGGCGAGGCATGACATAAGTCACAACTGCTAAACGCCATTCTCCATCCCTTGCTTCTCTTTATTCTTTTTTCTTCTGGTGTTGCAACGTGGAGACCATACCAACAATGGTGGTGTTGCAACGTGGAGACCATAAAAACATTGTCACTTAAGTGTCATATCATCATCATTTCCACACCACATACTTATACTATACTATCTGGTACTTGGCACATCTGCCAATGCATGGTGGTGAGGTGGCATAGGTCCACAACGTGCACACCAGCACACCTTTGGTGTGTGCTAACTTGGAGCCACGTGGCGAGGCATGGCGTAAGCCACAACCGCTAAACGCCATTCTCCATCCCTTGCTTCTCTCTATTTTTTTTTCTTCTGGTGTTGCAACGTGGAGACCATACCAACAATGGTGTGGTGTGAAGGTGTGTAATGGTGAGGTGGAAGGAGATCCACACATGCTATGTGACCATTATGGAATTTATATGGTGGGTCATCCATAACCATAAGTCAAAAAGTTCTTAACGAAAATTTATTTTCATAATTTATAAAAAATAAGTAAATAACCCGATATCAACAACTTTTAATTATAAACTCCTTCAACCAAAAGTGATATGTGTGTTGCTAGATATGTAATTTGCTATATGAAGTTAATTTTTTTTTTTAAATCACAAAAGGAAAACCTTCACTTCCATTATATCTTGTATTTCAAAATCTTTTTTCAAACAATGTTGCAAATTTCTTCGATAAAGGTAAATGAACAAGGGTGGAAGTTTGATTATTGTAAAGAAGGTTTTTGGTAAATAATTACCACCGATTAGATGAAAAATAATGTAGTCCAATTTGAAGAACACAACCATAGGGATATTAAAGAGTGCAAGATTATTATTGTGTGCTAGGACCACATCGTTAAGGAAGTTTGAGAGAGAGAAATGGATTTAAGAAGCAAAAGAAGGAAATTTTGGGAAGAAAAAAATAGATTAATGACATCAAACTAAATTGTTGGAACGATTTTCTAGAGTTCAAAATATAGAGGTCTACCCATCTTTACCCATCATAATTATAGGTATAAAATACGTATACAGTTTAAATCGAATAAATCATGTATATTTTGTTCATCCAACATAGATATCAAGAACACATATAATATGCACACATAGAACATAATTTATATTAAATACTTCATATCTATGTGTAAGATGAAAGTAACTATGAACTCACATAGTATGTAATTTATATTAAATACTTCATATCTATGTGTAACATGAAAGTAACTATGCACTCACATAACATGTAATTTATATTAAATACTTCATATCTATGTGTAAGATGAAAGTAACTATGAAATCACTTGTTAAAGTGATGATTCCAAACTCGGGCAGCGTTTTGCTTCTAACAATTCTATTTTCCTTTAGCAAAACCTAGTATCATTACCGCTAGATTTTAGTCTAATATTTATAGCGACTATTTATGAGCGATATTGTTTTATAAGTGTTAAACAATACTTTTCAACCATCAGACAGGGGCCAGACATGAAACACCGGAGGGCAGGACCATTTTGACATTATAGCACTTCTGAAATCCAACAACCCTATGCGACCCTTCAAACCAGATTCCCCGTACAACGAGTAGTTAAAAGATACTATAATAACACTTTGTATATTATATTTTATAATATATTTATTGTTTATAATTTCATAATAACGATATTGAACTTAAACATAAGCTATACTTGAAGTAGGGTAAGAATAACTCACTTACCGGAAGGTTTGGCTAAGAACCGGGCTCTGCGGGGGCAGAACTTCTGAGCCGAAAAACTCTTCTTCTTGGAGCCTTCTAGCGCTCTGGGACTTTCCTCTAGCACTTGGGAGTTACTAGGGATTGGGAGGGGTTTAGAGAAGTAATTGAGAGAGAAAGAACGAGAGAGGTGTGAATGAAATGGAAATTTTGTTCCTCTATTTATAGGATGGGAAATGGCCCAACTCGTCGAGTTGAGTTCCAAGTGTCACCATCTGGTGGCAAGGTGTGGAGATGAAGCAATGGTCAGGATTATGCCACGTCACCCCCTTCGCAACAACACCCTTCCGACTTCTAAATTCTGTAACTTTGGTATATGAGCTCCGTTTTTATGTTATTTATATCCACGCGTAGGTATTGACAAGATCTACAACTCTCCTTTTGACTCCATCGGCTAATTCTCAACTGATTTTAAATTTAACAGTATGAGAAGATTACCCTGTTTAACGACCGTGTAAAATTCATAACTTCTACACAAGGACTCCGTTTTCAACTGTCTTTTTATCGTTGAGATCTTAAATTATCATTTGGGTTGTGTCGGCTAAAAATTGATCGATCTAAAATTCAAATTCCGGGCTGTGCATTGCTAAGCTAAATCTTAAAAAAATCATAACTTCCTCAATCGACGTCAGATTTGGACGTTCTTTTTATGTACGTTCTCGGTTTAACGTATATTATGACTTTCGTTTAGATCCCTAAGGCTAAAAAGTATTTTATCGCAAACTCACTTTTTGCGATTCCCGGTGTCGTGCCGGTTTTGCCGTAAAACTTCGACATGTCATAACTTATTCGTTATAACTCGGATTTCAGCATTTTTTTATATGTACGAAGTCCTTGTGACATATACTATAAATTAGTTAAGATTATTTATTATAAATAATCTTCTATCAAAAAGTCATTTTTGACGCTTATTGTCTCTAAATTGACTAACCTAAATTTGCGGGCGTTACAATTATCTCCCCCTTAGGATGATTACGTCCCAGAATCATCAACGAAACTGTGACAACCCAAAATTTTCTATTGCTTTGAAAGCTCAGCCAGTCAACCCAAACTAGTGTCAGACTCATTCCTGCTATCATTTAGCACAATTTAGAGTCTGTTAGAGCGTTCCGAGCCTTGTACACTTAAGGGATAAGTGTCGGGGTTTATATGTCGAAGCTATAGTACAACGAACGGGCCTGAAACAACTTGACCTGGAGTTCACGGCCACCACATGGGAGTTTACGGCCGTAAAATCAATGTGGGCCGTAAACTCCACCTTAAATGGTGAAAGGTTGGCCATTTGTTCATTCCACCCTTTCCTTTGGCTCAAATTCTCTCAACTATCATCCTGTTCTTCGTCCCCGATCTCCAAAACTCGTAAGTTTCTCGTCCTTACTAGTTGATATCCTACTTGAACTAGTGATCTTACATGTTTTCATCCATGAAATTCATGTTTTCATAGATCTTCAAGTTTCACCAAGAACACCAAGAACACACACCAGTGTTCTTGGCCAAAACCGACCATTCAAGCTCCTAGATCGTAAGCACTCTTGTTCTAACTCGTTGTACATTAGGTTTAACATGTTTAGGGCTTAGAAACATCAAGAATCAATGGATGAATGAGAGTTTACGGCCAAGGCATGTTCTTGGGCCGTAAACTCCCTTTAAGGGTGCAAAGTTGCCCTTTCTTCCTTCCTTAAGCCCAGAACTTAGCCTAGAACCAACCACCATTGAACTAGGGACCTTAAACATCAAAGAAACCATGTCCTCCTAGAGTTTATGGCCGTAAACTCATAAGGAATTGGTCATTGGGCCGTAAACTCTATAAAGGGGTGATATTGTGCCCCTAACACCTCCTATGGCTTGTATAAATGACTAGAACCTTGCATGCTTAACCTAGGAACACCAAAACACGAAATAAGTGGGCAAACATGAGTTTACGGCCGTAAGCTCATGTGTTTACGACCGCAAACTCCACCAAGGGTCCATTTGGAGCCCTAGTCACTTCCTAAGCCCTTGATTCGAGTCTAGCTTAATTCCTTGAGTGGTTTAGGACTTTTGAACACCCAATGGCACCACTTCCATGAGTTTACGGCCGTAAACTCATGGGGGAAGTGGTCCAGAAACCGTAAACACCCCTAAGGGCCACCATTTGAGGAGTAAACTTCGATGTGAGGCCATACTCTCTTTATATGCAACCCTTGGTACTCCTAACACTTGTAGCAAAGTGTTTTCATGCATTAGGATGTCCTTACTTGCATAATTAGTTATTAAATGACTAATTAGATACTTAAATGTATCATTACATGTCAAATAGGATCCGAGTGTGTGTTCAAGTCCTCACTTGACACATAGCATTCTATACCACCCGTTCATCCGAATCACCCACGTCAGGTGAGTTCATACCCCTTAATCAACCTTTTAAATGATTTTAAATGCTTTTATGGGCGGGGGGGGGGGGGGGGGGGAATACAAGTTGTACTAAAAGGTTATTAGATCAATCACATGTGATTAATAACTGTCTAGCAAATAGATTTCTGCATGTTAAAATGTTTTATCCAGCTAAAGGTTTTCAAATCTTGTTTTATAAACTGAAATCAAGTCATAAATTCTTATTTATAAATTTTCCAAAGGTTTTACCAAAGCTTCTTTTTATACTTTTATATTGTCAAATGCATGCCTATATATGTATAGTTATATAAGAAATGTTTAAAGGACTTAGGAAGGCTAACTCGCTTTAATTCCTTTTCCTTGTTTGGATGTGGCTTTAGGGTATCGGTTATCCGTCCGAAGGTCATCTAAATATTAGTTATATATCATGTATACATATATAGTCATAAAAGTTCCATCAGCTAATTCATCACCTTTGGGTAGCAAAGGCATCTAGATAACCTCCCAAGTAAACTATAATAGGTATAGTTTAGAAACCAACCATAACTTTCATAAAGGAGAACTTAGTTATATCTATACTCTAAACACTTGTACTTTTAGTAAAAGAAAGGTATATAGATTTCAAAACACGAGATACATCCTCAAACGCGGATTGCACCGTTGTCGAGTGGTAACCAGAGTCTCCTGGAGGGAGAGCGGGCATTGTGTGTATAGATCTATACGGGACAGACACTCCCACATCCTGACTGCTAGCTACAGTCTCGGCTGACCAAGCCAAGGGGTGACAAATGTCACATTCATTCCGACGCCAGCAGGTCGTCAAGTATTCGATTGTCAATCAGTATGGTTACGAGTATCTTTACGCTTACCTTATAATTCATGGCATTAAGGTAATAAGTATTATCACGGTATTTTCTATATAGGAAACTATCATAACCTATTTTCCTAGTTATACACTAGGCCACATTTTTAAACCTTTAAACCAACCCACTTAGGATTAAAGGCTATTTTAGACTCTCCGAGGCGTATTGTTCATTTAATACTTCCTGGAGTCTGTATTTCTTTGTTTTAGACTCTCCGAGGCGTATTGTTCATTTAATACTTCCTGGAGTCTGTATTTCTTTGTTTTAGACTCTCCGAGGCGTATTGTTCATTTAATACTTCCTGGAGTCTGTATTTCTTTGTTTTAGACTCTCCGAGGCGTATTGTTCATTTAATACTTCCTGGAGTCTGTATTTCTTTGTTTTAGACTCTCCGAGGCGTATTGTTCATTCAATACCACCTGGAGTCTGTATTTCTTTGTTTTAGACTCTCCGAGGCGTATTGTTCATTTAATACTTCCTGGAGTCTGTATTTCTTTGTTTTAGACTCTCCGAGGCGTATTGTTCATTTAATACTTCCTGGAGTCTGTATTTCTTTGTTTTAGACTCTCCGAGGCGTATTGTTCATTCAATACCACCTGGAGTATGTATTTCTTTGTTTTAGACTCTCCGAGGCGTATTGTTCATTTAATACTTCCTGGAGTCTGTATTTATTTTTTTTAGACTCTCCGAGGCGTATTGTTCATTTAATACTTCCTGGAGTCTGTATTTCTTTGTTTTAGACTCTCCGAGGCGTATTGTTCATTCAATACCACCTGGAGTATGTATTTCTTTGTTTTAGACTCTCCGAGGCGTATTGTTCATTTAATACTTCCTGGAGTCTGTATTTCTTTGTTTTAGACTCTCCGAGGGGTATTGTTCATTCAATACCACCTGGAGTCTATGTTCTATTTACTTTTAGCCAGCAGTGTTACTGTTGAGATAAAAATATTATTTTCCCTATTACTTTTGATTGTGATCTTCTCACATATTCTTTAAAGTATAAATTATATTTTGATAATGATAGTACCTTTAAGGGAAAATGTTTCTTAATCGATAAACAATTTGGTCTTGGTAGAAGACTACTTTTATTAGAAAATATAGGATTTTCTGGGAGAAATACTAATACTCTGTAAATTCTAATCACCATCATTGTGTGAGATTATTTTGAAGTAAAACACGTATTTATACCAATGTCATTAAATACTTATGAACTCACCAGCATTAAAATGCTGATACTCGCTTTCAAAATAACTTGTATTCTCAGGTCATCAATAGACAGGTACACTCCGGGAGCTTTTGCGAAGTCAGCCTAGTACCAAGCTGCAGTTCATGTCATTCTCTGTATTTACTTTTGAATGTTGTTGCTAAGTGTAACCTATGTAAAATTATTACTATTAATGCAATGGTTGTTGTACTTTGATTACTATACTACATATGTTGTGATACTTGACATGACGTCCTCCACCCCAGAACGTTTCCGCCGTTCCGGTTTTGGGGTGTGACAGATTGGTATCAGAGCATTGTTTATAGTGAGCTCAGTATATCTAATCATAAAAGATATACGACCTATAAATACATTGGGATAAAATACTCTGACCAAGAATTATACTTTAAAATATAACCATATTTTACAAAAGTATAAGAACATCCAGAATCTAAAACACCCGAACAAAGTATCACAAGAGGAATAAGAATAAAAGTCTTTGGATGTTGACCATTACCGTCAAACCTGGGCAGTTATGTAATCGTAAGCTGGAATAAATATAACCTGATCAACTATATTTATTCGAGATGCGACTAACGTGTGCTTGGGAGTGATAGTGGTGTTGCAACAAATCTGAAACTTACCAAATAGGAATGCTAGAGCCAAACATAAAGTTTAAAATACTATGGGAGTGTTTTAGGATACTAAAAGACTCACAATAAACCCAAAAGCATGTTCAGAAGATAAGCATCAAGCATGTAATTAAAATACCATAGGGGTATTTTAGGAACCATAAATAACCTTGCGTGAGAACTAAAAAGATCCTTATTGATAGACCTATGATTACAAAGTGTATACTTCCAAGATGATATATAGTAAGGATCTCATAGGCTAAGAATGTGTGGTTTCGCTCTACTTCCTTTTCCTTGTTTGGATGTGGATATAGAGTAGTATCACATATTCGAAGGCCTATCAGATCTAAGTTATATATGATTTGTGTACGCTATGTAATTGCAGCAGGACTCGATATGGATCACCCAGTGAAATGTTTTAATAATCTCTTATGATTCTTTAGACATTTCCATTCTCGCACGAACCCCTTTAGAAAACCCTATCCTCTTCAGTAATCGGCAGAAGAGTCGATACAGACCCGGAAGAAGTTCATTGAGAAGGTTTCCAATTAGGAAATAAATGAACAGGGACGAGACTATTGAAACCACCATGTGCCTATACCTTTTAGGGACATCGGTGGGAAATTCGCCTGAACTTCCGAGATTCCAGTCATCCATTATGGGATGATGACACTCAGAGTCATAATCAGAAGTAAGGCGGAGCAAAAATTCAATATGTCTGCAAGAGAAGAAAACCCTAGGAAAATACCCGAAGAAAACCAACGCCTGTTCCAGTCAAGGATAAGAGGTGGACAGAGGGAGCCAATACATGGAACCCAAGAAGTGTCTTTTCCTCGTTATCGTCATGCTAATAAATCCATAAAATAATACAATTTAGCGAGTTAGTGATTACATTGCTCACACTATGTGTTAGGCAAATCGTCTTTCCCGTCGCAATTAATACGAATAGATCGGATCTCAAAACCTCGGTTGAGAGTGTTTAGCCATAAGTTTTCATGAGCCTTTTCTTCTATGATCTTTGTTCCGAACTTCTCTCAAATCTTTTCAAGGCCGAAGAGTGAACCTCTCCAATGTAAAGATAACTTAGTAGGAACGACACCCATTTTATGGCTTTCCGATACACTTACTCCTACCCTGTTACCCAGACTGCATCATAGGGATGTAGGTCGACGCTCAGATAACCATAAATCAAGGCGCGGGAAAATTTATGCCTATCATAGTAAAGAAAGATACGTCTAGGGTTAACCATCGTCTCTCATCAGCTTGTGTTCCTTTTCGTGTAGGAAAACCATGCCTCCGAAGAAACGTAACCAACCCGCTAGTAAGACACCGGTCCTTCAATTCGATGAAGCTACGTTCCGAGCTGCAGTTTCAGCAGCTGTAGCAGCTGTCATGGCTCACCTGAATGCTAACAACGCCGATGTTATCAAGAGCCCTATCGGGAATCCCGATCTTAGCAATGGACAGCAGCAACCAACACCTGTGTACCCAGCCACCCAAGAACCCCAACCAAATACACTGAAGAGAAAGTTTAAGAACGAGGAGGGAAGTACCTCAACTCAAGGACCTTCCGAAGGGCAACGAGCTGAGGTAGTCAATACCCCTGTCAACCCTTCCTCCTCGACTCCAAGAAGACCATACCTAGGAAACCTCCCCCGCTGCAGCGAGTGTAACTACCATCATCATGGTATCTGTCGGGAACTCGTCTGTGTTAGGTACAACAGGAAGGGGCATACCTTCCGCTTCTGTAGAACCTCGGTTGAGTTCATTACGTCAACCACCAATGTTGGGACCAGTCCAATATACCATCTTTGTGGTGAAATTGGGCACCTCAAGAGGGACTGCCCAACTGAAAGGAATGACAAGAACGCAGGAGGAGTCTAACCGTGATAACAAGGGGAGCATCAAGGAACCCGATAGAATTTTGGTATGCCTCTCTACCTTAAGTAGCTAGCCGAGAACTTTAATAAATAAATTCTAATTGTAATTACTCCCTCGTTAAGGCGAAAGTCGCAGCACTGTTGTAAGAATTCAAAAACCCATTAGGTAAAGCTATGATGGCTTGATATATACGTTAAGGCCATTTATAATTAAGATTGATAGACCTCGAGTGAGTGATGCTGCCTTATCTCCTGTTCCTCGTTGGGTTGTGGATTTAGGGCGGAGTCGCTCGGTCAACAATCCTTTTAACCTTAATTATACATGACTAGTGTATACTAGGCGATTATAGAGAGGCCTCGTGAGAAATCCATTCATGAAAAGTACATTATTCCAAAACATCCGGACCCCTAGAGTTCCGCGTCAATTCTATCGGTCCAAGTATCCGCGATAGTGATACCATGGACGAAACCCGAGACGCTAAGAACTTGTGTGCCCTGTTCAGCACATGGTCCTATCGATATTCATTCCATATCATGTCGATGTTTGTTAAAATCGACACTGCCGTCAATCATGGTTCGACTTGGTGCGACCATGTGAAAATTCCTAGTGCTGTGTAAAGAGAACTTTCACCATAGTCTATGCGTCAAATAAAGGTTCTTCCGAACCTAATAAGAAAACCTAATGCGAACCGTCAGTCGTCTCTCTTATCCAAACCTTCAGAAGTACCCAGGAGAGGGGTACCGCGCGCTGTTAACCAACCCCTCTTTAGTCATCAAAACCTAAAGCGAAAGGCACTGCAGATATTCCGGAAGACAATAACCGCCCGAAGCCTACTCAGTAAATCCTCCAGAAAGGCCATCCGCACCGCACAATCAGGTTCGTGAATCAAGAGAGAGAACTCATAGGATTAACTTACTACTACTAAGTATATGCATTAGAGTGGTATATAATTTAGATCAATAAGATTTAAGATGTGTGATTCCTCCCTACTCCCTGTTCCTCGTTGGGTTGTGGGTCTGGGGTGGGGCCACACATCTGAACATCCCGTCAAATCTCAATTATATACGACTTGCATACACCGAGTATTAGTGATTAAGCCGAGTGTGAGGTCTACCACGAACCTTATAATAAGACCCTTCATCCTATCCCATAGGAAAGGAGCTGGAGTCAAGAGAACCACTGCGGGTTGAGCTACTAAAATGACCACAAATTCGAAATTTGTTGTCATCCCGGTTAAGCCAACATAGTAGCTAACACCCTCGGTTAAGAAAAGTAAACCAAGTCGTAAGAGTCAAAAGCATTGACTACGACCATCCATTCACGTTTAATCCCACGAATTAAGCATCTCAGCAAAGATCCCGGAAACCTGGAAGCTGTGACAGGTTAAACTCTGAGAAGAATGGATGAGGAAATTAGAAGTTCCGAGTGACGGAACCCTATACTCTCTAGATTTAATCTAGATCGAGAAAACTCGGTAACACCAGAAGAGTAGTTGCAAGGGATACTCGCACTAATCAGGCACTTCGTCCATCCCGTTACAGACGAGTAGTGCCTAGGACACAACGCCTCTTCATGCGAGAAAAGTCACCGTCGCCCTATAGACGATATACTGCATTTTCCAAAGTTAATACTAGAATGCTAAGAACCACATGACCACCTCCGCAACCAAGAATACTTGAATAAAGTAAAATGGTATGTTGCGTTAAGCCTTATAACCTAGATCATAAAGAGATTAAAGACTCGACACCAGTCTAGGTGATTAGTCGATGGGTTATACCGGAACACGCGCTTCCTACGAACTGAAAGGAGCCGACACCTTAGAGAATGGGGAATGTCTTAGAGATTTGTTAGACTACTAGGTGTTCCAAAGAATACTATCCCGAAAGAGATAGTAGAACCACCTCCTGAAATAGTCAAGCGCTTCAGAAAATCTCTAAGGGCGAAGTTAGCCCTGATCAGAGGCTGATATCCATGAAACAGCGAAGCGAGTAAGAGAATGATTCTTTCCAGTTAGGAATCATACTGTGAAAGCATCGTCTGGTAAAACCCCCTATCACACCGACTTTGAGAGTTTCCGTTAGAAACACCTCAAGAGTCAGAAGTGCGGGTCCATTTTGCACTAGGTCGAGATAGATGCCACATAACCAATAGGTACCAGTATATAGCCATTACCTCCGATGATACAAAAAACCTCCGAAAGCCAATCAGTAGGAGATACGAATCCGAAGACGACCTGAGCCTTCTAAGAACCAACCCGGGAGCTACACCCCAGTAAGAGAGAACTTTTGGAACTTCAAAATGGCGATTACGCCAAGTGATGATCTAACCATGGAAGTACAATATGTTCTAAATACTGAAACATCCTATCTTCCCAAGAGCTTAGGACCACCGGAGATTCTTGACAAGAATCGGTCCAGCTTCCGTCAGATCTCGGCTACTTTTGGAATTCCATAAATTCCACCCAAATATATCCACGTCTCAAGCTTGAAAAACTGATTGTCCGACGAGGCTCTTGTAACCCCACTCATAGAGATAGAAATCATTGAGAACCGCAACTTCGTAGAAGAACCTGTAGAAATCATGGACCAAGAGGCTAAGCGAACGAAACGAATCCACATCCCAATCGTGAAGCTTCACTAGAATGCCAAGTGTGGACCGGAGTCACTTGGGAGCGCGGGGACCAATCAAATAGGAAGTATCCTCATCGCTTTACTCGATTGTTCATACCTACTTCCTTGCCTAAACTCTAATTTTGGGACGAAATTCCCTTTAAAGGGGGGATGATGTGACAACCCAAAATTTTCTATTGCTTTGAAAGCTCAGCCAGTCAACCCAAACTAGTGTCAGACTTATTCCTGCTATCATTTAGCACAATTTAGAGTCTGTTAGAGCGTTCCGAGCCTTGTACACTTAAGGGATAAGTGTCGGGGTTTATCTGCTGAAGCTATAGTACAACGAACGGGCCTGAAACACCTTGACCTGGAGTTCACCGCCACCACATGGGAGTTTACGGCCGTAAACTCCATGTGGGCCGTAAACTCCACCTTAAATGGTGAAAGGTTGGCCATTTGTTCATTCCACCCTTTCCTTTGGCTCAAATTCTCTCAACTATCATCCCGTTCTTCGTCCCCGATCTCCAAAATTCATAAGTTTCTCATCCTAACTAGTTGATATCCTACTTGAACTAGTGATCTTACATGTTTTCATCCATAAAATTCATGTTTTCATAGATCTTCAAGTTTCACCAAGAACACACACTAGTGTTCTTGGCCAAAACCGACCATTCAAGCTCCTAGATCGTAAGTACTCTTGTTCTAACTCGTTGTACATTAGGTTTAACATGTTTAGGGCTTAGAAACATCAAGAATCAATGGATGAATGAGAGTTTATGGCCAAGGCATGTTCTTGGGCCGTAAACTCCCTTTAAGGGTGCAAAGTTGCCCTTTCTTCCTTCCTTAAGCCCATAACTTAGCCTAGAACCAACCACCATTGAACTAAGGACCTTAAACATCAAAGAAACCATGTCCTCATAGAGTTTACGGCCGTAAACTCATAAGGAATTGGTCCTTGGGCCGTAAACTCTATAAAGGGGTGATATTGTGCCCCTAACACCTCCTATGGCTGGTATAAATGACTAGAACCTTGCATGCTTAACCTAGGAACACCAAAACACGAAATAAGTGGGCAAACATGAGTTTACGGCCGTAAACTCATGTGTTTACGACCTCAAACTCCACCAAGGGTCCATTTGGAGCCCTAGGCACTTCCTAAGCCCTTGATTCGAGTCTAGCTTAATTCCTTGAGTGGTTTAGGACTTTTGAACACCCAATGGCACCACTTCCATGAGTTTACGACCGTAAACTCATGGGGGAAGTGGTCCAGAAACCGTAAACACCCCTAAGGGCCACCATTTGAGGAGTAAACTCCGATGTGAGGCCATACTCTCTTTATATGCAACCCTTGGTACTCCTAGCACTTGTAGCAAAGTGTTTTCATGCATTAGGATGTCCTTACTTGCATAATTAGTTATTAAATGACTAATTAGATACTTAAATGTATCATTACATGTTAAATAGGATCCGAGTGTGTGTTCAAGTCCTCACTTGACACATAGCATTCTATACCACCCGTTCATCCGAATCACCCACGTCAGGTGAGTTCATACCCCTTAATCAACCTTTTAAATGATTTTAAATGCTTTTATGGGCGGGGGGGGGGGGGGGAATACAAGTTGTACTAAAAGGTTATTAGATCAATCACATGTGATTAATAACTGTCTAGCAAATAGATTTCTGCATGTTAAAATGTTTTATCCAGCTAAAGGTTTTCAAATCTTGTTTTATAAACTGAAATCAAGTCATAAATTCTTATTTATAAATTTTCCAAAGGTTTTACCAAAGCTTCTTTTTATACTTTTACATTGTCAAATGCATGCCTATATATGTATAGTTATATAAGAAATGTTTAAAGGACTTAGGAAGGCTAACTCGCTTTAATTCCTTTTCCTTGTTTGGATGTGGCTTTAGGGTATCGGTTATCCGTCCGAAGGTCATCTAAATATTAGTTATATATCATGTATACATATATAGTCATAAAAGTTCCATCAGCTAATTCATCACCTTTGGGTAGCAAAGGCATCTAGATAACCTCCCAAGTAAACTATAATAGGTATAGTTTAGAAACCAACCATAACTTTCATAAAGGAGAACTTAGTTATATCTATACTCTAAACACTTGTACTTTTAGTAAAAGAAAGGTATATAGATTTCAAAACACGAGATACATCCTCAAACGCAGATTGCACCGTTGTCGAGTGGTAACCAGAGTCTCCTGGAGGGAGAGCGGGCATTGTGTGTATAGATCTATATGGGACAGACACTCCCACATCCTGACTGCTAGCTACAGTCCCGGCTGACCAAGCCAAGGGGTGACAAATGTCACATTCATTCCGACGCCAGCAGGTCGTCAAGTATTCGATTGTCAATCAGTATGGTTACGAGTATCTTTACGCTTACCTTATAATTCATGGCTTTAAGGTAATAAGTATTATCACGGTATTTTCTATATAGGAAACTATAATAACCTATTTTCCTAGTTATACACTAGGCCACATTTTTAAACCTTTAAACCAACCCACTTAGGATTAAAGGCTATTTTAGACTCTCCGAGGCGTATTGTTCATTTAATACTTCCTGGAGTCTGTATTTCTTTGTTTTAGACTCTCCAAGGCGTATTGTTCATTTAATACTTCCTGGAGTCTGTATTTCTTTGTTTTAGACTCTCCGAGGCGTATTGTTCATTTAATACTTCCTGGAGTCTGTATTTCTTTGTTTTAGACTCTCCGAGGCGTATTGTTCATTTAATACTTCCTGGAGTCTGTATTTCTTTGTTTTAGACTCTCCGAGGCGTATTGTTCATTCAATACCACCTGGAGTCTGTATTTCTTTGTTTTAGACTCTCCGAGGTGTATTGTTCATTTAATACTTCCTGGAGTCTGTATTTCTTTGTTTTAGACTCTCCGAGGCGTATTGTTCATTCAATACCACCTGGAGTCTATGTTCTATTTACTTTTAGCCAGCAGTGTGACTGCTGAGGTAATAATATTATTTTCCCTATTACTTTTGATTGTGATCTTCTCTCATATTCTTTAAAGTATAAATTATATTTTGATAATGATAGTACCTTTAAGGGAAAATGTTTCTTAATCGATAAACAATTGGGTCTTGGTAGAAGACTACTTTTATTAGAAAATATAGGATTTTCTGGGAGAAATACTAATACTCTGTAAATTCTAATCACCATCATTGTGTGAGATTATTTTGAAGTAAAACACGAATTTATACCAATGTCATTAAATACTTATGAACTCACCAGCATTAAAATGCTGATACTCGCTTTCAAAATAACTTGTATTCTCAGGTCTTCAATAGACAGGTACACTCCGGGAGCTTTTGCGAAGTCAGCCTAGTACCAAGCTGCAGTTCATGTCATTCTCTGTATTTACTTTTGAATGTTGTTGCTAAGTGTAGCCTATGTAAAATTATTACTATTAATGTAATGGTTGTTGTACTTTGATTACTATACTACATATGTTGTGATACTTGACATGACGTCCTCTACCCCAGAACGTTTCCGCCGTTCCGGTTTTGGGGTGTGACAGAAACATGGCTTGTATAATGACTCCATACGTTATCTTTTCATCCTAGGTAATAATCGTAACTTCCATGTTCCTTCGAATGAGTATCTAACTCTTGGACTTCTTGACTGTAGACAGTTCCCGATCTTGCACTCGCTCCTCATACTATGTTGGACTTTCAATTGTAACCTTCGAGTTACAAAATCAATCCTTATTGGAGACTCTTCCTTAAATAGACTTTACTTCGATTATCGTAACAGACCGATGGGTCATGTTCTAATTGTTGGATTAGTGTCTAAGTCCGTAACTATATTTGGTATGTACTTGACCCGAGTGTGCATGGTCCTTTTGGGTTGCCTTCACCAAAGCAACTTGACAAGGTAATTTGATATGAGAGAGAAGATATTATGGTTTATTAATATATTATAAGAATAATATATTAAAGGAGAAATCATATTTATTTAATTAGTATTAGTCATAAATTAATTAGGAATTAATTTGGTGACTAAAAGAGATTAATTAAATAAAGGGGTATAAACTGTCAAATGTGTGATAGTTGAGTTTTGGGCTGGGAAACCTAATGGACTAAGGGGGAACGAAATTATGATGAGGGATCATCATATTTTCGTCCAAGGGCCTCATTCCAGAAGGTTCCTTGGGCTGCTTGGTGGCTAAGCTATCCATTAGGGTTTAGACTGAAACCCTAGCACCCTACAGTATAAATAGATGCCCTATGCTTCAATTTTAGGCAACTTGATTCCAAGGGAAACCCTAGGGCCGAAATTAGCATCCCTCCTCTCTCTCTCTTAATTGCCTTCTTGCTTCAAGGTGTTTGTGAGCCATTAGAGGCACTACAATTGTGGTGCTTGCTTTCAAGAGTTCAAGAGATCAAGGAAACTAGTTGTTATTGCAATATAACAACAAAGGTATGTCTACTACACTTCTATATGATTTTCGAAAATTATAGAAGCATGCCAGGGTTTATTTTGTGTTCATATAGTTGTATGTCTTATAGTGAAAACATAGATCCAATTAGGGTTGCATGCACACATAGGATTGTTTGTATAAAACATATCAGTGGTATCAGAGACTTTGGTTTTTGTTTTCAATTTGATTTGATACATATTATGAATTTGACAAATTAGGGTTTATAGCAAGTAAACCCTAAGGCTTGGTGTTTTTTTCGAAAATAGGGTTAAGAAACCCTAGTTGGCGATTTTTTGTAGGGTTCTTAAACTTTTTTTTGCCTAGCCTCCAAATTTCGAAATTAGGGTTATGAAACCCTAGGGATTTCAAAAATCCCTTGCCCCCCCAAGACAAGATCCCAAAATTTTAGGGATTTGGATAATGTCATCTTTGTGATTATCAACTTAATTGTTTAAACTAGACAATTGAAGATCTTGAATTATCCTTTCCATAAATTTCGAAATCTAGGGGATAAAAAGGATTAGGATAAATTAATTGTTTAATTTTATGATAATCCTTCATGATTTAATAATTTAAATTAATTGTTTAATTTTGATAATTATTAAATCAAAGATTTTTGGTGTTTAAAATTTTAAATTAAATTGTCTAATTTTCGAAAATTTTAAATGCAACAAAGACCCTAGTATTTTAAAATGTTTTAAAATACACCCTTATACAATTATGATATTATAAGATTAATTATTATATATATGTATAAGAATAAGCTAGTCTTATCGCTAGTAGGCCTCATTCACGAAGCCAGTCTATAAGGCGGGTATAAGGTTGCTGCCTATAAAATGGCGCTTAATGGATGTACACTCACATCTACCGCTTGCTTGACTGGTGGAGGGTCGTTAGCCGAACGGATAGGATAGGGCACTTAATTCCTCATTATAAGTATAATGGAAATATTAAAGTAACTACATTGTTTTACAAATTCCCACTCTTAGTTACTTTAGGGTAAAATGTGAAAATGATGCTATTCCATGGAATTACACTTTGTACCCCTGTCAAACGTTAGTGGAGCGTGCGTGGTTAACCAGCACACTAATTTGGGATTGACATTGGTGACAAAGGGTGGCTCGATGTCTTATCATAGATCAATGGAGCGTGCGTGGCTAACCAGCACATTGATTAGGTGATGAAGACATTGAGTGCATCATGATGATTCGCATGGTTATTCACAAACTTGTTTGCGATCCTCGGCATCCCAGTCACAAATTTGAAGTGCATATCGAGATTTAAACATGCCATTGAAATGTTCAATGAATCTCAAAAGAAATCTAGGAATTTTCAAATACATTTAAAACTTAACCTCTTTCGTTTTTCATGGTGAAAATTAGTGAATCGTCATTCACTTACCTTCAAATTATTTACTTTTAGATTATGGCATCCCTTTTCTAAGTTGTAAATAATGTTGTTGGATCCTAGCCCTAATTTCTCATGTGGGTGTTTAATTGGGGATTCATTCTAATCAAACTTTGTTCCTTTCTATTTCAGATGTCAAACGCAAACACAAACAACAACACTTCTGGGTCATTCTCGTTGATGAACCTGTGTCAAAAAGTGACATTTGATGGCTCGAACTTCAACGAGTGGATGAGATACATTCGCATGATAACTCGTTATGAGGACAAAGAATATGTCCTAGAGGAAAAGCTTGAAAGGATCAACCCAGAAGAAGCTACTCCTAAAGAGATGGCCGCCTTTGAGGCCCACGAGCGTGATGCAACGAAAGTTCATTGCATCATGTTGGCCACCATGAACCTCGAACTCCAAAAATCCTATGAGGACATGTATCCATATGAGATGCATCAAGATTTGCTGGACAGGTACCACCAGAGCGCGAGGCAAGAGCGCTATGAGATCATCACCAACATGATCACCGCTAAGATAGGGAGTGGAGAATCCCTAACTGCTCATTTGCAAAGAATGCAAAGATATGTTGATCGTCTTCTCAAACTTAATGTTAAGTTTGATGAGGATTTGGCTATCGACATCATCCTCCACTCCTTGCCTTCCTGCTACAGCCAGTTCAGAATGACCTACCACATGAATAAGGAAGAGGTCACCCTAAGTAAGCTTCAAGGGCTCCTGAGGACAGCTGAGAGCAACCTCAAGGACAAATCTGTTGCATCATCCTCTACTGTAGCTGCTCCTGTGTTGGCAATTAGCCAAGGAAAGGGAAAGAAGAGGAAGGCTCCTTACAAGAGCCACCATAAGGGTAAGACCCAAGATGGTTCTTCTTCTAGTGGGACCAAAGCAGGTTCTGTTAAGCCCTCTTCTGACCCCAAGGAAGCAGAGTGCTTCTATTGCCACCAGAAGGGCCACTGGAAACGAAGCTGCCCTAAATATCTGCAAGATATTAAGGATGGGAAGATAAAACCCACCTTCACAAGTATGTATTTAATTAAATCTAATAACTCATCATTTGCTACTTCATGGGTTCTTGATACAGGGTGTGGTTACCACATTTGTTCTGATATGCAGGGCCTAAAAAGAAGTAGGGAAGTGGAGCATGGAAGGATAAGCTTGATCATGGGAAACAAGAAATCTTCACCAGTAACCAAGATCGGAGTTTATTCCTTAGTGTTGAGTAATGGGTTAGGGCTAGATTTAAATAATTGTTGCTATTCGCCAGATATGGCAAGAAACATCATTTCTTTTCATGGTTTGTTTAGACAAGGTTTCAGATATTCATTTGATAACAGTAATGGTTCTATTAATGCTTATTTGAATGGTGTCTTTTATTTCAATGCATTACCTTGTAATGGGATTTATGAATCTGTGTTAGTTATTGATAATTTAGGAAATGATGTTTTGAATATTGATTCGTCCACAAGTTTGGACAAAGCATGCTTGTGGCATTGTCGCCTTGGCCATGTTAACAAGAAACGCATAGCCAAACTCCAAAAGGATGGAGTATTCGAGTCATTCGACCTTAGGGACGATGACGTGTGTGAGTCTTGTTTGCTTGGGAAGATGACCAAGTCACCCTTTACTGGCACATGTGAAAGGGGTGAGGGTGTATTGGATCTCATACATACAGATGTATGTGGACCCTTTAGATCCACCACAAGGGACGCTTGTCGCTTCTACGTGACTTTTACAGATGATTATAGCAGATATGGATATATCTACTTAATCAAGGAGAAGTCAGAAACCTTTGAAAAGTTCAAAGAGTTCAAGAATGAAGTGGAGAATCAGTTGGGCAGGAAAATCAAGATGCTTCGATCTGATCGAGGGGGAGAGTACCTAAGTCTTGAGTTTCACGACTATCTGAAAGAGTGTGGAATAATTTCACAATTGACGCCTCCTAGAACGCCACAATTGAATGGTGTGGCTGAGAGACGTAATCGAACCTTGTTGGACATGGTTCGCTCTATGATGAGTCGTGCTTCGTTACCAATCTCATTCTGGGGGTATGCCTTGGAGACTGCCACCCATATCCTTAACTTAGTTCCCACAAAGAAGGTTACCAAAACACCTCACGAGATGTGGACAGGGAAAGCTCCCTCGCTAGCACATATCAAGGTTTGGGGTTGTGAAGCTTTCGTAAGACGAGAGACTCACGACAAGCTAGAACCTCGTAGTGAGAAGTGTTACTTCATTGGCTATCCACAGAAGTCTTTTGGTTATCTCTTCTATAGACCAAATGACAATGTTGTCTTTGTTGCTAGGAGAGGGGTTTTCAGAGAAAGAGAACTCATAAGTCAAGGAGACAGTGGGAGTCAGATTGACCTTGAAGAGCTTCAAGAGTCAGGAGAAGAAGGAACCTCTGACACTGGCATGCAACCTGAGGAGGAAACTCCTGTTGAACCTATTGACCAGTCCTTACCTCTTAGACGTTCAAGTAGAGTTGTTGTTCCACCCCAGTTTTATGGTTTCCATATTATTACTGACGGGGATACGTTTATTAGTGATAGTACACTAGTAAATCTGGACGAACCTAACAGCTACAAGGAAGCCATGGCAGGCCCAGAGTCTGTTAAATGGAAAGAGGCAATGGATAGCGAGATTCAGTCCATGTATGACAACCAAGTTTGGAATTTGATTGACAATGTGCCAGGTCGTAAGACGGTCGGGTGCAAGTGGATCTTCAAGAAGAAGACAAACATGGATGGGAAAGTGCACACTTATAAAGTGCGATTGGTCGCGAAGGGCTTTACTCAAACTCCTGGAGTTGACTATGATGAGACCTTCTCACCAGTTGCAAAAATAAAGTCTATTAGGGTAATGCTTGCGATAGCTGCGTTTCATAATTATGAAATTTGGCAGATGGACGTAAAAACCGCTTTCCTAAATGGGAAGTTGGCTGAGGATGTTTACATGAATCAGCCAGAGGGTTTTGTCGATGCAAAGCATCCAAATAGAGTGTGCAAGCTTGAGAAATCCATTTATGGATTAAAGCAAGCATCTCGCAGATGGAATCTTTGTTTTGACGAGAAGGTCAAAGAGTTTGGTTTTCTGCGAAATGAAGATGAGTCATGTGTATATGTCAAGGCCAGTGGGAGTATAGTGAGCTTCCTCGTATTGTATGTCGATGACATACTACTCATAGGAAACGACATCCCAACATTGCAGGAGGTCAAGTCCTGGCTTGGGAAGTGTTTCGCTATGAAGGACCTCGGAGAGGCTGCATATATTCTGGGAATAAGGATAGTGAGAGACAGAAGCAAGAGACTGATAGGACTCAGTCAGGATACATACTTGGAAAAGGTACTAAAACGTTTTAGTATGGAAAATTCCAAGAAAGGGGAGTTGCCGATCCAATGCAATACCAAACTGAGTAAGACTCAAAGCCCGAGTACAGAGGCAGAGATAGCTGATATGAGCCGAGTACCTTACGCTTCCGCAGTTGGCTCGATTATGTACGCTATGACTTGTACTCGCCCTGATGTGGCTTTCGCTTTGAGCATGGTCAGCAGATATCAAGGGAATCCTGGTAGGGCACATTGGATTGCTGTCAAGAATATTCTTAAGTACCTACGAAGGACCAAGGAATGGTTTCTAGTCCTCGGTGGGAGTGATGACTTAAGGGTGCGAGGGTACAGTGACGCTAGTTTCCAGACAGATCGGGATAATTACCGATCGCAGTCGGGCTGGGTCTTTACCCTGAATGGAGGAGCAGTGACTTGGAAAAGTTCCGAGCAAGAAACCGTAGCTGATTCAACGTGCGAATCAGAGTACATTGCGGCGAGCGAGGCGTCAAAGGAGGCTATATGGTTGAAGAACTTCATTGGAGACCTTGGAGTTGTGCCATCCATAAAGGAGCCCATGGAAATTTTCTGTGATAATGAATGAGCGGTTGCCTTAACCAAGGAACCAAGGGATCATGGCAGATCTCGTCATATCGACAGGAAATACCATTTTATTAGACATCGAGTAGAAGAGGGACTCCTCGTTGTGAAGAGGGTATCGTCAGAAGATAACCCAGCAGATCCCCTCACGAAGGGACTGAGTAGGGTTAAGCATTTGCAGCACGCTAGGAGCGTAGGGCTGAAGGACGATATTAGTTTAGATTAGATAGGTAGGAAACTTGTAATGGATGATCATGTATTCAACATTTGATGATTAAATAAAGGTGTGTTATTTATAAGAAAGCTTCTATCTTGTGTTGATTATTTATCTATTGTTTCAATTTTGCATGTTTTGACTTCCTGAATAATAAGATTATTCGAACAGTCCACAATCGTTCATATGTTGGAAGTAGATATGAAGGAAGATTGTCATAAATTTGTTTGTAGATTGTCTGAAAAGTTTTAGACATAGCAAAGGTTTGCTGCAAAGTTTATGAGTGCTTATGAAATTTGTATTGAGCATTGGAATAGACCCACACTTACTGGTATCACTTCATGAATGTTATCACAAGTGATCGCAAGATGATAATATCATATAATCTTTAAACCTAGAGATATGGTTATTGTTTGCTAGTTGATTATACATTGATAATGCGAAAACGCATCAGTAACTTGATGTTATAAAACGCATTATTGTGGGTGGTTTAACTAGTAAATGATAAAGGCATATTAGTCGACATTTTTCTGTTCCTTTTATTCTATGAGAATAAAAGCGATATCTTGGCCACTTGATGATTTGGTTTGACTTATGTGCCGGGCCCGGTCAGGATGAAGTTGATGTGTTCAACTGAGTTCTATGTCGAACAAATCAGAGATCAAGAAATAAAATGCTAAACAATAAGTATTGTTAGCATGATATCTAGAACAGAGGATTATACGATCCCTATCTGAAGGACAGATTATTGGTCAGAGTTGACAGCGGCTATTGAAAGCTACGATTGCTAATCGGATACGGAAGTCATATGTGAGATGTAGTTACTAGACTTATCCAAGTGGGAGACTGTTGGATTAGTGTCTAAGTCCGTAACTATATTTGGTATGTACTTGACCCGAGTGTGCATGGTCCTTTTGGGTTGCCTTCACCAAAGCAACTTGACAAGGTAATTTGATATGAGAGAGAAGATATTATGGTTTATTAATATATTATAAGAATAATATATTAAAGGAGAAATCATATTTATTTAATTAGTATTAGTCATAAATTAATTAGGAATTAATTTGGTGACTAAAAGAGATTAATTAAATAAAGGGGTATAAACTGTCAAATGTGTGATAGTTGAGTTTTGGGCTGGGAAACCTAATGGACTAAGGGGGAACGAAATTATGATGAGGGATCATCATATTTTCGTCCAAGGGCCTCATTCCAGAAGGTTCCTTGGGCTGCTTGGTGGCTAAGCTATCCATTAGGGTTTAGACTGAAACCCTAGCACCCTACAGTATAAATAGATGCCCTATGCTTCAATTTTAGGCAACTTGATTCCAAGGGAAACCCTAGGGCCGAAATTAGCATCCTTCCCCTCTCTCTCTTAATTGCCTTCTTGCTTCAAGGTGTTTGTGAGCCATTAGAGGCACTACAATTGTGGTGCTTGCTTTCAAGAGTTCAAGAGATCAAGGAAACTAGTTGTTATTGCAATATAACAACAAAGGTATGTCTACTACACTTCTATATGATTTTCGAAAATTATAGAAGCATGCCAGGGTTTATTTTGTGTTCATATAGTTGTATGTCTTATAGTGAAAACATAGATCCAATTAGGGTTGCATGCACACATAGGATTGTTTGTATAAAACCTATCACTAATGACCTCTCATCGTATGATGCAACGCTTTGACTCAGGTCTTTTAGAGTCAAATTCCAAAATGGAAGTTTCCTTCCTTTATGTTCTAATGTGATATAATCACATTCTAGCATGTAGCACTTCTAGCTACAAGCTCTTACAACGGTCGCGATACTTCTATTGATCGCTTCGATTATATTTTACTTCAATCTTCTGGCTTAAGTCTGATGCTTCATCAAAATTGGTTCTCTGAACCACGTAGAATACATATCTTAGTCAGACTCGATATGATATGACCACTAGGGTCGGAATAATAATCATCATCTTCTTAGTCATTACCGAAACGATGGTAACGATATACATGAATAAAACGGAATCAATTACTAGCGCCTTGGTAACCTTGTGACTTTCCCTGATCCAAGTGCGAGTCTTGTGCTTCTGGTAGTATAGGCCTCTACTACCTTTCACACCTACTCATACTCGTCCCAAGTATTGTCTTGCAGTTCTCCAAGTTCTTTTTTTCTAAAATCACAAAACAATTTAACACATACGAATGTGTCCAAATAATCATAAAAATTTCCCTAGACTCTACTAGGACTTGTTCCATGCGTATCTTTAACAACAATTCTGCTTCAACTCGGTTGGTGGTGAAACTGCCAAACGATGGGATAACTTCATGGATTATACCAAAAATTCTTTCTTTCCGCCAATCGAAAGTGTACTTCTCCCGTACCAGACGTATTACCTATTTAGACGTATTCTAAAAGCAAGATACTGCTCACATGATATCTTCCGATATGTATCATTTACTATCTTAAGCCTTCTCATTTCCTCCGTTTGCTCAGTCCACTACGAGTCCTTATCATGGCATTCTATACACCAAAGCAGTCGTTCGGTGTATCGAGACGAGAATATGGATTGAGGAAAGCTTTATTTACGATAGACATATAAATCTCTTATCACTTCGAAAAGTTACATGCCAGTTCTAATACCGTAATTAAACGTTTAGAAATTTGAACACATGAAATTTCCAGATCCGGTCGACAATAGACCATAGATCCGATCAAATGACAACATCATAAAGCATATAAGGCATCTTATAGCATAAATCATTTAGCACATAAAAGTATTTTAGGCATCTTCCCTAAATAAGCTAGTGCTTGTGTCTATTCAGGTGTACTACCTAAAATGTATTAGACACACTCCTCACGATCATCGCTTAGCATTCTAAGTTTAAGTCTAGAAATTTCCTACAAATTAATAGTTCGCTTAAACTAATGCTCTGATACCAACTGTGACATCCCCGAATTCACGGTCATTTTAAAAAATTTATTTATGCTAATTTGAAAATCAGAGTATTAATTTTAAAAAATAATATTGCGGAATTTGTTCCCAGAAAACATGATAAATATATTATCAAAGCATTTCTGAAGAAATGTATTTTGTTTATATTAAAACTTTGGGATGTCATCGTCAATACAGAAACATAAGCATAAACAGACCTTACATTCATTTACACTAGTGATTTACATCTGCTTTAATCTCTTAGTGTAATGTAGCTTTGTATCGATACCTCTGATACAAGTAAACTGAGTGGGTCAGGTTGGGAAACCTGGTGAGTACATATGGTTTTCAACCCACAATAATAAAGTTAGTATGTTTTATCATCAAACAATTAACCTAATTACCTATCCCCATTATCTTCTTTATTCTTAAGGATCTACCCTAAGAATCATCTATTCTTTCATTCATTCATTCCTACGGATTGTGTGCTAAGGAATAGGCACAAAGTCTATCGCTGTCAGGGTTCATCTAAAAGACACTAAGTTCATAGTTGTCGATGTTATATGTTAGGCACTAAGTCCATAGCTACCAATGTCCATCTATAAGGTACTAAATCCATAACTACCAACGTTCATTTGTAAGGCACTAAGTCCACAGCTGCCAATGTTCGTTTATGAGGCACTAAGTCCATAACTTTTAGGGTTTTTAGAGTACATCTTGTGAACACATCGTTCACAGCACCTACAGGTTGCAAGCCCGCTAGTGTTCCACTGGGCTGTCTAGAATAGTCCGTGGTTGTTATCTATACTCTGCCAGATGACTGGGCCATCGCTTGGGTCAAGGCTTCTCATCATCTTTCACCTCTCATCATCTATATCATCTTTCATCTCTCATCATTCATCTCATCTTTAGTCTCTCCTCTCATCTTAGCTTTAATCTACCCATCTTTACCCATCATAATTATAGGTATAAAATACGTATACAGTTTAAATCGAATAAAACATGTATATTTTGTTCATCCAGGATAGATATCAAGAACACATATAATATGCACACATAGCACGTAATTTATATTAAATACTTCATATCTATGTGTAAGATGAAAGTAACTATGAACTCACATAGCATGTAATTTATATTAAATACTTCATATCCATGTGTAAGATGAAAGTAACTATGCACTCACATAGCATGTAATTTATATTAAATACTTCATATCCATGTGTAAGATGAAAGTAATTATGCGCTCACTTGTTAAAGTGATGATTCCAAACTCGGGCAACGTTTCGCTTCTAATAATTCTATTTTCCTTCGGCGAAACCTAGTATCATTACCGCTAGAATTTAGTCTAATATTTATAGCAACTATTTATGAGTGATATTGTTTTATAAGTGTTAAACGATACTTTTTAACCACTATGTACAGACAGGGGCCAGACATGAAACACCGGAGGGCAGGACTATTTTGGCATTATAGCACTTCTGAAATCTAACAACCCTATGCGGCCCTTCAAACCAAATTCCCCGTACCGCGAGTAGTTAAAATATATTATAATAACACTTTGTATATTATATTTTACAATATATTTATTGTTTATAAGTTCATAATAACGATATTGAACTTAAACATAAGCTATACTGAAGTAGGGTAAGCATAACTCACTTACTGGGAGGTTTGGCTAAGAACCGGGCTCTGCGGGGGCAGAAATTCCGAGTCGAAAAGCTCTTCTTCTCAGAGCCTTCTAGCGCTCCAAGATTTTCCTCTAGCACTTGGGAGTTACTATGGACTGGGAGGGGTTTAGAGAAGTAATTGAGAGAGAAAGAATGGGATAGGTGTGAATGAAATGAAAGATTTGTGCCTCTATTTATAGGCTGGGAAATGGCCCAACTCGCTGAGTTGGAGCCTCCAACTCGCCGAGTTGAGTTCCAAGTGTCACCATCTGGTAGCAAGGTGTGGGAGGAAGCAATGGTCAGGATTGTGTCACGTCACCCCTTCGCAACAGCACCCTTCCGACTTCTAAATTCCGTAACGTTCGCATATTAGCTCTATTTTTGTCGTTCTTTATATCCAAGCGTAGGTATTGAAAATATCTACAACTCTTCTTTTGACTCCATCGGCTAATTCTCGACCGATTATAAATTTAACAGTATGAGAAAATCACACTGTTTAACGACAGTGTAAAATTCATAACTTCTACGTACAAACTCCGTTTTTGACTTTCTTTTTATCGTTGAGATCCTATTAATGAGATCTTCAATTCTCATTTAGGTTGTGTCAGATAAAAATTGATCGATCTAAAATTCAAATTCCGGGCTGTGCACTGTTATGCTAAATCTTAGAAAAATTATAACTTCCTCATACGAAATCAGATTTGGACGTTCTTTTTATGTACGTTCTCGGTTTAACATATAATACGAATTTCGTTTAGATCCCTAAGGTTAAAAAGTATTTTTTCGCAAACTCACTTTTTGCGATTCCTGGTGTCATGCCGGGTTTGCCGTAAAACTTCGACACGTCATAACTTCTTCGTTATAACTCAGATTTCAGCGTTCTTTATATGTACGGAACCCTTGTGACATATAATATAACTTAGTTAAGATTATTTATTCTAAATAATATTCTATCAAAAAGTTATTTTTGACGCTTATTGTCTCTAAATTGACTAGCCCGAATCTGCGGGCGTTACACAAATGTTCTCCAACCTACCCGACTACCATCCAACTGTCCATGCACCTTATTGAAATTGAAACTTAGGTGGTACCACCCACCACGTCCTCCAAAGCGCCGACGAGTCCGGGCATCCCTAAGGTTAATAGATATGTATAAAATAAGAAATATTATAACAATGAAAAAATCAAATATTATACCACTCTATATTTGGAGTTAGATGTTTAGAAAGTGTGAATATGTCATACAAAGGTTAAACAATATTAAATTGTGAAACCATGTATTAACGAGAAAATAAAGATGACGAGTCTATATGAAAACTTATCTATGTATAATTAAGGGGTGATAAGAAATTTAAGTACATTGTTATAACAAATACTTGGCTTCACTTGTGTTACAAAAGAAGAATATGGTTAACTTGTCAATTGCTATTTCTAATAAGGAGCAAAAGAAACACAATTAATGTATATGGTATTTATGTATCACCATTTCCTCTTTAGGACCTTAAATTTCACTATTTATTCGTTTAGGGTTTAAAGTGTTAACCGAAATCACTAAATTGGTAGGTAACTAAGAGAATTTAGGGTTTTGAGGTCAAATCTTGAATAACCATCGTTTGGTGTGAACTCAAATTTATGAGTTCGAGGTTTAAAAAGTATTAACTGGAAACTCTTAATTGGTAGGTAATCATGTGTGTATGTGTCACACCCTCGGCCGCCGACAGAAATGCCGAGGTGCACGGCATAAATCAGTGATCACAGTTATTGAACATACATTGAATGATACAAATATAATCTTCTGTTATTACCAAAATAGAAATTACATTGATGATTATTGCTAAATCGCGACACACACCTAACAAATTGGCGTTTACAAATGTATGCTACAATAACGAAAAGTCTTATATGCAAACTCTTCCAACCTATTAATAAATCGGAGAATACATGCATTAAGAAACGTCAACAAAAGTTGTTGGTGAGTTCTACAGGTTTTGACACAAAGTGTTTTTCATAACCAAAAGTGTTTTATAAAATTTATCTGGTTGACTAGTTTTTATATGTAACACCCGATCCATGCAGGTAAATTTCGTTCTTTAGTTATTAAGTTTAAGTGTGAAGTTTTGATCTACGCACGGCGTAGATATCCTTCTACGTGTTGCGTAGATGGATACTTAGAAGCGGGGTTTTAATGACTTAGGCATGGCATAAGAATGTGTACGCAGGGCGTACGTGGCCGGATCCCAAACCCTAATTTCAGGGTTTTGAGCCATTTTAAAGGCTCTAACCCCCTTGAGGCCTTTTATTATCAGCATTCACTCCCTTTAAGCAGCTACCTCGAAACCCTAATCTTCATTTGATAATTTTTGAGCTATTTGAGTGTTTTATGTTCATCTATGAAGGAAGGATTCCATTGGAGAGAATTTAGGAAGCTTCAAATCTTTTGGATCTGGAACTTTCAGCTCATAAGCATTCTCTAGGAGGTATAAAGTTCAGAAATTGATGAATACCTTGATAGATCTTGTTAGCTTTTAGGTTAATGTCCTTTTTCCCATATTCTTGGTATAGTGGGGTATGAGATACTCTAGACCTTATGAGTAGCCTTTCAGACGTTTTTGTGTGCATGGAGTCATAAAAATGCAGTCTTGGTCCTTTTCTTCCCATCCATTCATGAGTTATGGAGCTTGGGATTTTGTGATAAGTTAGGGTTTTGGATTTGGACACTTTCTAGCCATCCAAAGGCATAAAGTTGGAAAATTTATGATTTATAATGCTCTTTAGGGTTAGATCTGAGTATTGGGTGAAAGGTCTTACGCAAATAAGTGCTTAATGGAGAGTTTGGATTCAACATGAGTACATAGGGGTACTTAGGGTTACGCAATGCGTAACCTGGTTGGATCCCATATTCTGGGATGAGACTTTACGCCATGCATAAAGATTGAGTACGTAAAGCGTATTCGATTTGATGTTGACCTTTGACTTTTAACCGTTGACTTTGACAAAGTTTGACTTTAGGTCATTTGGGGTAATTTGAATTGTAGATTGAGACTGGACCCCTGTCTATTGCATAGGTGATCTGTAGAGATAGTGATCGGAGCAATGATCGGCTTAGCTATCTTCCAGTTTGTGAGGTGAGTCTTCCTCACTGCACTCGTGGGTCGAAGACACTAATGCCGACCCATTATATTGTGTTATGTATCCTAGTATATAGGATGTGTTATGCTAAAGTGACCTGTTAGATTAGCATAATTGCATGGTTACCTGTATTTTTTGATTATGGTTTATCTATTGCATATTTCGACATATTGGTGGTTGGGTTGAGGAGGAAAGCCTACAAACCCTGGATGGGTGGGTTGAGGTGGTACTACTTCGTGCGGTAGACTAACAAACCCTAGATGGTTGAGTTGAGGTTGTCGGCGAACAAACTCTGGACAGGTGGGTTGAGGCCATGGGCCAACAAACCATATTTGCATGTTCTGGGTTGAGGCTTTACTGCTATGTGCGTGATCCAACAGTCTAGGGGTAATCCATCTCAATGGCTGTGGACCCGAGGGTATTCTAGTCCGATGACTGAATGGGCTCGTTACATATTGGCATTCCATTCCAATTATTGATTGGGCATGTCACATGTTGGCATTCCAGTCTGATGACTGATCGGGCCGGGGGTAATCCAGTCTGATGGTTGTGGACGCGAGGGTATTCAATGGGCGATGATTGAGTAGACCTATCATGCATGATTGTATATGTTATCTGTTGTGTGGTGGTACTTTAGGGAAAATCACTAAGCTTTGGCTTATAGTTTGATTGTTATGGTTTCAGGTACTTCAGAGGACAAGGGCAAGGCGAAGGCTTTATCATGCGCATCATCCTGGATTTTTATGAGATTATGATTTTGGGATACTCTGATTCATGTTTATGACTTGTGGAAACTATGTTTTGTAAAGACTTATTGTTTTGGATTCGTTTCAAAAATGAAAAATTTTACCTGGATTTTTGGGATGTTACAAGTGATATGTAGATCTGTATGTCTACCTGTACTTGCTGGCAAGGTTCTAAAAGGCGTGAGGCATGGCGTGGCGGCAATGCCAAGCCTTAAGCTTAACGAGCCATGTCATTTTTCAAGGCGTGATGTAAGGCGGAGATTTTGTATTAATTTATAATTATATTACAACATAAGTATAGATTTATATCAAATATAACTAGTTTTTAGAAGTGTTATATCAACAACTAATAACAAAAGGTTAACAATAAACACAATACTTGTATGTGCGATTAGAAAAGGCATAAAAAGAGCAAAAAATGTGTTTCAAACGAAAACACATGTGCCATAATACGCCATGGCACGCCATATCACGCCTTGCCACACGCCACGCCTAAACATCAACGTTATGAGGCTTTTCGTAACGGCGACGCCGCGCCTTGGTGCGCCTTTTAGAACACTGCTTGTTGGTCATCATCTAGTGGAGTGGCCTAGGGGCTGTATGTAGTAATGTAGGATAGCCTGAGAACTCTTGATCTAGGCTTTCTTGCCCGTTCCTTGTTTAGTTGTGGCTCTAGAGTAAGATCATCTGTTCGGGTGGCTATCTCACCTATGGTTACTTATGGTTACACATTTCATGGAGGCTAGCTAGTAGCGGGACAATGTATAGTGTGAGGACTAGTAGGTGGTAGTGAACTGTATGATTGTTGTTTTCCTGTATTATGTGCCTACTTGATCCTTTACTGTTTACATGTCGACATATAGTGATAGTGGGTTGAGGCGGTCCTACTTTGTGTTGTAGGTCAAGATACCCGTTGCGGGATGGCTGTAATCCGTAGGCATGGAGGCTCAGGAAGAGCGGCTGGGTTGAGGCGGTAGGCCAATTGTAACACCCATAAAATTCAAGCCAATTTAAAACTTTTTAAAACATTTAAAACCGTTAAGTTATTACAATTTGTTTTCAAAATAGTTTAAATATCAGAGTATCCCTAGAATCAAATCATGAAAAATATAAGGAGGTGCATGATCATGACTTCGCCTTCCCGCGATCATCAGAATTACCTGAAACAATAATCGATAAATGTAAGCTCGAAGGCTTAGTGAGTTACCCCCAAAATACCAACGCCATAAAACATATCAATAACATATAAGCAAACAACATGCATAATGAGCCTTCAGCCCGACTGGACCGCCTCGCAGGCCTTCAGCTTATCTGGACCGCTCTCCGAGCCTTCGGCACGTCTGGACCGCCTCGCAGGGCCTACAACCTATCCGGACTGCTCGTCGGGCCTTTGGTCTGACTAGCATGCCCTCCTAGGCCTGTAGTCTATCCGGACCGCCCTAGGTCTGTTGGCATTCAGCACAAAGCAGGACCGCCACAACCCAAGCCCCAATCAACAAACATATGCACATAAATATCATACGTTAGCATATATAACAGTCAAGCCGATCTAACAGATTATCAATCATAGCAACATCCTATAACCAGGATACAAACCTAACCGGTCACTAACATAGCATCATCCTACATACCAGGATACCGACCTAACCAGGTCACTAAGCATATCACCATCCTAACTACCAGGATGTAAATCAATAAGCATATCATGCAATAACCCGAAAACAAATCCGAAAAGGGCCGGCATTGGTGCCTTAGACCCTGTCGATATAGTGAGGAGAACTCACCTCACATTGCTGAAGTCCCGCAGATAAAACTCCAGCTGCTGGATGACAGATTCCCGAACTGTCATATCAAACAACACCCAATTAATAATTGGGTTCCAATACATAATCACAAGTCCATGCTTGGGGTAAAAGACTACTTTACCCCCAACCTAGCTTGATTCAAGCCCAAGGCCCAACTCACACTCCAAAGGCCCAAAAGTCAAGTAATGGGCCAAAGCCCAACATATGGCCCAATTTTCCAAATTAGGCCCAGACCTCTACATGGTCTTTCCTTAAGGCCCATCCAATTATTCCACTCCAAACTTTTGGTATTCCCATGGCCCAATATCACATAATCATCAAGGCTCAGTTATGGCCCACCTATGGCCCAATTTTCCAAATTGGGCCTAAGTCCTTCACATGGGCCTTATCCTAAAGCTCATCCAATTATTTTGGTCCATTTACTTGTTCTTGGATAGCCCATCAATAGTCCAATCACCAAACCACAATAGAAAGGCCCAACTCAAGGCCCAAGTGAAATTAGGGTTTTCACATGAAACGACGATTAGGGTTAACTGTTCCTACTTAACCCATTAAGGACTTAATCCATTAAGTCCAATAGTGACTTAGGTTAATTGTAAATGATTATTAATTAATATTTTAAGTTTAATAAATAATTCCAGTGCGGGTCCCGATCAATTCCCAAAATTAGGGTTTCATGACATTAGGGTTTCCAAACCCTAATTAGGGTTTCTAACCCAAATACCAGCCCATTAGTCACATGGTTGGGCTTTTAGGTCAATTAGGGATTCATGGGGCCCATTAGAGTTAAACAAGTCGGGCACCACCCACTACCACCTCGGGTAGTGGTGGTCAACGGCGGCTCATGGCGGCGGCCACCACCTAGTGGTGGTGGTTATGACTTTTGGCTAAAAAACTATCCAAGCATCCCAAAATAACAATCACACACACAAAAGCACACAGCTACCCAAGGTGGCGGCTGGTGGCGGCAGAATGGCGGCGCAAGGTGGCAACCACCACCTCACAGCGGTGACCGATTGTTTTCTTTGATTATTCCGGCCATACAATGCATTTTACAACAATATCCAAATACACACACACATAAAATAACACACGCACACACAACCGCTCTGTAGCGGCAGGCGGTGGTCGAAGGTGCTAGCCACCACCTCACGGTGGTGGTGGTGGCCCTCTTGTGATTCTCGGCCAAGTATCACACCCTCACACGCTCTTCTGTTGCGAAATAAACCCAACCACCCACCTGGTGGCGTACGGCGGCGGTGGTGACACAAGGAGGCGGGCAACAACGGCGGTCAGCGGCAACAACTTCGTCATTGGCGGTAGCCATCATGGCCGGCTGCCATGGTGGTTCTTCACGATTTCCATTCGACAGAAAACCACACACACACGCAACTGCATCACAAACCATGAACCCAACCACCATTCCACGGTGACATGTGGCGGACGGAGGGCGTCAGCGGTGTTGAGCAGCCTCCAGACGGCAGCGGTGGACGCCGGTCACCTGCTGATTGAAACAGTGGCAAGGGACATTTTTGCCGGCCGTAAGGTCCTCGACAGCAACGGCACGGCGGCGGCAACAGCTACGGGATGGAAAAGAAGTGAGGGCAGTCGGGAAGCACCGGCAACTGCCGTGTTGCGTCTGCGGATGGCGTCAGAGGAGTAAAAATGTCGGAGGAATGGTGACGACAGCCATTCACAGTCGTCTTAGGTCCTGGAAGCTCCTCCCTAGCGGCGCTAGCACACGTCTGGTCGTGGGTTAGCAGCGATGGTCTTGATTGATCGGAACAACAAGGGGTCAGGTGGTGGCGACTGGATGATGAAGGAAGGAGGTATAAGGTGGCAGCTACAGTATCCGATTAGGGTTAGGGTTCCGGAGGGATAGACGAGTTATATACCCGTCTCACATAAAAATCTCCCCATAATGACGCAAATGGTCCCTCATTCTCTTCTTTTCTTTGAACTTAAGTCCAAATGTTACCAAATGGCCCCTCCATGACAAATTCTTTTCAACTTAGGTACATAATTTACCCTTTTAACCCCAACCATCCAAAATCCTTTCATATTAAATCCAAATGATACCAAACACCCACTGACTTCTAAATCCTTTGCAAAATAAGTCCTGAAATTACACTTTAACCCCCAGAGGTTCCAATCTTGTCATTTGGCTTCCCGAAACCAACACCCCGCTAATTATTATTTGATTTTGGGCTATAATAATTTAAAATAATAATAAAAATTACTTCTCAGGGTTCCGGGTTTATTATTTAATTATTCTATCTTAAACGGAATGTTACACCAACAAACCCTGGGTATTCTAGTCTAATGGCTGGTTGGACCTGTTGCATGTTGGCATTCCAGTCCGCGGACTGATTGGGTCTGGGTATTCCAATCCGATGGTTATGGGCTATTATGCATGCTTGTATGTTTGTCGTATGGGGTATTTTGAGGGAAACTCACTAAGCTTTGTGCTTATCCAGTTGTTTATTGTTTCATGTATCATCGGTTATCATGGGAAGACGAAGGCGTGACTATACACATTCATCAACTACAATGAAGATTCCGCGCTTTAATATTACTCTGATTTTTTCTTACCAATGTAATTTGGAGCAAATGTTTTCCTAATACGGGTCTTATTATATGGATTTTTACCTTAATAAAAAATGAAAATTTTTGGTTGTGAAAATGAGACGTTACACTAAAAAAACAGAACCCTAGAAATTGGAGAAGTTAAAGAAGCCCAAATTGAAATCATACTTGACCAAGAGTTATACCATTCAAATAAAACCAGAATCAAGGAGAGAAAAGGGATCGATGTTCTTTTGTCACCTCTAAAGTTTCCAAATATGATCCGGATTCCTCAAACACATCTCCATAAGCCCGAGGGTATCCTATGACGCCTGAAAAGTTAAAAATCAGATGTAGAAATTTCATTATCGACTTTAGTATCAGATAAAACACATAAAAACAAAGCATCTTACATATTTACATATTTCGGTTGAATCAAAATAAAAAAATACAACAACTCCATAAATATATTCACTTCTAATAGCCGGATGAAGAGACCATAGTCTTGATGTTTGTAGATTGTATCTCATGTTCAGAGACAACGTGAAGTTGAAGAAGGAAGCATGCTGCCTTAGTCTATTGAAATTGATTTCGAGATGATTTCATTTTAAAACACTAGCTTCCTTTAAAAGTTGTTGATTTGTAGTTGTTTGTGAGATAAAACGAAACCGTATGTAGAGGAAAAGTAGGAAACTTCATAGCATGAAAATGAGCAGGAAATGAAAAACACAAAGGAATATGGTAGTGACACGTGACATAGTGGAGGCTTAAAAGAGTGTTAGGTGGCGGTTTATGAATTCTTTGTGATAGCTATGATTAATAGTCTCTAATTAACCATCAATTCATTAGAGATATGCCATTATCATCGATATTAAAATAATCGAAATAGTAGTTTTTTAAATTATTTAATTATAACATTAAGAATTAAAAATAATATTAAATAAATTATAAATAATTTTATACTAGCACAACAAGACGATTGTTTAAAGCTGTTAAAATCATGTAGTTTAAAATAGATATTTATTTCAAATGATATTAATTTAAATTTGTTTTGAATTGTATTGATTATTATAACTATTTCAATATTCAACCTTCCAATGTACATCTATTTAATTATGAGTCAAGAAAATAACAATATGTTATATAAACTTTTTTTTATTTATTTTAACATTAATTTTGGAAAAAATTTAATTAAATAACTTTAATTGGCCATACATAGGGATGTCAACGGGGGTAAACGGAACGTTGAGTGCATCCCCGCTCCCGCCCCCGAAATTTCCCCGTTCCCCCGTCCCCGCCCCCGAATCCCCTTTATTACCCCCGCCCTCGCCCCCGTTCCCCGCCTCCGATTGATTTTGAGTTGTCTTTTTTTGGGCTAAAAGAAGTTATTTAGGCTAAAAGAAGTTGTTATTTAGGCTAAAAGAAACTATTTTTTAAGTAACAAATAATTATTTCAGCAGAATTTTACATGTTAAAAATAAAAAAGTTATGACATCTAAAAAAATATTATACTAACAACTTAAAAACATGTTTTTTTGATGAATTTTGGAAGTTTAAAATCATGTTATTGTTTATTATATTTATATAATTAATATATGTAAAGATATGTGTAATTTATTAGCGGTGTCCCTATGGGGGTTTCGGGACGGGATTGCCTACCCCCGCCCCTGCCCCCGAAATTAAAACGGGGATTAACCTTGCCACCGCCCCCGATATTTTTAAAAAAATTCCCTCAAACGGGAAGGGGCCCCCACAAGAACTGGGTCCACGGGACTTTTTGACCTCCCTAGCCATACACGGATGTTCACATAGTATAATTATAAAACTTAACTAAAATCAAGGATGCCAATGAAAATTGAAACAATTTTGTGCGAATGTATTAGACCCACGTTTTGGCATTATAGCTTTTTTTCATGATCTCAAAATTACATAGGAGCCCAGAAGTCCCAACCTCCCATACTTTTTGCGTCTCCACTAACCTTCAAGATGGGTCTATGAAGACCACACAATTAAAAAGGAGTGAACTTTATCTCAATATCATATTATATTAAATATAAATATCCCACCAAGAAAAATAAAAAATCTAAACTTGATTCAGTTCATCGATGGCTCCTTCTTCAGTTGCAGCTGTAGGTTCAGAAACAGAGGTGTTCGCCATTGGAAAGCATGAAACAAAGCTCGTAAAACCAGAAGAAGAAATCACTCCAAAGCCTTTGTTGATATTTACACCATTAGAAGAAGGAGAATTCCCAGTTCTGGTTTTACTCCATGGTTATCTTCTCTATAACTCCTTTTATTCCCAGCTCAGTCATCACATCGCCTCCCATGGCTTCATCATCGTCGTTCCCCAGGTTTCTTCTTTTCTTAGTTTGTACTTTAGTATATATACACTAATTTGAATTTATAAATAAAATAAAAGAATTATCACAAACCAATCGACATTTAATAAATTTATACTTTTTTTTACCGATAAAACAAAATAACTTGTATTTAATAAATTATCATTTTTTTGTGGTGGAAAAAAAGCAAGTTTCTTAATTTGCATGTGAAGTTGGTGGTCATTTTATAATAATAATAGTCAAAATAATGGTTAATTTGTTGAAGATGGTGGTTACGTACTTTTTTCCACTAAAATAAGTTATTTAGTTAGTACTTATAGATCAATTAGTGTAAAAAGATTGGTGCTACGTGAGAGTTCAACCATATTTTATATAAGATTGGTGCTATATGAAAAGATTTATATGTTCATATGAATACCAAAACATTAACGACTAATATTTGCTCCCATGCAACAGTTATATTCAGTCACAGGACCCGATGCAACTAAAGAAGTCGAGTGTGTAGCTGAAATAACTAATTGGCTACCTGAAGGACTTCAACAGTTCCTCCCATCTCAAGTAAAACCAAACCTAAAAAAGCTAGGATTGGCTGGCCATAGCCGTGGAGGAAAAGTCGCATTTGCCCTTGCTCTAAACAAGCTTAACACGAAGTTAAATTTGAAATTTTCTGCACTGATTGGAATCGGTCCTGTTGATGGAATGGACACAGGGAAGCAAACTCCACCAAAGGTGCTCACTTATGTTCCACATTCGTTTAACCTTGAAATGCCAGTTATGGTTATTGGTTCAGGTCTTGGTGAAGTCAGGAAAAACCTGTTGTTCCCAGCTTGTGCGCCAAAAGGGGTAAACCATGAGAACTTTTACAGTGAATGCTGTAAACCGGCTTGTTATTTTGTAGCGAAAGATTATGGGCATCTTGATATGCTTGATGATGAGACGAAAGGGATTAGAGGGAAGACTACTCATTGTTTGTGTAAGAATGGGAAGTCTAGGGAACCTATGAGGAGATTTGTTGGAGGGGTTGTGGTTGCTTTCTTGAAAGCTTATTTTGGTGGGGATTTAAGTTATTTAACGGGTATAAACGATGATGGAAGTGCACCTGTTTTGCTCCAGAAGGTTGACTTTATGCTTTGAAATTTGTGGTCTATCGTAGTAAGAGAATTTGGTGAACTTACAAATGTTGATTATTTGCTATCGTTTTTTGTTTAAGGATGGATATCCTATAAGACATTGCCAATTATGCATTTTGGATTCGTTTGTTGCTTGTTTCTCTTGACACCTTTTTGGAATCTTATTTTTAACCAGGGTAAAACTGACTTAATGGCTACAAATGATTTCATCTGTTGTGGTCTAGAAAGTTGACTTTTGCTTTGAGATTTTGGTCAATGGTAGTTACGACAGAGTTAAAGGTAGAGTACTTAATATACTTCCAAGTTTAATTAATGATATTGGCCTTATATAGCTAGGCTTACAAGTTGATGGTACTACCAAAAGAAAATAGAAATTAGAAAAATGAAAAGTTGTCAAGGTTCTAATTAACACTACTAATTAGCTTTTATGAAAGTATTCAAATCAAAAACTGAAAGGATAGTCTTTGAAGCATTGTATTAGCAATTAACCAAAACACCCCCTTGCTTCAAAGTTGTAAACAGCCATATGCATTCTGTGTAAGGTAACAGCATGATGTTGCCTTGATGATCAAAATATAAGTTGATCAACAGTAGAAAGAAAAAAAAACGAACAGAGGAAACTAGGAAATAACAGGAAAAAAAGGAACTTCTTTTACTTTGTTAACAAGGTCTATTTTCTAGAAAAACTTAACTTAATAACGTCTAACATATGTTTCTATATATACTAGACAGAAAGGTATCCAAATCAAATTTAAACACAATGCTCGCCTTAAGAATCGGTGGACCTCAACGTACTCTTCCTTATTCATCTTGTACATAAAGAAAACATTACACCCAAATGACCCATTTGAACTACCGACCCATTGACATGTGATACGCGTGATCCGCAAACAAACTTGATTCTCGACATTTCCCGAACACCCGACCTCCACCTCGATCACATCCAAAGTCTTTTCTCATTCCCTTTGATCATTTACAACACATGTAACATATAACATGACATCTAGTTGGACACGTTCATTACCATCTAGACTTTTCCCGGATTCACGATCTCTCCCCGACCACATCCAAAGCCATATCCGATTTGAACTCCAACGCCATAATGTTCATACCGTATAGTTTCTCCAATCTCTTCCTTTGTTTCAATCACCGTTGTTTAAAGAGACATCTCCACCGACTAAGAAAACAAAGCCACATGCTACACCATTTTCTTTCAACCTGCCAAACGAAACGAATCAAATCCAAAGCCACCTGCTTTGACGAATCCTTTATGCCCGCTTTTCATGCACCTATGTCAGTCTCCCTTATCACGAACAAGTCAATATGTCTTCCTCTCTAATCATTGCCGTCCGATTAATGTAAACACAATCCTTTGATTTTTCTATCTTCTGATTTCAACTGATCAATGTATTGTTCTCTCTTTTGACAACCCCGACCGCTTTAATCAAGCTTGTTTCGAGAGCACTCTTCCACCAAACAAGAAGACAAGGTTATAGCCACCTTTACCGTCTTCCATCACCCGCAAAATGAACCGAATCAAAACCACCTACTTTGATGTCTTTCCGCCCGTCTTTTCCATGCATCCGGTTAGTCTCTCACTACCTTAGAACAAGCCCGACAAAAGAAATCGAGGCTGCTGTTGAGACACTTCAATTTGTGATTAAAATCGACATACACCACCTTCAACCACCTTCAACCGAACCCGGTTTCCTGTTGCGTCTGCCCTGCAACGAAAGCTACACTTTTGTTGAAATCAACTCTCAAATAGGCCTTCTATGTCATCACCAGCCCTATCTGATACCAAGTGTAACGTAACAACCTGATGCTGCCTTGATGATCAAAATATAAGTCGATCAACAGCAGAAAGAAAAAAAAACAAACAGAGGAAACTAGGAAATAACTGGAAGAAAAGGAACTTGAATTTACTTGGTTAACAAGGTTTATTTTCTGGAAAAACTTTACCTAACAACGTCTAACATATGTTCCTATCTATACTAGACATAAAGGTATCCTAATCAAGTTCTAAAACTATCTAAAAAACCAACTTTCCAAGAATACTCTTGGGCTAAATCTGCTCCATATTTCTGAATTAATCCAACATTCTGAAGTCTTCAACTTTTGTCGAAGGTAACAACTTGGTATGCCACCTGTTGATTTGTACCAGAATACTTTAACTCAATCATCCCCTTTGCTGCAACATCGCGAGATAAAATGATGTCGCATATGGATATGCTTCATTTGCTAGAAAGACTGCATTTTCTAGAAAGATATTGTTGTCCTACCATAAAAGATCAGCGTTGCAGTGGTTTACTCTTGAAGGAAATCTACTAAACTCTATCTTCTAAGCAAAATATAACTTGACAATCTGTTGTTTATTGATGCATACTTTGCATTTAAATGATGACAACTCCACATGAACCAAAAGTGTATATATATATATATATATATATATATATATATATATATATATATACTTTTTCTATCATTTATACAACTTACCCGATCACTATCAGTGTAATCATATGGCTTGAAATTTGATACTTTAGAATATTAAATTCCCAAATTTGTAGTGCCCGCAATAAATTTCATGATCTTCTTTAATGCTCCAAAAAGATGCCTTGATGGACTATGTATAAATTTGGCAAATACGCTTAGACCTCATGTGAAATAATTAGTATTACCAAAGCATATTCCAACAAATCAACACATAACTCATCTTTTTACAAAAGGATTATGCACCACAGTTCAATTTTATTTTGTCCAAGATGAACTTTAATGACATTCACCGAGTTTCATCTTGGGGGGAGGATATCAAGATTACACGTGTACACTACTATTTGTATTTATTCAGTTAAATTACTAGGTGTGGGCAACATGTTATTACATGTTATCACACCCAAATTGTCCACCTCATCATCCTAGTCACAATTTGGTGTTATAACACCCAATGTGGAAATGGGCAACATCTAATAAATGTGATAACACCAATTATTTTCTATTTTATTTTTTATTTTTTTTTATGTTTATTTTTCTATATTTCGAATTTGTTTTTTTTATTTATTTATATTTGAAAAGTAAAAATAAAATTTTAATAAAACTTAAATTAAAAACAACATTAAAAAAATTACAACAAAACACAAAAACATTTAAAAACCTAAAAAGCCAGAAAAAAAAAGATGATAAACCTACATTTTTTGGCCTAAAACTATTCATCTTCATCTTCGTGACCAACATAAATGTAACCCGCCAAGTCTTCACGGAGTTGCTTGTGTTTTCGCTGATCTTGAATATCAACCACTCTATGTAAATATTCCGATGTCCCCGGCTGAAATTGCACATATCTTGGCTCCGTAGGCGAATACGTTGCAATATCGCGTCCTTTATCTTCGACAACCATGTTATGCATTATGATACATGCATACATGATATATCGTAGAGTATCTAACTCATAAGGTCTCGCCGCATGTTCAACTATGTGCCATTTTGATTTCAAAACCCCAAAAGCACGTTCAACGTCCTTACGTGCTCCTTCTTGTCGTCTCTTGAAATATTTGTCCCTTGGATCTATTGGGTGTCGAAACGCCTTCACAAACTTGGAATATTGTGGATATATTCCGTCTGTAAGGTAATACCCAAACTTATATTCATTTCCATTCACTGTGAAAGGAGCATCCGGGGCTTTTCCTGACAAAAGATCGTCAAATATTGGTGATTGATCGAGAACGTTGACGTCGTTATTAGAACCCGCAACCCCGAATATATATATATATATATATATATATATATATATATATATATATATATATATAGGATCCGGTGATGACTTATTTTAAAGTGAGTACTCGTGAGAACACCTTAAAAAAATTGAAAAAAAATCTAAAAAAAATACAAATAATAAAATCGAGCATAGATCTATGTCCAGGAGAAAAAAATTTGGAAATTTTTTTTTTGGATCATTAAAATTGAATCATGGATCATAATGATGCAAAATAAAAATTTAAAATTGAATCATGGATCAATTTTAATGATGCAAATTTTTTTTTCCAATTTTTTTTCTCCCGGACATAGATCTATGCTCGATTTTATGATTTGTATTTTTTTTTTGATTTTTTTTCAATTTTTTAAGGTGTCCTTACGAGTTCTCACTTTAAAAGGAGTCATCACAGGAACCGCACCCTATATATATATATATATATATATATATATATATATATATATATATATATATATATATATATATATATAGGGCTAGGTTATAATGTGGATGAACAACTATTGTGCGTGCGTGTTGACAGTGCTATTCTATGAGAATTACTAAGAGAATAAGTTGTTTAGTAATGTGAGTACGTTCAACCTCACACGACTATTGTCATTTTCATGCATTCTCATTAATTTTTATTCATTTTTGTTCTTACGAATCGTTTTTCACTCATTTTCATTTTTATAAAATACGACTCAATAAACATTCTGACAGAATGTGAATAATAAAAAAACAAGTCTATAATAACCTTTTAGATGATTTAATTAGTGTGAATGCGTAATAATGACAATAGGTATGTAACATTGAACGTATTCACATTATCAAACAACATATTATCTTTGTCATTCTCACAGAATAGCACTGTCCACACGTCCGCACAATAGATGTCAATCTGTAACACTAGTCAAAATAGGTCGATAGAAAATCACATGTGATTATGCCAATCATGCAATGTGATTTTGTTAAACTAGTAATGTGATAAGAGTGTTATGTAGTTCATGATAAATTCTAATACAAATATGAACCTTCTTTATGATACAACTCAAAGTATACGTCCATACGATTCAAAAAATATAGAGAATGTCTGAATCTGACTTCACATGAAGAAGTTATGATAAACCGAATAATATAAATCTCTATAATAAGAGAAATTTAAAATAGACTTAGAATTAGCTATTGGAGTCTAAAAGAGAGTTGTAGTACTTGTAAATACCTACACGTGGATATAAAGAACGTCAAAAACGGAGTTCGTATGCAAAAGTTACGACCTTCCGAAGTTGCAGCTGTTTGAGAACATGACACGTGGCAGGAAACCCTAATTGTCTGGATTCACGACGTGAACCTTAAATTCACGACGTGAAAGTAGTCCAGGACACATTTTCAGATCTAGAAGATGCGTGACGAGGCTACGAAGGGTATAAGTTCAATCCTCACGACGTGGACATCAAATTCACGACGTGAAATTGGAATTGTGACACCTTCCGAAGCTAGGAATGCAAATGGCAAGTCTACGATGATAAGATCCTAAGTCACGACGTGGGGGTCCAAAACCCACGACGTGGGGGTCTAAAATCCCTACTATAAATAGCAGGTCCGACTTCAGCCATTCTTACACCAAAACTTCTTTCTCCTCTCTCATTTGCTGAAGCCCTCTTGCATCCCGAGCCCCGACGACCTTGTACGCTGACATTTTCTGCTTAGATTACATAAAATCACGCTACTAGGGTGAGTTTCACGGCCACACTTTCTAATATTTCGGGGGAAAACGCATGCTAAATATTATATATACATTATTATTATTATTATGTATATATGATAGTATATAGTTATATTAGCCGGGTATAGTTGTTCTAAATATAATATTTTGAATATATATAAAACTATTATCAACCTGTCGGCATGTTATTTTACTAATGTAGATCTTGAGTTATACTTAGGATTAGGGATGAGATTTAGAACCGGAAAACCGGACTGGAACTGGAATCGGACCGGAACCGGAACCGTTTGAACCGGAATATGTAAAACCGGTCCGGGTCCCGGGTTTAAAGAATGGCTCTATCCGGGTTCCGGGTAATCCGGATTTCGGGCCCTTCGGGTCTGGGTAAACCGGGTTTAAGAACCGGAACCGTGTTTGGAACCGGAACCGGTTTTAGGGGCCGGAACCGGTTTCTATGAAAAGTTTAAAACATACATATCTCATTCGTTTGAAGTCGGATTGGCTTGAGGTTTTTTCCATAGTATAGTTTATAATTTTAACATGATTTTAGACTATAATTTTGTCATTTTTGGGTTTATATTCATCGACTTATAGTCTCTCAAAGTCGGGATATCAAAGCTGGAAATTTTATGTTTTTAAGCTTTTTTTTGTATTCTGTGATAGTTTTAAAACATGCATATCTCATTCGTTTAAAGTCGGATTGGCATGAAGTTTTTTCCATAGTATAGTTTATAGTTTGTACATGATTTTAGACTATAATTTTGTCATTTTTGGGTTTATATTCATTGACTTATAGTTTCTCAAAGTCGGGATATCAAAGCTGGAAATTTTATGTTTTTCAGTTTTTTTTTATATTCTGTGATAGTTTTAAAACATGCATATCTCATTCGTTTGAAGTCGGATTGGCATGAGGTTTTTTCCAGAGTGTATTTTATAGTTTTTACATGATTTTAGACTATAATTTTTTTATTTTTGGGTGTTTATTCATTGACTTATAGTCTCTCAAAGTCGGGATATCAAAGTTGAAAATTTTATGTTTTTCAGCTTTCTTTGTATTTTGTGATAGATTTAAAACATGCATATCTAATTCGTTTGAAGTCGGAATAGCATGCGGTTTTTTCCAAAGTGTAGTATAGAGTTTGTACATGATTTTAGACTATAATTTTGTCATTTTTGGTTTCATATTCATTGGTTTATAGTCTCCCAAAGTTAGGATATCAAAGCTGCGAATTTTTTTTTCTCAGCTTTATTTTTGTATTTTGTGAAATTTTAAAACATGCATTCGACCACTTTACCCGGTTCCCCGGGTTTTTCGGTTTTAGACCCATTTTACCCGGTTCCATTCGACCCACTTTGATATTTCCGGGTTTTCCGGTTCTAGACCCACTTTACCCGGTACCTTACCCGAAACCGAACCGAAACCGGTTCCTATATACCGGTCCGGTTTCCGGTCCTAAAAAATCTCGTTAACCGGTTCCCGGGTTTTCCGGGTCCGGGTCTACCAGTCCAGGTTTGGACCCACTCTCATCCCTACTTAGGATTCTATATATATGTTGTGTGCGATATAGTTCCGAAGTTATATTCGGAAGTTCTATATGTTAAGTTATAAAGTATGTTGTTATTGTTAGTTTTATGTTAAGATAAAACTTAGTATTGTTATTGATAGTTTTATGTCAAGATAAAACTAGGAACGTTATATGTTGTTATTATTGGTTTTAGGTCAAAATAAAACGTGGTTTTACTTCAAGATATAGCTGTTATACTGCCTAAATGTTATGAAGTTAGGAGTAATGTTTAAAAGCATAGTCTAGTGACTTAGGGTTTTAGACATGAAAATGCTTTTGTTGTTAGAGCTATAGGAAGCCGTCGAAGTCTACATGAGTAATTGTATTCATCAACTAAGATTGGGGATCTTAGCGGAAATCCTCTGAACTGTAACCATTAATCCCGTGTGAGCGAGGAAGTTGTGTATAATTAGTATACGGGTTGACCACCCCACTTGTGACTGTTAGCTACAGTCAACCAAAAGCGAGTGATGAACTATCCTTTTATTTGTTATTGTTCCGGCGTTGATGAAGCATACGATGTTGTTTCTCATGGTAAATAATGAGTGTGTTTGTTTCTCATGGTAAATCATGAGTGTGTTCTATCAGAGGTATTATGTCATAGCAGCGGTTACAGGCTCATGGTAGCAAATCGTTAGAAACATTATACTTTGTCGTATACAAGTATTAATGTTAAGTATAAGTTTCCCCCTACTTATACCTTAGGTTTAAGAAATGTTTAGGTATAACACTTAATTGATAAGTAAACTATTATACCTAACATACCTACTAAATGTTGGAGAGTCAAAATGATACTTTCAAAACTATACTTTTGAACGTGGAAAAATGTATTATTTTATGGAGTCAAAACCTGTGGACTCGCCAACTTTATGTTGACGTATTTTAAAATGCATGTGTTTTCAGGAACTTGAAAAGCTGGTATGTATTCGAACAGAAGAAGTTTTACTATTACCTTTCTGTTCATTAAGAAGTATGCCATAGTCGGATATTATGTAATAGGTCCTAGAAAAACAGTTATGTAACTTTCAGTTATCAATAAAGGTATGTATTTTCTTTAGTACTGTTCAATGTATGTTATATAATTGTGATACGAAGAATGTCGTTACACCACCCGGTGTTTCCGCCAATGGCTGGGGGTGTGACAGAGATTGGTATCAGAGCTATTAACTATAGTGAACTATTACTTTCTTAGGAAAGCACGTCTATAGTTTAGGGCCTACTCTATTAGGTTTAGGTATATCCCTTAGCCTACAATAAAAAGTATTATTAATTATTCTACTGAAGGACTACTTACGGGAGCGGTGACAAGGATAGACATGTAGATTTGGGTTGCTGGATTCCAGAACGGCTATATGCTAAAATGATCCCGCCCTTTCGACTGTCCTGACTGGCCGGAGCCTTATCAGATAGACCTGAAGTAACAAACAATAGTTTAAGCGTGAATACAATAAATAAGAATATAGAGTTATATATAAAGACTCAGACCCGCGATGAGAATACACCTTAATACCCGGAATGTTTTTGATCTCAAGGATTTAGATCAAATATTCCAACTAAAGTTTATATGTGCGTATATCCTATCACAATTAGGTGTAGGTGCACAACTACATTTTATTATGATCAGATCATATGAACTATTTAATTTGGGAGTAATATTTGATAGACTAAAACTCTTGGTGATCCAAAACGTATAGGAATTCGACATGGCACATTCACGAGAATGGATAATCATCGAGGATACGGATGAAGAAGAGGAAGTTTCATTCCCCATGATGGTAGGCGATCCTTACTACCCTATAAATCCAACCACCTTTCATCCAATACCTTCTGATGATGGAGCACCTTTACCCTCCAATGAATGGGAAGAGAGTGAACCAATGGAAGAAAGCGAATCAATGGAGAAGACAAAATCGGTGGCATCATCTTTACCACCACTGAACACTCTTTACCGTAAAGTTCCAGGAGGAGTAAAAATGAAAAGCACGACACGTAAATCCATACTGATATGGCAAAAGATTAAGAAGAATCAGAAGGCGACATCTTCAGGAAGTCATAGAGTTCAAGATGAACCTGCACGGATTGCACAAACCGTTGATAGGTGGGTGGCAGAAGAAAAAGCTGCTAAGCTGTATGAGACTGGTCAATCATCTCGACCACATCTCCCACATTCTTCTGAAGTTAACACTTTATCTCAATTGTTTGAGAAAAGTGTGAAAATTGAAGATAAGATGGAAATTATCGAAGGGAGGGCTACTCATCTCTCTGGAAGAGTACGAAGGCTAGAAGGACAAAGGACGCGAGATCAGGAATCGGTGATGGATGTCCATCATCGTATAAATTTTGCTTATAACGACATGATTACTCACGATGCAAGGATTGCAGAGTTAGAGCTCTACAATCAAACCTCAAGAAATGAAGAACGCACGGGAAGTCTTGAGCAGAGAACTCAAGAACTTGAGGAGCAAGTGGTTAATGTCACTGACGTGCTAGGTCATCACTTAAGTTACTGGTAGATAAGCTAAAACTAGTGGTTGTGTAAATAAGAGAAATCAGACTAGTTAAGGCGAAAAGAGGAAAGTTTATAGCAAGGATGTAGAAAACCTTGCAAATTTTGCAATGTTTATAGAAACTTTTCTCTTATAAGCCTAAATAAACTAATGTAACTGCTGGTAATAATATGAAGCATATATTACAGTAATCATTGTGTTATCCATTATGTTTTACACTTTGAAGAATAATTAAAGTATTTAGTACTCATATAGTAAATGACTAATTCTTCATAAAATTCTTATTATTTATAATAGGAACTAAAACAAAATGCCTAGAAGGAGTAATCGACTAAACCCTAACCAACCATCAGCACCACAACAACCACCAGAACCAAACCCCCCAATAGGTACAACACATCTGGAAGAAATCATAACTCAAAGAATTGTTGCGGCTCTATCTAATGTCACAAGAGATGGAGTTAGAAATGAAGGCCATGTAGGGACCGCTAGAACGTGTACCTACAAAGATTTTATGAATTATAGGCCAAAAAGCTTTCATGGAAATGAAGGGGTAGTTAATTTGACTAGGTGGATAGAAAAGACAGAGTCCGTCTTTCAAATAAGCTTCTGTCCAGATGATTGTAAAGTACGATTTGCAGCATGTACTTTCGCTGATGCAGCACTCACATGGTGGAACACCCATGTGAATACAATGGGAATTGATACTGCAAATTCCATGAAATGGGAGGAGCTAAAAATGATGCTAGTGGAGGAGTATTGTCCTAGGGAGGAGATACATAAAATGGAACAAGAATTGTGGACCCTAACCATGAAGGGTTCAGAAATAAAAGCTTATACCGCTAGATTTAATGATCTTGCAGTAATGTGTCCAACACTTGTAACCCCTGAATATAAGAAAATTGAGCGATATATCTGGGGTTTAGCATCGCAAATTAAAGGCATGGTGATCGCATCAAATCCTACGACCTATGACAGCACCAAGAGAATAGCTCATCACCTAACCCTCACAGAGATCCAAGGAACAGAAGTGGTCTCAAAGGCTGAGTCTCCCAAATCTGGTATAAACAAGCGCAAGTTTAATAGGAAGAATCCCAAACAATCATCTGAGAAAAGACAAGAAGTGGCAACCAATTATGCAGCCACGACAGCAGTACCTACACAACCAAAATCTTCATGGTGCAATCAGTGCAACCGTCATCATCCAGGTGACTGTTTTGTCAGCACGAAGTGCAAGAAAAAGGGGCATACTGCTAGTTACTGCAGGAGCGCAACACCTGTAACAGTCAATCAGCAAACAAATACTGGAACAGGCCGTGGTGAAGGAAGAAAGTGTTATGAGTGTGGAGAGGTTGGACACATCAAGAAAGAATGTCCAAAGTTAAGGAGTCAAGGAGGCATAGGACGTGGCAGGGCGTTTGTGATCGGAAGCAGAGAGGCTATCCAGTACCCTTCGGTCGTATCTGGTACGTTTCTCATAGATAATTTATATGCTACCATACTCTTCGACTCTGGGGCAGATAGAAGTTTTATAACTCTGACATTTAGAAAATTGTTAAGTCATCAGTCTAGTAAATTAAAAGAAATCTATGAAGTAGAAATCGCTAATGGTCAAACCGAGAGAACACATGAAATCTTAGAAAACTGTCTGTTAACTCTTAATAACTACCTTTTTCACGTCAACCTCATACCAATGCCTATCGGTAGTTTTGATGTCATAATTGGCATGTATTGGTTATCTTCACACCGCGCCGAAATTCTATGTCATGAGAAAGCCATACGACTACCCTTACCAAACGGCGAAGCCCTGATTATCTATGGTGATAAATCTGGGAAGAACCTCAAAGTCATCTCTTGTACTAAGACCTAGAAATATCTACATAAGAAATGTAGCGCATTCTTAGCCCACATTGTAGATAGGAGGAGAAATATAAAAGAAATCAAGGACATACCTCAAGTATGTGATTTCCCTGACGTGTTTCCTGAAGATCTACCTGGAATACCTCCCATCCGACAAGTTGAGTTTCGAATCGACTTAATTCCAGGAGCAGCACCAGTAGCGAAATCTCCTTATCGGTTGGCTCCATCCGAAATGCAAGAATTGTCTAGTCAACTACAAGAACTTCTTGACAAAGGCTTTATCCGACCAAGTTTTTCACCTTGGGGAGCACCAATCTTGTTTGTCAAGAAGAAGGACGGATCCTTTCGAATGTGTATTGATTATCGGGAGCTGAACAAGCTAACGATCAAGAATCGTTATCCGCTTCCAAGAATTGATGATCTATTCGATCAACTGCAAGGATCCAGCTACTACTCAAAGATAGATCTTAGATCAGGATACCATCAACTTAGAGTACAAAAAGACGACATTCCGAAGACAGCATTTAGAACTCGTTATGGTCATTATGAGTTCCTAGTTATGTCTTTTGGATTGACCAATGCCCCATCAGTATTTATGGATCTCATGAATCGTGTTTGCAAACCATACTTGGATAAATTTGTGATCGTATTTATCGATGATATATTGATATATTCGCGAACCAAGGAAGAACATGGTCAATACCTGCAAATAATCTTGGAACTACTAAAAAAAGAAAATTTGTACGCTAAATTCTCCAAATGTGAGTTTTGGATTAGAGAAGTACAATTTTTAGGTCATGTAGTTAGCAACGAAGGAATTCATGTTGACCCATCCGAAGTTGAAGCAATCAGGAATTGGGAAGCACCAAAGACGCCAACAGAGGTGCGTCAATTCCTAGGACTTGCTGGCTATTACCGTAGATTCATAGAGAATTTCTCCAAAATAGCCAAGTCGCTTACAACACTAACCCAGAAGGATACGAAGTTCAACTGGGAAGACAAACAAGAAGCTGCTTTTCAGAAACTGAAGCAAATGTTGTGTAGTGCACCAATCCTATCCCTTCCAGATGGGACAGAGGAAAAGTTATCGCCTATGCATCACGACAACTTAAGGTGCATGAGAATAATGACACTACCCATGATCTTGAATTGGGAGCTGTAGTTTTTGCACTAAAAATTTGGAGACATTACTTATACGGTACTAAGTGTACTATTTTTACCGACCACAAGAGTCTCCAGCACATCTTCAACCAAAAAGATCTTAATATGAGACAACGAAGATGGGTCGAATTGTTGAATGATTACGAATGTGAGATTCGTTATCATCCCGGAAAGGCAAATGTGGTAGCAGATGCCTTGAGCCGGAAATAATATATTAAAACTCGACGGGTACGAGCATTAACTATAACTATCCATTCTAACTTTACCGCACAAATAAGAGAAGCTCAACTTGAGGCTCTAAAAGAAGAAAACATCAAGAACGAAGCTTTGCGAGGATTGGAAAAGCAACTTATACAAAAAGATGATGGAACGCGACACTTTATGAATCGAATTTAGACGCCTAAGTTCGGTGGAGTCAGGGACTTGGTCTTAGAAGAAGCCCACAAGTCCAGATATTCCGTGCATCCAGGCTCTGACAAAATGTACTTAGATTTAAAAGTACATTATTGGTGGCCAAACATGAAGGCATAAATTGCTACTTATGTGAGAAAATGCTTGACTTGTTCTAGAGTAAAGGCAGAACATCAAAGCCTTCAGGTTACTTCAACAACCGGAAATACCTGAATGGAAATGGGAGCAGATATCAATGGACTTCATCACTATGTTACCTAAAACTCCTAGTGGGTTCGACACTATTTGGGTAATAGTCGATAGATTGACTAAGTCTGCCCATTTCTTACCAATTAAGGAGAACGACAAGATGGAGAAGCTGACTAGAGTTTATCTTAAGGAAATTGTCAGATTGCATGGAGTTCCAAATTCTATTATTTCTGACTAAGATAGTAGATTCACTTCACGATTTTGGCAATCTCTACAAAAATCCTTAGGAACACGTCTAGATATGAGTACAGCTTACCATCCACAGACTGATGGTCAGAGTGAGAGAACCATTAAGACTTTAGAAGATATGCTTCGAGCCTGTGTAATAGAATTTGGAAATGTGTGGGATACTTATTTACCGTTAATTGAGTTTTCCTACAACAATAGTCATCACACCAGCATCAAGGCTGCACCGTTTGAGGCTCTTTATGGACAAAAATGTCGTTCCCCAGTATGTTGGGCAGAAGTTGGAGATACACAGATGGCCAAAGAACGTACAGGCGATACCTTACCTACTGGACCAGAAATAATCCATGAGACAACTGAAAAGATCGTGAAAATTAAGGATCGATTAAAGGCTGCACGTGATCGTCAAAAGAGTTATGCTGACATAAGACGTAAGCCTTTAGAATTCCAAGTTGGAGATAAAGTAATGTTGAAGATCTCTCCTTGGAAAGGCGTAATTCGATTCGGGAAACGAGGCAAACTAAACCACGGTATATAAGACCTTTTGAAATTCTAGCAAGAATTGGTTCTGTCGCATACCAACTCAAGTTGCCTCAGGAGCTAAGTAATGTGCACGATGTTTTTCACGTATCAAATCTCAAAAGATGTCTTTCCGATGACACTCTTGTTATACCTCTCGAAGAGATACAAGTCAATACGAAACTCAACTTTGTAGAAGAACCTGTTGAGATCACGGATCGAGAAGTCAAACGATTAAAGCAAAGTCGTATTCCCATAGTGAAAGTTCGATGGAACTCTTTATGAGGACCTGAATTTACTTGGGAACGTGAAGATCAGATGAAAGAAAAATACCCCCAACTGTTTGATAAAACCCCATCCATAAGATAAATTTCGGGACGAAATTATTCTAACGGGGGGAGAATGTAACACTAGTCAAAATAGGTCGATAGACAATCACATGTGATTATGCCAATCATGCAATGTGCTTTTGTTAAACTATTAATGTGATAAGAGTGTTATGTAGTTCATGATAAATTCTAATACAAATATGAACCTTCTTTATGATACAACTCAAAGTATACGTCCATACGATTCCAAAAATATAGAGAATGTCTGAATCTGACTTCGCATGAAGAAGTTATGATAAACCGAATACTATAAATCTCTATAATAAAAGAAATTTAAAATAGAATTAGAATTAGCTATTGGAGTCTAAAATAGAGTTGTAGTACTTGTAAATACCTACGCGTGGATATAAAGAACGTCAAAAACAGAGTTCGTATGCAAAAGTTAGGACCTTCCGAAGTTGCAGCTGTCTGAGAACATGACACGTGGCAGGAAACCCTAATTGTCTGGATTCACGACGTGAACCTTAAATTCACGACGTGAAAGTAGTCCAGGACACATTTTCGGATCTAGAAGATGCGTGACGAGGCTACGAAGGGGATAAGTTCAATCCTCACGACGTGGATATCAAATTCACGACGTGAAACTGGAATTATGACACCTTCCGAAGCTAGGAACGCAAATGGCAAGTCTACGAGGATAAGATCCTAAGTCACGACGTGGGGGTCCAAAACCCACGAATTGGGGGTGCAAAATCCCTACTATAAATAGCAGGTCCGACTTCAGCCATTCTTACACCAAAACTTCTTTCTCCTCTCTCATTTGTTGAAGCCCTCTTGCATCCCGAGCCCCGACGACCTTGTACGCTGACCGTTTCTGCTTAGATTACATAAAATCACGCTACTAGGGTGAGTTTCACGGCCCCACTTTCTAATATTTCGGGGGAAAACGCATGCTAAATATTATATATACATTATTATTATGTCTATATGATAGTATATAGTTATATTAGCCGGGTATAGTTGTTCTAAATATAATATTTTGAATATATATACAACTATTATCAACCTGTCGGCATGTTATTTTACTAATGTAGATCTTGAGTTATACTTAGGATTCTATATATATGTTGTGTGCGATATAGTTCCGAAGTTATATTCGGAAGTTCTATATGTTAAGTTATAAAGTATGTTGTTATTGTTAGTTTTATGTTAAGATAAAACTTAGTATTGTTATTGATAGTTTTATGTCAAGATAAAACTAGGAACATTATATGTTGTTATTATTGGTTTTAGGTCAAAATAAAACGTGGTTTTACTTCAAGATATAGCTGTTATACTGCCTAAATGTTATGAAGTTAGGAGTAATGTTTAAAAGCATAGTCTAGTGACTTAGGGTTTTAGACATGAAAATGCTTTTGTTGTTAGAGCTATAGGAAGCCGTCGAAGTCTACATGAGTAATTGTATTCATCAACTAAGATTGGGGATCTTAGCGGAAATCCTCTGAACTGTAACCGTTAATCCCATGTGAGCGAGGAATTCGTGTATAATTAGTATACGGGTTGACCACCCCACTTGTGACTGTTAGCTACAGTCAACCAAAAGCGAGTGATGAACTATCCTTTTATTTGTTATTGTTCCGGCGTCGATGAAGCGTACGGTGTTGTTTCTCATGGTAAATCATGAGTGTGTTTGTTTCTCATGGTAAATCATGAGTGTGTTCTATCAGAGGTATTATGTCATAGCAACGGTTACAGGCTCATGGTAGCAAATCGTTAGAAACATTATACTTTGTTGTATACAAGTATTAATGTTAAGTATAAGTTCCCCCTACTTATACCTTAGGTTTAAGAAATGATTAGGTATAACACTTAATTGATAAGTAAACTATTATACCTAACATACCTACTAAATGTTGGAGAGTCAAAATGATACTTTCAAAACTATACTTTTAAACGTGGAAAAATGTATTATTTTATGGAGTCAAAACCTGTGGACTCACCAACTTTATGTTGACGTATTTTAAAATGCATGTGTTTTCAGGAACTTGAAAAGCTGGTATGTATTCAAACAGAAGAAGTTTACTATTACCTTTATGTTCATTAAGAAGTATGCCATAGTCGGATATTATGTAATAGGTCCTAGAAAAACAGTTATGTAACTTTCAGTTATCAATAAAGGTATGTATTTTCTTTAGTACTGTTCAATGTATGTTATATAATTGTGATACGAAGAATGATGTTACACCACCCGGTGTTTCCGCCGATGGCTGGGGGTGTGACACAATCCACATTTGAACCTAGCTCTCTCTCTCTCTCTCACACACTCTTTCTCTCTCTCTCTCTCTCTCTATATATATATATATATATATATATATATATATATATATATATATATATATATATATATATATATATATATATATATATATTGAATAAACATATTACCGATCTCATTACATGAATTGAGTTTTCTATTCTCTCTCATACATATGTTGTTATACTTTGTTATTTATCATTTATATTTATTTGAATGGTATTAGAACATTGATCCAGTACTTCTGTAATTAAGAACTCAAGCCCGATTATAGATCAAAATGTTAATCATTCATTTTCTTCTTGCAATAATTCTGCACCTAATTCCAAAAACAATGATCTGAATATGTTTTTGGTTTCTTCTCATTTCACTGGGAATGAGAACTACATGCAATGGAAATATTCGATTCAAATTGCTTTTGGAGCAAAGAAGAAGGTCAGATTCATTGATGGATCTTCAAGAAGCCTGAATCTAAAGGGAATGAGCTTGATGATTGGACCAACAATGATTGTATGGCCCGATCCTGGTTGTTAAATGCAATCTCGAAGGAGATTGTTGGAGTGTTTATCTTCGCTACTACTGCTCGTGATTTATGGTTCGAGCTCGAAGAACATTTCTCAGAAAGCAATGGTCCTCTCATTTATCACTACAAAGACAAATTGAATCAATTCATTAAGGCGATTCTTTTATCTCAAAATAATATACAAAACTCAAACAACTATAGGATCAATTGAGTTGTCTTATGCAATTACGTATGTGTAATTGTGGATCTGCAAAGTCTATGTCAAATTTTACATAATCTACTTGACTTTTTTAGTCCATGATGGGATTGAATGACACATATGATACTCTAAGAAATCAAATCTTAGTTCTTGATCCTCTTCATTCTATTCACAAAGCGTATTCTATGGTATTGAGTGTGGAGAAACAAAAGAGATTTAGATGAATTTTTAGTTCCATCTGAATCGGCTATGCTTGTGAAAACATCATCCAATAAAAATAAAAATGAGAAAAGATAGTTCTCATACAAGCCTAAATCTGATTACAAGAACAAAATTAATGGAGATAAATATTTCAATTTTTGCAAAAATCAGTGGACATCGAAGAGATGTATGTTTCAAATTGAATGGCTATCCAGATTGGTACATGGATCTAAAGGAATAGAATAATAACAATCTCAACACAACACACATGGTGAATACAGGTTTACGAGACAATAATCCTTTGTACGACAACAATGAATAAGTTCCATCAAGTCAAGACCACACTGAATCCATGAATGCATTGTTGTAGTTGAGGCATGATCAAAGATTAATTTATGTATATACATGAAGAACCCTAGATTAATTGAAGAATACTTACTTGAAGAAGATGATATCCAATTGATGTTGAAGATAATGACTTCATATTACGATTCCTTCACTTCCGGTAATGATGTCTTAGTCATGAATTCTAATGTATAGAATTACACATAGTTATGGTGCTTATATAGTGAGGTTTTAGGATTTGAAAGAGAAGAAAAGTTAATCTCTTCATATCCTCTCTTAAATGTGTGTTGAATTGATTAACTACACCTTATGGGAGAGTATTATAACCACTCATATTTTGTCCATCAATTTATGGACAAATGTCATATCCATCATACTACACATAATGAATCCTAGGACCTAATATATCATATGGAAAATATTATGGTATGTAATGTAACTGTACCCAACACATAAAACATTACAAAGTAGTCTGATGGCCAGATTAACATGTTATTTTCTAGCATTCTCCCACTTAGTCAAATGACTATTTGTATGTATGTATTTATTATTTCTTTGGCTAAGTTAAGTTCATACTGTCTCATATTATTACTAAAAGCAGAAAAGTACAACCTAACATGTCATTTTTAGACAAGAGACCCCCACCAATTATACTTTAGTGATTCATATGAAAGTTATGACTAATTTAAGCCAAATGACATTATATGTAAGTGGTAATGTCGTACATTTGTCTATATAAAAAGTAAATGTGCACAAGTTATTAATATAGATAAATTGCATATTATGTATGACTAATAATTAAGTACTTGAATAATAAAAATAAAAATTAAAAGTTCCATCAAAACACTATGCTAGAATTATATTATAATAAGCCTACTCTCAAACCCATATCGACGACATAATAAAATGTTTTGGGTGGTAGACCTTTCGTTATTGGATCCGCTAGCATATTATACATGTTGATGTGCTTGATACAAACATCATTCTCCTCCATATGCTCTCAGACGAACAAGTATTTTATATGGATGGTAAAGCCCCACTCCAATTTAATTAGTGCTAGTAAAAAGCTTATAGAGGAAAGGTTATAACAATAAAGTTTCCATTCACGACCTTAAAATGAAACTTACATTAATGAGTCTTGTAATTAAATTTCTCAACAAAATTAGATGGAAAGTGACAACATATCTTGCCATCATAGTTGATGCAATCGTTAAATTTTGATTAAGGCTCTTTCATAATATTGACCAACTGATAGCATAACTATGTATCCCAATAGTGACTATTTACCTTTGCATTTTGCAAATTCAGAGTCAAAAATGATATCACTTCTTTCATAGGAAAGTTTATAATTAGTAATCCCATGTAAATATTGCAAAACTTTCTTGGCAATTTTTTAGTGATCTAGACTGTGATTTGATTGATAATGGATCCCATTCCAGTAAGATAAGCAATTTCGAGAGGAATATAAAATTAGGCATACATAAAGCTTCTAACTACTGAAGTATAAGATATTAACTTTTGATCTCATTTTACCTCTTTTTCAGTCACCGAAATAAACTGAGAACCCTTGACTACATAATCAACTAAAGAAAAGCATTGTTGCATGTTGTATTGATTTACCACACACTTGATATACCCATTTTGGGACAATCCTAAAGTCCTTTGAGTTCTATCTTGATTGTATGAGGTTTCAACAAGAACTTTCATATCGAGGTGATATGCTACCAAATATTTTAATGCAACATATCAATGTTATTACTTGCTAATAGAATGTCATCTATATATATATATATATATATATATATATATATATATATATATATATATATATATATATATATATATATACAACGAGCATTATAAGTTTTCTCCCACACATCTTAAGGTATGTACTTTGACCTACCTGATTCTTAATGAGGTCGTTCCTCTTTATGACTCCGCCTAACTTTAGATAACATTGACACGAAGCTCGTTCAGCCTATATAATGATTCCTTGAGTTTTACACTAGATGTTCTTGTGTAACATCCCAGAAATCACAATAAATATGAACTTTTTATAAACAACCCATTAACCATAAAGTGTATACAAAAACCATTGTTTCAAAAGTATTAATCAAAATTAGAGTATCCAAGATCCAATGTCATAAAAACAGGAAGATGTGCACGATCACGCCTTTGCTTTCCCAGAATCCTCTGAATTACCTGAAACAATAAACTAAAACTGTAAGCCAAATCTTAGTGAGTTCCCCCAAAGTACCATCACACAACATAACAAACAATAGCATGTAAATATGAGCCTTCATCCTAACTGGATCGCCTCGTAGGGCTTACAGCCTATCCGGACCGCCCTGAGTATCTTGGCCTTCAGCACAAAGCACGGCCGCCTCAACCCAACCACAATATGTTGACATATGTAACAGATAAACATAAACACATATCCAACAAATAAAGATAATCATACAAGTCTACTAATCAACCATATAACTAGCATAACACCATCCTATACACCAGGATACATAACCTAGTAGGCTAACATTGGTGCATTTGACCTGCAAGTATAATGAGGAAAACTCATCTCTTGGTCTGAAGAAATAGCTACACAGATCACTGCTCCAAATGTTGACTCTATCAACCATCTATACAATCACAATCACTTAAGTTCAACTACTAATCAAAATACCCAAAACACCCCTAAGTCAAACTTGGGTCAAAGTCAACGGTTAAAGTCAACCTACAGCTGACCGCCACATCGTGGCCATCAATAGCCAAGCTGTGGTCATAATTCCTAAAAACAGGCATGCTCAACCCAACCACAACGTCGTGGTGAGGCTCCACCATGCCCTGGGGATCAGTAAGAATGACTTAATTCCTTAAGCTGATTTCCAGCCAATTCAAGGAGTTCCCAAGCTACAAATAGGTCCAAACCATAACCTAGGTGGATAAAGTTTCCAACTTTATCCTTTAAACCTTGCTAATAAGTCAAGATCCAAAGCCCTAAGCTCTTAATGGAAGCATAAAGCACATACCACTCATTAAGCACTTGATCCTTAGTTTTACTTCTCCAAAGTTTCCAGAAGTGTTTCTAACACCTTCTGGACCATAAAAATCATAGCTTTAGGGACAAGCATGTCCAATGCATGTCCTTTCCATTTTTAGGGAAAAACAAGGGCAAAAAGGGCCAAGATTCCATGCATGGCCTCAAAACTCAAGTCTACTTCAGATCCAAAGAGTTAAATGCTCCAAGTGGCCTAGAGATTCATAAAGTTGCAAGATTTATGAGATCTCATCTTCCAAAACCGACCAAACATGAAGAAAAGGAGCCAAATCCAAGATCTAACAAGCTAGCAAAGAAAAGATTGTCTCTTGAACACCCACTCATGTCCAAAAGAGAAGCTAGAAGATGAATATGTTGCTTACAAGATAATAATCCTCACCAATGGCTTATTCTCCTTCAGAAATCCCAACAAAGTATGAAGAATGAAATTTCAAGAGTGATGGAGGCTAGGGTTAGGGTTTTTGTGCTTGAGAAGGTGATGGAGGTTGACTGACCTCGAAACCCTATCCATAATGTCCTTTAAATAGGGCTCAAAGTCCAAAGGATAAGGGTTTCACCAAAACTGGCTGCCAGGCCGTGGTGGTTCATGAAAACCCACGACACCAAAGATAATGCCACGCCGTGGTGAGGCTCCACCACTTTGTGGCCACCCAGAACAATATTTCCATTTGAAAATTGAATTTGTACATGAAACGGTTGTTAGAATTCTCCCCCACTTGAATCAGAGTTATTCCTCGAAGTCCTCAACTACGAATAACTCAGGGAAATGGTCACGCATCTCTGCCTCAGGTTCCCATGTCCACTCGGAACCCTTCCGATGCTGCCACTGGACCTTTACCAAAGGTACCTCCTTGTTGTGTAGGGTCTTCGTCTTCCTATCCAAAACTGTCACCAGTATCTCAACATAATGTAGGCGATCATCCAACTAAATATCCTCCAAAGGGACAATTGCTGAATCATCAGCTACACATTTCCGAAGCTGCGAAACGTGGAAAGTATTGTGGATCTAACCGAGCTCCTTAGGAAAATCCAGCCTGTAAGCTACCTTGCAAACCCTGACAATCACCCGAAATGGCCCAATATATTGGGGCCCTGACTTTCCCCTCTTCCTGAAGCATATTACACCCTTCCAGGGTGATACCTTCAGTAGCACCATGTCTCCAACCTGAAACTCCAACTCTGATCGACGCCTGTTAGCATAACTTTTCTATGGAATCTGAGCTGTCTGCAATCTCTGTCTGATCTGCTGAATAAGCTCTGTCATCTGAAGGACTACCTCAGTCGTTCCCATGACCTTGTGACCAATCTCTCCCTAATACACTGGGGTTACAAAACTTTCTCCAATAGAGGAGCTTAAATGGCGGTGCACCAATGCTGGTGTGACAGCTGTTGTTGTAAGCAAACTCAGTTAGGGGAAGGTAAGATTCCTAACTCCCACCGAAATCAATCACACACGCTCACAACATATCCTTGAGTGGCTGAATAGCCTGCTCACTACGACTATCCATCTGCGGATGATAAGAGGTGCTAAAATGCAACCTCGTTCCCAGTTCCTTGTGGAACCTTTGCCAAAACCGTGAAGTAAACTGAACATCCTGTCAGAAATAATAGAAACCGAAATACCATGCCGAGTGACAATCTCGCGCACATAAGCATCAACCAATTTCTCGGCCGACGAGATCTCACTGATGGCTAAGAGGTGGGTACTCTTGGTCAGCCGATCCACTATCACCCAAATCACATCAAATCCCATAGTCGTAAGTGGTAATTTGGTGATGAAATCCATAATTGTTTGTTCCTATTTCTACATGAGAACCTCCAAAGGCTGAAGCATGCCATGCGGTCTCCGGTGCTCGGCCTTGACCATCTGATAGGTCAAGCACCTCTCAACATACCAGGTTATCTCTCTCTCTTCATGCACAACCACCAGTAACTAAGTCTCAAGTCCAGATACATCTTGGTGGCTCCAGGGTGTATCGAAAACTTGGACTTGTGCGCCTCTTCCAACACAGTCTGCCTGATCCCACAAAAGTCTGGCACCCAAACCCGTCCATACCGGGTCAATAATCTACTACTGTCAGCAGTGAATTTGTCAATCTCACCCCTAAGTCTCTCCTATTTCCAATTCTCCTTCTTGAGTCCCTCAGCCTGAGCCTCCCTACTCCAATCCAACAATGACGAATCAATCGAAATCCTCATACATAGGCTCTCAGAAGCAGAACTGATGGAATTTAGGTAAACAAACAAAAATAAAACCCTTAAGTTTGCATGCAACCTAAATAGGATCTATGTTTTCTCTATTCAACCTATAACTAAGAACATCAGAAAGAACCCTAGAAACCCTAGGATACTTTCAAAAACAGAAGAGAGGGTTTTAAGATTACATACCTTTTAGTTGTTATAGCAAATAACTAGAAATTCCATTTGAAGATCTCTTGGAAGCAAGCACCACAAGTGTCGTGCCTATAATGGAATCACACCTAAGCTAGTAAGAGAATGAATTAGGAGAGAAGAGAGGGATTTTCTTCCAAGGCTTGTGGATGGAAGGCATGAGACGAAACACAAGGCTAGGAGGTTCCTTAAATAGTTGAGGAAACTTGGTGCTAAAGCTAGGGTTTAAGGGATAAACCCTAGATTCCTTTGCTTGGTGACCAAGCAGCCCAATCCCCTTATCCAAGGGGCCTTGGACGAAATCTCCTAGGCTTACCCTAAATATTTTCGTCCACCTCATTCCATGAGGTTCTAGAGCCTTTCTTTCTCAACTATCAATAATTAACCAAACAATCCCTATACTTTTAATTAATCCCAAAATTAATTCAAATTAATTTCTGATTAATTATTAATTAAATAATATGATTTCTAATTAATATATTATTTTCATAACACATTAATAAACCGTTTATTTAATTTATTATTCACATAATAAATTAATTTCTCTCTCTCTCTAAAAATCATCCTGTCTAATTAGTACGTTTGAGGGCAACCCAAAAGGACTGTGCCACTATTAATTCAAGTATATACCAATTTTAGTTATGGGCTTAGACACCTAATCCAACATTCTCCCACTTGGATAATTCTTTAACTATAATTTCCAGTACAACTTCTGAATCGATCAGCAAATTGTAGCTTCCAAAAGCTGGTGCCTAACTCTGACCCAATTAGTTATGTGTCCTAAGATAAGTGATCATATAATCCTCCGTTCAGCTAGATATCATTCGGACATGAGACATGGAATATAATCAATCTCATTGTTAAAGACTGTGTTTTGCCGGTTTATGATTTGTGATGATATAGGGCTTCTAATTGAACACGTCAATTTTGTCCTGGCTGGGCCCAACACTACAAGTCAACACTAAATCACCGAGGGGCCCAAAGATATCGCTTTTCCGGTTAGGGAAAACCGAACGAATAAACTTTGACTCATATGCTTGCATCTTTTACTCAACAAATTATGCATGACAATACATTTTATAATATCAAGTTACTGATGTGTTTATGCATTACCAATGTACAACCGATTTGTAAATTACAACTCGTATATCTCCGTTTCAACATCATAAGATATTATTGTCTCAGAATTACTCGTGATAAATTCCATGAAGTAATTCTCTGAGTGTGGGTTTATCCAATACTTAAATCTCCATTTTCTAAGTACTCATGAACATTGCAGAAATCTTACTGCAATGTCTAATCTCCAAAGACAATCTACAATTCAATTCATGACAGTCTTAATTCACTACTTATTTCCAAAAATATGAGCAACTGTGGAATTTCGAATAATTGAATTATTCAGGAAGTAAAACATGCAAAGTGAAACACAATAATAAACTAATTAACTATGGTCTCAAAAATTATTGAATATAAATAAAACTCTTATTATTTAATCACCATTATAATTAAGACTTTATTCATTGTATAATTTTTTGAGTAATCAGCTAACCACTTGAATTAAATAACTCCAGTGATGCCATGTTATAAATATGCATACTAAGTCTCTCTCTGGTCTTTCCTTTGTGAGCAGATCGATTGGAAACTATTCCAAAGATGCGCATTTCACAATTCCAAATTCTTGTCACAGTCTAAAATGTATTGGAATTCCAACCTTACATGCATTGACCTTCTGTGATGCCGAGGCTTCAAATTCACAGAGACTGAGCCAACGATATTACAAAATTTACCATTGGAACTTTGTTACTAGAGGCAATTCCATGATAATGAAAGTTCAAGTTCAAGGTACACTCCTTGAATACTTTTCTTGCATTAAAGTTTCCAACTCACATGTAGATTTAATAATAAACCCCCATTACGGAAGCATTTCCATATTCCCATATGTCTATCAATTCTTATCAAGAATCATCTTAATCCAGAATCATGTCACTATGGTCCATCCAAATTAATACCATACTTCTAACAACCCACAAGTAACCAATCTTCAGTAAACCTCAAAATGTTCTTGACAGTTGTTTATCAACTCTAATCACACAAAAATTCTAATCCTTTCCCTCTCAATGCTCAAGGCATTTGGTAAAATCATAATAAGTGAATATTACAAAATATGTAATCGATCCTATATCCGAAGCATATGGAACTTGATTCATTATATCTGATATCTGTTCAATCTCTTGCTATAATATTTTCATATATGGAATTTCCTATGTTGAACCATTTCAACATGATATTCACAGATGTCTATGACTAAGTTCTATACAATCTAATCCTTTAGATTCGAAACAAAGTATGAGTGTCCTCTCCCTTAAATATACATATAGCAGAACAATTCCCAAACTGTGCAATTTGCAAATTTGAAACATTGTTCCATACGAACAATATTGTCAACATGAATTACTAGCATAACAATTATGCTTCCACTAGCTTTGACATGTACCAAGAAATCAATTGGACTTCTAGAAATCAACACTGTTGACTTACTTACTAAAGTAGATATTTTTTGTTACGCGATGCTTTGATAAGTCTCCAACTAGACTTCCTAAGCTTCTACACCTTCATTGGATATCATATGTGTGTATTTAAACCCTTTCATAACTATAAGTCTTTGAAAGTTCAAACAATTACTTGCCATTCCTCACAATTCAAAATATGAAGAGAGATGTCGTAATCATATTGTGAATTTGAGAATGCAATTAATACAACCAATACCCATGTTGATATTTATCAGATCTTTAAAATCTACTAGCACAAGTGATTCCTCATAATCATTTTCTTTACCACATAGATTTCAAGGTGCATACGTTCCCATCCATATGAATCTATCATTTGCAACCAACAATCATAAGATAAGGTTTAAGACAAAACCAAAACCAAATTTAGCTTTCCATCATGGACTAAACTTCACAATTCTAAATTTCTGTTTCTCTGGTGGCTAAAGGGCCTACCAATGCTTCCATGTTGTTAGCAGCTCACGCACTTTGATCAATGTACTTTCACTGACCAACGAGCTCTTGTATTTGTAGTTAAATGAAAACATAGAACTCATAGGTATTGCCAACTCAACTAGAAGGTGCATTGAAATAAGAATGTCTCAACCAAACACGACTGGTCATCAACCTTAGGTCATGTGCTAATGATAACTAAAAGGTTTATTGTCGGTTGACTCTTGAAACTCTTAAGATCAATACAACTCCCACCAACTTCTTGACATATGAGTTTTCACTCAAGGAACATTCATTGACGAACTAAAACAAATATTCAAAGTTCATGTGGATTCCCGACAAGAAAACACCTCATAGAATAGGTCTCAGTTTATCCTTTGTTTCTTGATTAACGAGAACATCACAACTCCAATTTTATATGTGCTAGAGTAAGAAACATTTTAACTCCATATATTTCGAGGTGTTTTCAAACTTCTTAGTTTGAAGAGAGTTTCAAGATACGATTTGTAGTTACTAGAGAATGACTCTAAAACTTGATTGGAACAAAGTATAATTCATCTATGATATACCCATTTTCACAAATTTTCGATTCCTTTTCTTAGTCATACAATTATATTAAGATGTTCTTCCAGGATCAATTGTGGTATAGCTCCACAATCATTAAGATCACTAGTACCAAAATGACCTATAGTCACACTTTTCAAAAAACGACCTGTCACACATTTTATTAAAAGTATGGCGAAAGGTCACTAAAAAAATTTAGAGACTGTTTTTGATACATTTAAATTAGTTTGTGTGGCCATTGTATAGATAATCAAAACTTTAACCACATTTAATTATACCAAATGTGACAATTATTAGCCACACTTGAACACTGTGGTCATATGTCATTATCAGCCACGTTTACAGATTAACATTATGATACTTTTTATTATAAGAGACAATAGATAAATATATGGTGACATGAGGAAAATGTATATGTTTCTATATAATGGTGCTTATTTATATACATGAAATCCAATGTAGCTAACAGGTGTCACACCCCAAAACCGGAACGGCGGAAACGTTCGGGGGTGGAGGACGTCATGTTCAGTATCACAACAATGCAAAGTAGTAAACAAGAAACAACATCATCCATTGCATTAATAATATAATTTCATACAAGTGTGTTCTGTCAAGTTATATAGACACCAAAAATATACATAAAAAATAAAAGATGAGTCTTGAACGAGCTCCATCTTCTCAGAACCTGGCACCGGTACCTGTCTACTGGTGACCTGAGAATACAAGTTATTTTGAAAGAGTTTATCAGCTTTAAAGCTGGTGAGATCATAAGTATATAAGTGTCTGTATTTGTATGAAAGTGTTTGTAAGTCTGTATGTATAAGTTTTGTAAAAGTTTGTAATTGTTTGAACTCTCCTAGAAAACCCTATGTTTCCTACTAAAAGTAGCCTTCTACCAAGGCATCTAGTATCTGTGTGTGTGTCTCTTGTAAGAGTGTGTATTTTCCCAAATCTGACTATTATTAACCAAAAATATAGTTCTTACATTATTGTTTATTATGTGAATATCACAAAGTAAATGTAAAGGGGAAATGAAATAGTACTGTAGTGTTGTATTAAGTAACTACTGCTGTACTAATTACTTTAAACTATTTGTTATTTAAAGTACCATGTGATCGGCCTGTATCCTGCTACCGACTCTATAGTAAAACGACGATGTAAGACGTCGTAAGAAATGACGTTTGGCACCCGTAGACTTGCAAGTCCCACTGTAGCGAGCAACAAGGTGTAGGATAGTCAATCCAGTATAGATCTATACACAAACTCATACGCTCCCCAATTAAGGTGATTCTGGATACAAAACGGGTCATGACAGGTAGTGCCATGTCCCCCGTTAAGTGGCTCACATAACTGTATGTAATGTATATGTATATGTATATGTATATGTATATGTATATGTATGTGCTAGCTGTATTGTGTGTTCTTTCTCTGTCTAACTTGTATGTTTTGTTTCTCATCACTGTGTATTATGTTTGTTTCTCATCACTATGTATTATGTTTGTTTCTCATCACTATGTAATATGTTTGTTTCTCATCACTATGTATTACTCATGAATGAACTGACTCATTGTATGTTTCATTGTTCTAGTAATAGTACCTTCCTAAACTATACCTATTATAGTTTACTAGTAATGTTGTTTGTGTATATGGACATGTTTGTATACCTTTGCTACCCAAAGGCATTGAACTGAATGAAAGAAGTAACCTTTTATATCTACACACATATACATGATATATAACTAGGATTCAAACGACCTTCAGACAAATAACTTGAATGCCCTAAGTCCACAACCAAACAAGGAACAGGAAGTAAGGTGAGCTATCAGTCCTAAGTCCTTTCAATCCTACTTATATAACTATATCTATATAGATACACAGAATATAAGTTAAAATAATTTAAGTAAAAGTATTTATCATGTAAAAGAGTTTGATAAAAGCATTTGGTATGTAAAAGAGTTTGTAAGACAGTTTGAAGTAAAACAGTTTGGTAACACAGTTTGAAAAGTAAGAAATCCACTTGTTTGGTAGTTATTAATCACATGTGATTGATATAATAACTATAATTGTTCAACTTGTATCCCCCCCATAAAAGCATTTAAAAACATTTAAAAGGTTAATTAAGGGGTATGAACTCACCTGTAGTGAGTGGTTTGGATGAACGGAATGTATAGGATGCTAGGTGTCAAGTGAAGACTTGTACACACACGATGATCCTAGGTAGCATATAATATCACATATATGTATCCAATTAGTGTTTAAACAACTAATTAACAAAGTTATGACATCCTAGGACATGTAAAACACCTTATATAAGTGCTATAAGTCCTAAGGATTGCATCTAAGTGTTGTAGGACATTGCTATTGAGTTTAGGGTTCAAGGGAACCCTTTATTTGAGTTTACAGTTTTGTGACCATAACTCATTGAGTTTACGGTCGTAAACCCATGAGTTTACGGCCGTAAACTCATGTTTCTTGACCAATTTGCGTTTTGAAGCCTTAAAGATCACAAGAAGCATTCCTACTTCATGTTTAAGCCTCAGGAAGAGATTAGGGCACCATTTCACTCCTTTTTAGGAGTTTACGGTCCTCGGATCATTTCCCTTTGGGTTTACGGCCGTAAACCCAAATGGTTTGTGGTCTTTTGATGTTTTCAAGTACTAAACTCATTAAGGAAGGGATCTATGCAAGTTTCCAAGGCTTAGAAGGGACTAGGGCACACTTTGGCACCCTTTTTAGGGTTTACGGTCCAAGGTGTTCTTGGACCATAAACACCTTTGATCCTTGGTTTCCTTGGTGTTTTCTTGATGTATAGAAGTGTAACAAGCCTTATTATACTCTAGGATAGAAGTACTTACAAGATAGAGGCTTGAAAAGGTGCTAAAAGTCCAAGAACACTAGTGTGTGTTCTTGGTGAAACTTGAAGATCTAACCTTTTGGAATGATTTCACGGATGGAAGTGTGTTAAATCACTAGATAAAGTAATATATCAACTTATTAGGGCTAGAAACACTTACAAGTTGAAGATCTTGAAGAATTGTTGGATGATACTTGAGAGAGAATTGAGTTTGGATCTTGAATTTGTGAAAAATGGTAAATAATGACTAAGTGTCATATATATACCCCCAATTTAGGGTTTACGGCTGTAAACACCTTTGTTTAGGCCGTAAACTCCAAACTCTTGGAGCTTTGGGACTTTGTTGTTGCATAATAAACCCTAGAGCATCCTCTCTCATGGTATCTCCTGAAGTACTAATCTTAAAATACTCAAACTTATTCCCAAAAGCTTGAAAATTAGCAGAAACAGTTTTGACTCCTATTGAAGTGAATGGTTGTACAGAATAGAAATTTCGGGTTGTCACATCATCCCCCCGTTCGAAGGAATTTCGTCCCGAAATTAGAGTTTAAGCAAATAAGTAGTTACAAATAACTAAGTAAAAAGAAGAGGATATTTCAGTTTCATCTGATCCTCTCGCTCCCAAGTGAATTTAGGTCCTCGCTTGGCGTTCCAGCGAACCTTCACTATCGGGATACGACTTTGTTTCGTTTGCTTGACCTCCCGGTCTTTGATCTCTACTGGTTCTTCCACGAAGTTGAGGCTCTCGTTGATCTCGATCTCGTCGAGTGGGATTACAAGAGTCTCGTCGGACATACACTTTTTCAAGTTCGAGACGTGGAAAGTAGAATGTACGTTACTGAGTTCGCGTGGTAAGTTAAGTTTGTAAGCTACAAGGCCGATTCTTGCGAGAATCTCGAAAGGCCCTATGTACCTTGGATTTAGCTTTCCACGCTTTCCGAAGCGTATCAAGCCCTTCCAGGGTGAGACCTTCAATAGAACACGGTCGCCCACCTGGAATTCCAACGGTTTCCTTCGTTTATCAGCGTAACTTTTCTGTCGGTCTCTAGAGGCTTTCAATCGTTCACGAATCTGAACGATCTTCTCTGTCGTTTCCCGAATGATCTCCGGACCTGTGAGAGTGCTTTCAGGAACTCGTCCTTTAGCTAACTGGGTATCACCCACCTCAGCCCAGCACAGAGGGGATCTGCACTTTCGGCCATAGAGGGCCTCGAATGGAGCAGCCTTTATGCTAGTGTGATAACTATTGTTGTAGGAAAATTCTACAAGGGGTAAATGAGTATCCCATGCTTTCCCAAAGTCGATCACACAGGCTCGCAGCATATCTTCCAAGGTTTGGATAGTCCTCTCACTTTGCCCGTCTGTCTGTGGATGGTAGGCTGTACTCATGTCCAGCCCAGTTCCTAGGGAACTTTGTAACGACTGCCAGAACCTCGAAGTGAATCTACTATCTCTGTCCGAGATAATAGATATGGGAACACCGTGCAGTCGTACAATCTCCCTAATGTAAGTTCTTGTAAGCTTCTCCATCTTGTCTGTTTCCTTGATAGGCAGGAAGTGTGCGGACTTGGTCAATCTGTCGACGATGACCCATATGGTATCAAGTCCACCCGTTGTCTTGGGCAACTTGGTTATGAAATCCATAGTGATCCGCTCCCACTTCCATTCCGGTATCTCTGGCTGTTGTAGTAGACCGGAGGGTTTCTGGTATTCGACCTTGACCTTTGCGCAAGTAAGGCATTTACTTACGAAGGTAGCAATCTATGCTTTCATGTTAGGCCACCAGTATAGCTTTTTAAGATCCAGATACATCTTATCTGAACCCGGGTGGACGGAATAACGAGTGTTGTGCGCCTCGTTCATGACCAAGTCTCTAAAACCACCGCGTTTTGGGGTCCAGATCCGATCCAGGAGAAAATAAGCTCCGCCACCCTTAACCTCCAAGTTCTTATACATCCCTCTCAGGGATTCACCCGCCACGTTTTTAGGTTTCAAAGCGTCGAGCTGAGCCTCCTTAATTTGCGTGGACAAGTGTGAATGGATAGTCATAGTCAATGATTTGACTCTACGACCAGAATATTCTTTCTGACTTAGGGCGTCAGCTACTACGTTGGCTTTACCCGGATGATAACGAATTTCGCATTCGTAATCACTGAGTAGCTCGACCCACCGTTGTCTCATGTTGAGCTCTTTCTGGTCGAATATATGTTGTAGGCTCTTGTGGTCTGTAAAAATTGTGCTCTTTGTACCGTACAGGTAGTGTCTCCAGATCTTCAGAGCAAACACAACTGCTCCTAGTTCAAGATCGTGGGTAGTGTAGTTGACCTCATGTTTCTTTAGATGTCTCGAGGCATAGGCGATGACCTTACCTCGCTGCATCAGAACACATCCGAGTCCTTGATTTGACGCATCACAATAGACAACAAAGTCTTCTATCCCTTCGGGGAGGGATAGTATTGGTGCGGTGCACAAGGCCCTTTTGAGCGTTTGGAACGCTCTCTCCTGCTTCTCTACCCAGTCAAAGGCCACACCCTTCTGGGTCAGTGTCGTAAGAGGTTTCGCAATGCGGGAGAAGTTCTGAATGAACCTGCGATAGTAGCCAGCGAGACCTAGAAATTGACGAATTTCTGTAGGCGTCTTCGGTGCTGACCAGTTCTCAATGGCTTTAATTTTGGAAGGGTCCACGTGTATTCCCTCTTCGCTAACCACGTGCCCTAAGAATTCGACTCGCCGGATCCAAAATTCACATTTCGAGAACTTCGCATAGAGCTTCTCCGAACGAAGGGTTTCTAAGACTAGTCGTAGATGCTGACTATGCTCCTCCTTACTACGAGAGTAGATAACTATGTCATCGATGAAGACGATGACGAACTGATCCAAGTAAGGACGACACACCCTATTCATTAAGTCCATGAATACAGCAGGTGCATTTGTTAATCCGAACGGCATCACTACGAATTCGTAGTGCCCATAACGAGTTCGGAAGGCTGTCTTCGGAACATCCTCCCCTAGCACTCGTAGTTGGTGATATCAGGACCTTAAGTCGATTTTTGAAAAGAAGTTCGCCCCTTGAAGTTGGTCAAATAAATCGTCAATACGAGGCAAAGGATAACGATTCTTGACGGTCAGTTTGTTGAGCTCCCTGTAGTCGATGCACATACGAAACGATCCGTCTTTCTTCTTGACGAACAAGACTGGAGCTCCCCAGGGTGAGAAGCTTGGTCTTATAAAGCCCTTGCTGAGCAGTTCGTTAAGTTGACAGGACAGTTCTTGCATCTTTGCAGGTGCTAGACGATAGGGCGATTTGGCTACGGGGTAGCCCCTGGAACTAAGTCGATTCGAAACTCGACTTGACGTTGCGGAGGTAATCCTGGGAGTTCTTCCGGAAAGATGTCGGGAAAGTCGCGCACTACTGGAATGTTCTGAATGTCTTTAGTCTCTTGACTCACATCGACCACATGAGCAAGGAATGCACGACATTCCTTTCGCAAGAATTTCTGAGCTTGAATGCTCGAGATGATACGAAGGTTCGTGTCGGGTTTGTCGCCATATACTACTAGAGTTTCGCCAGATGACAGATTAAGGCGTACAACCTTTTCGTAACACATGATGTCGGCACGATGAAGACTCAACCAATCTATGCCGATAATGACGTCGAAACTTTTAATAGAAACCGGCATGAAGTCGATCGAAAATGAATGGCTATCAAGTGTTAGGGTACACCCTATGAATATACTGCTAGTTCTCTCTGTCTTTCCATTAGCCATTTCTACAGTGAACGGTTCTTTAAGTGCTCGTGATTTTTGCTTAAGTAAATGAGCAAATTTTTGGTTCACGAAACTCCTCTCCGCTCCACTATCAAACAGAATGCATGCATAAGAGTTATCGAGGAGAAACGTACCAGTGACCACTGTGGGGTCGGCAACCGCTTCCTCGTGGCCTATAGCCAGAACTCTTGCCATTCCACCGGCATTCCCTGCCTTCGGGCAGTTCCTTTTGTAGTGGCCCACCTCGCCACAACCGTAGCAAGTTTGGCTCACACCAGCGCTGGGGACTTGGGTGATTGGCCTCGCCGAAGCTTTACAGAAACGGGCAGTGTGCCCCTTCCTGTTGCAGTTCATACACTGCATTTCCCGGCAGGCTCCTACGTGGTGGAAGTTGCACTTGTTGCACTTGGGCAAACTTCCTGCGTACTGCTTTACCGGAGCAGCAGCGGCAGGTGCTATCGCAGCATGAACTGCCACGAACTGCTGCTTTTTGGCAGCCTTTGTCTTTCTCTTGTCATCCCAAAACTTCCGCTTGGAATCAGCGGTTCTGACGGGTTCTGAGATGGCCAGGGTTGTTGTTGCGGCCGGGGTACGAACCCCATGGTCTATGAGCCGCTGTGCCAATCGCTTGGCACTATCAAATGTAGTGGGGTTTGAAGCCAAAACATTTCCCTGGAATGGAGGCACCAGCCCCCATATGTACCTTTCAATCTTCTTCGCCTCTGTAGGAACCATGTTGGGACAGAGGGCCACCAGTTCACAGAACCTGGCGGTGTAGGAGACTATGTTGGAGCCCTTCATGGTTAGGCTCCACAGTTCTTCCTCTAGCTTTTGGATTTCGCCCCTCGGGTAGTACTCCTCAACCATTAGCTCTCTCAGAGCTTCCCAGCCCATAGCATTTGCCACTATAAGGGATAGTGACTTGACATGGCTATTCCACCATGTTAGGGCTTTTGACTCAAAGGTGCAAGCAGCAAACTTGACCTTGCTTCCCTCCGGGCATGAGCAGATCTCAAAGACCGACTCTGTCTTTTCGAACCATTGCGAGAGGGCAATGACTCCGCCAGTCCCCTTAAAGGACAATGGCTTGCAGTTTGTGAAGTCCTTGTAGGAGCACTCTCTGGAGCGCACAGGGATTTCACCATGAGTAGATAGGACAGGGGTTCCTCCTCCAGTGGAACCAGAAGAATGGTATTGTGCCATGGCTGTAGCCACAGCTGCAGCTACAGCAACATTCAGGTCTACCGTGTCGAATTGAGGAGCAGGTGGTGTTGGTGCGGGAGGATCGCGTCTTGTTGATTTACGTGGAGGCATCTTTTAACTATAAGTTTAGAAAGATGAAGATATTGATAAGAATTTAATAGGAAGTAGATAAGAATGACTCATGGACTAACTCTCCATTGTCCAGCAGCACAAATGAATAGCACGATTGAATAGTATGATTGAATGAAGATCTAGTACTAGTAGATGATAACAATTGGATATTGATTTCCATAAGATTAGATATCTGTCAATAATACTGGAATTACAGACGTAATGAGTTCGGGAAAAATGACCTAGAAGTAGGTCTTACATCAACCAAGATGGAAAATTTTGACAGACCACTACCTAATCAAGACCTAACGGGTCTAAGATTTACAAAGATAGGAAATTAGACTAGAGTTTTTACACAAACTAGGTTATATCCAAAAGAGAAGTCGATAAGACTCTATCGGCGACGAGAACTACTAGAGTGAGTTCTTGAATCTGACAGAAGGTGTTCTATGTCTCTCACGCGCCTATCAGATCTTGCTTGCTGAGCTCGAAGTTCCCTGACTTCAGCTTGGGTTTCAGCAAGTTCCCTCTGTAGAACTGTATTGCGGACCTGAGTCCTTTCATGAGCAGACTCTAGTTGGCGAATGCGGACAGTGTTAACACCAGAGTTGGCGTCAATCTCCACTACTCGGTCGATAGCTGCTCGACCTTGCTCGGTGTTCCGAGCAATCCTACGGACCATTATGGGTAGGACCCTGTCAGCTGAACCTCCCTCAGTGAGGTTGTAGAAGCTTCTGTCTCCATTGTAGGGTATGGGTTGACCCTGTTCCTGACTCCATCTGTTCAAGTTTGTGGCCCACAGCGGAGTGGGTCCTTGAAATGCTGGACGAGGGTTCAGGTTTGGGTCTTGAGCAGCTGGGGGTAGGTTGTTGACTTCAGGCTCTGAGTCAGAACCATCAGAAAAGCCTTCAGCTTCGTGATCATCCAAAGGGATTGGGTGATCATCTTCTGGCTCTTCACCCAGCCATCCTGCATTGCCGTTGTTGGGATAGTACGGGTCTCCGGGAAAATGGAATCCAGCCATTATATCTACGCGAAAAAAGGGATAAGGAAATAATTAATAGACGAACTAACTAGATAATTATAAGATGATCTTTATCAGTTACTCCAACATTTGCGTAGTGCATACCAGTCATAAGTAACCTAGACAGGATAGACCTTCGAATAAGTGACCCTAACTCTAAGCCCACAACCAAACAAGGAACAGGAAGTAGAGCAAATATCACAGATTCTAAGTCTATGCCATCCTAGTTACCTATAACCTTAATGTATCCACCCCTCAACTATTGACATACCAATAAAGACCTTTTTAGTTCTCAGATAAGTAGTTAATAGTCACACAAAATACTCCTATAGTATTTTAAGTTTATGTTCTGTTCTACTGTTCTCGTTGTAGTAGTGTTGGTAAGTTTTAGACTTGTTGCAACCTCACAACCATACTTAGGCACATGCTAATCACTTATCGGATAATGTATTTGATCAGGCTACATCTTCCCAGGGTTGACCATATGTCTCTAAGTCTACTTGTGCTGTCCAACAATCGTAATACTTTTGCTCTGTCCTAGTGACACTGATTTTAGTATGAATGCAGGTATGTATACTTGGTTAAATATTTTATTATTTAAAAGTATAAACTCTTTATCAGAGTATTTTAATCCCGCTGTGTTTATAGTTTGTATATCTTTTATGGGTTGATACACTCAATTCACTATAAACAATGCTCTGATACCAATCTGTCACACCCCAAAACCGGAACGGCGGAAACGTTCGGGGGTGGAGGACGTCATGTTCAGTATCACAACAATGCAAAGTAGTAAACAAGCAACAACATCATCCATTGCATTAATAATATAATTTCATACAAGTGTGTTCTGTCAAGTTATATAGACACCAAAAATATACATCAAAAATAAAAGATGAGTCTTGAACGAGCTCCATCTTCTCAGAACCTGGCACCGGTACCTGTCTACTGGTGACCTGAGAATACAAGTTATTTTGAAAGAGTTTATCAGCTTTAAAGCTGGTGAGATCATAAGTATATAAGTGTCTGTATTTGTATGAAAGTGTTTGTAAGTCTGTATGTATAAGTTTTGTAAAAGTTTGTAATTGTTTGAACTCTCCTAGAAAACCCTATATTTCCTACTAAAAGTAGCCTTCTACCAAGGCATCTAGTATCTGTGTGTGTGTCTCTTGTAAGAGTGTGTATTTTCCCAAATCTGACTATTATTAACCAAAAATATAGTTCTTACATTATTGTTTATTATGTGAATATCACAAAGTAAATGTAAAGGGAAAATGAAATAGCACTGTAGTGTTGTATTAAGTAACTACTGTTGTACTAATTACTTTAAACTATTTGTTATTTAAAGTACCATGTGATCGGCCTGTATCCTGCTACCGACTCTATAGTAAAACGACGATGTAAGACGTCGTAAGAAATGACGTTTGGAACCCGTAGACTTGCAAGTCCCACTGTAGCGAGCAACAAGGTGTAGGATAGTCAATCCAGTATAGATCTATACACAAACTCATACGCTCCCCAATTAAGGAGATTCTGGATACAAAACGGGTCATGACAGGTAGTGCCATGTCCCCCGTTAAGTGGCTCACATAACTGTATGTAATGTATATGTATATGTATGTGCTAGCTGTATTGTGTGTTCTTTCTCTGTCTAGCTTGTATGTTTTGTTTCTCATCACTGTGTATTATGTTTGTTTCTCATCACTATTGTTTGTTTCTCATCACTATGTATTATGTTTGTTTCTCATCACTATGTATTACTCATGAATGAACTGACTCATTGTATGTTTTATTGTTCTAGTAATAGTACCTTCCTAAACTATACCTATTATAGTTTACTAGTAATGTTGTTTGTGTATATGAACATGTTTGTATACGTTTGCTACCCAAAGGCATTGAACTGAATGAAAGAAGTAACCTTTTATATCTACACACATATACATGATATATAACTAGGATTCAAACGACCTTCAGAAAAATAACCTGAATGCCCTAAGTCCACAACCAAACAAGGAACAGGAAGTAAGGTGAGCTCTCAGTCCTAAGTCCTTTCAATCCTACTTATATAACTATATCTATATAGATACATAGAATATAAGTTAAAAGAATTTAAGTAAAAGTATTTATCATGTAAAAGAGTTTGATAAAAGCATTTGGTATGTAAAAGAGTTTGTAAGACAGTTTGAAGTAAAACAGTTTGGTAACATAGTTTGAAAAGTAAGAAATCCACTTGTTTGGTAGTTATTAATCACATGTGATTGATATAATAACTATAATTGTTCAACTTGTATTCGCCCCCATAAAAGCATTTAAAAACATTTAAAAGGTTAATTAAGGGGTATGAACTCACCTGTAGTGAGTGGTTTGGATGAACGGAATGTATAGGATGCTAGGTGTCAAGTGAAGACTTGTACACACACGATGATCCTAGTTAACATATAATATCACATATATGTATCCAATTAGTCTTTAAACAACTAATTAACAAAGTTATGACATCCTAGGACATGTAAAACACCTTATATAAGTGCTATAAGTCCTAAGGATTGCATCTAAGTGTTGTAGGACATTGCTATTGAGTTTAGGGTTCAAGGGAACCCTTTATTTGAGTTTACAGTTTTGTGACCATAACTCATTGAGTTTACGGTCGTAAACCCATGATTTTACGGCCTTAAACTCATGTTTCTTGACCAATTTGCGTTTTGAAGCCTTAAAGATCACAAGAAGCATTCCTACTTCATGTTTAAGCCTCAGGAAGAGATTAGGGCACCATTTCACTCCTTTTTAGGAGTTTACGGTCCTTGGACCATTTCCCTTTGGGTTTACGGCCGTAAACCCAAATGGTTTGTGGTCTTTTGATGTTTTCAAGTACTAAACTCATTAAGGAAGGGATCTATGCAAGTTTCCAAGGCTTAGAAGGGACTAGGGCACACTTTGGCACCCTTTTTAGGGTTTACGGTCCAAGGTGTTCTTGGACCGTAAACACCTTTGATCCTTGATTTCCTTGGTGTTTTCTTGATGTATAGAAGTGTAACAAGCCTTATTATACTCTAGGATAGAAGTACTTATGGCTTGAAAAGGTGCTAAAAGTCCAAGAACACTAGTGTGTGTTCTTGGTGAAACTTGAAGATCTAACCTTTTGGAATGATTTCACGGATGGAAGTGTGTTAAATCACTAGATTAAGTAATATATCAACTTATTAGGGCTAGAAAAACTTACAAGTTGAAGATCTTGAAGAATTGTTGGATGATACTTGAGAGAGAATTGAGTTTGGATCTTGAATTTGTGAAAAATGGTAAATAATGACTAAGTGTCATATATATACCCCCAATTTAGGGTTTACGGCCGTAAACACCTTTGTTTAGGCCATAAACTCCAAACTCTTGGAGCTTTGGGACTTTATTGTTGCACAATAAACCCTAGAGCATCCTCTCTCCTGGTATCTCCTGAAGTACTAATCTTAAAATACTCAAACTTATTCCCAAAAAGCTTGAAAATTAGCAGAAACAGTTTTGACTCCTATTAAAGTGAATGGTTGTACAGAGTAGAAATTTCGGGTTGTCAGAACAGGTGATACATATGGCCACATTAAATATTTATGTGTCCATAGGATGGTTGTAAGTAGGGTAGGTAAGGGTAAGGGTTGGGTAGGTATGGAATGGGTGATGTTATGGGTGGGTGGGCTGGGAGTAGGTAGATAGGCATGTGAGAATGGGCATATAAGTATGAGTGTGTAAGAGTGGGAGTGTAGGTATGGGAGTATAAGGATTTGTGACCTAAGTGTTTATGACTTAGGGTATAGGGCTTAGGCTTTATGTTTTAACGTTTCGGGTTGATGACAAATGGATTTAAGGGTTAGTGCTTAATGCTTAAGGTTTATGGCTTATAGTTCATGGCTTAATGCTTAAGACTTAAGGCTTAGGAAGCCGGGCTTACTACTTACAACTTATGTCATAAGGTATAGAGCATATAACTTAAGGTTTAAAGCTTAGGATTTAACGCTAATAACTTATGGCTTATGCCGTAATGATAGTAGCTTAAGGCTTTTTGATAAGGTATTACAACTTATGGCTTAAGGCTTACACTTATGTATTTTGGTTTATGGCTCATGATTAAGGCATAGGGCTTAAAGCTTATGTCTTATGACGTAAGGCTTAGTGCTTACAACTTACAACTTAAGCCTTAAGCCCTAAGCCATACCCCTTACGTCGTCAGTCCTAAACCATAAGCCTTAAGGCTTAACCATACGCTAAATGACCTAAACTATAAGCCATAAGCCAAAAGCCAAAACCCCTTAAGCCCAAATCCATATATATATATATATATATATATATATATATATATATATATATATATATATATATATATATATATATATATATATATATATATATAAATGATCCGTGCTTCAATTTTAATGATATAATTTTTTGTCCAATATTTTTTCTTCCGGATATAATACTATGCTCGATTTTATGATTTGTATTTTTTTAGATTTTTTTTTAATTTTTTTTAAGCTGTCATCACGAGTCCTTACTTTAAGAAGAGTCCTCGTCCGATCTTATCTCTATATATATAATACTTGAAAATTTTAAAACCAAAACATAATAAAAGTTAAAATTATATAAGGTTTTAATCTAAATAATTTTGATTTCCCTCCCAATAAATTTCATTTCCCTCTAACATCTTAATCTTAATAATATCAAATATCCTCTCGATGAAATGAAATTTTCATTTCCCTCTTTCATATTATTTCCCCCACACTTAATATTTTTGTACCCTTCCTCCAAATCCCGTTCAAAGTTCAAAGTCCATCGTCTAATTTTATCTTCCCTATCCCATCAGGAATCGCCGCATTCACACACAACAAATCAAGAATCCTTTAAGCATGTTTTCATCGGAACATTCTGAATCACAAGTCGCATGCTCATCTAAACTCCGTAGCCCTCATTGCCTCGTTGGACCATCCAAGTCGATGGCTCACAACCATCTATTTCTTTCTTTGTTGATACGAAAATGGTGAACAACTGCCAAGGAGAACGTATAAGGTAAATTGTTTCCTTCCCAATCCCTAATTCCTTTGACATCGTCTTTAGAACAAATCATTTTTGGGTAACATTTGTTCCCCACCCACCCATAAACACCACAAAACCTAAAACGGCGGTCCCCGGTTTCGCTCATTCGCCCATCCGTTCATTTGCTGCTACACTACTTCCCTACTTCGAGACCGACCACCGCCCGACGGTTTGTTCACTATCACACACACTCTTTCTCAACTATCTATCATATTTGAAAACATTTTTTAACATGGAAATCAAGTCTGGATATTGAAGATACCATTTATTATGTGTGCCCCTTCCATCCTATTTCTGTAAGTGCAAAATCAAACCCCGTTATATGTGTTGTTGAAAAGTAATCTGGACAGTGAGAAAACCAAAATACCGGGGATTACTAGCAATCGCTTGCTAAAGTATTTTTTCGAAGTTCGTGGGCACCACATCACCTCTGTTCATCAGGTAGCCAAGCAAACCCACGACTCCCCTATTCTCCAGTTTTGTTTTTCTTCCATAACATGACATGTGATCGGTTGCTCTGTTCAAATGTTGTTTCTTCTTTTGTTTTTAAAAAACTTCTCAGGTATTGAAGTACACGATTTGAGTGAAAACCATTTTTTCTTTGATCATGGACAAGAATTCCCAATATACCTCTAGTTCTCAAGTTATTATATTTGCCAATCAAAGTTCTGGTTAAAAGCGAAAGGTTTGTGATTAAATTGTTATTATTTTCTTTGAAGTCTGATTTAAAGTTTTGCTTGGTATGAAATGCAGAAATTGGAATAGATGGTGCAAGTTATTCTTCTGATCTCAAATTGAACTTAGCCATTGAATTTAAGATGAAGAGTTGGTGATGTTGAAAAGCCACAACTGGTAACTTTATTTAAGGGAAAAAACATATAAATATCACGATAAATCATATATGATTTTTAACAATCTCTTTGATATGTGTTCTTGATGGTTTGAAAAAGGGCATTTAGAGCTAGATGAAAATGGATAAGGTCTGGAATGAAATAGTGCTGTTATTTAGGTTTTGGCTCCGCTCCCCACCACAGATCCGCCATATCGTCCATTAGCCGTTGTCGTCGCCGATCCCAAAATAGAAAGCTTATTTGTCGGTGATTGTATTAGACGAGAATATGTAGGACCACAAACTTATGTCTTCCGAGATGGTTCAACCTACAGAAGATCTAAATACTTGTAACGATCCTTTTTATCTCCTTTATTCCGATAATTGGAACAAATTTAAATCCTCACTGATGAAAATTATGGTTGATGGAGTATAGTTATGTTGATCCCACTTTCAGTCAAGAACAAGATTGAATTAACTGATGGTACATTGCCTAAACAGTGTCCAGATGTCGCTACCGCCTATCATGTAAGTATGATATTAGATTATGTTTTTTTTGGAATGATTTTTATCAGTAGTTCATTATTTATTTTGGATTTTAACTTTACCCATAATGAAGTGTAACTTGGGTGTAGTGTTGGTTTTTGATTTCGATTTTCTGGAGTTGTTGTTGAAGATTCACCACATAAAAAACTACAACCGGTAAATGCACATTGTGGATCTCATTTTACCCAGACCGTTTTGCCCCTGGATGCTATTCTGTCTTATTGGGACTTTAAATATGTTGTCGGACCTAAGTTTAATTAGTTGTGGATCTTCATCATTGTTAAAGTGTTGGTTTAGAGGCTTGATTAGTTAAGGCTTCTTATATTATTTGTTGACAACTTTGAATTCCCACAACTTAAGTCACCCTTCTCTTATACTTTGTTTTAACATATCAAATCATAATTGCAGGAGATCATTCAACTTTATCTACTGGAATTACAAGTAAGTTTCTCTTCTCCTCATGAGCGGTAAAGAAAGCATCTTTTTAGATTTTGATCTCAAATATTTATCAAGTTGATTTAATTATTGGCAGTGTTATATAATTGATGTATTTTCATTTTTGTAGAAGTGTTTGTGAGTAAAAGGTGGCTATTTTATGTTTCGTGTATGAGATTGAAGGTATGGTTTGTACAAAAATTTCAAGGTTATTATTGTATTCGACAATCGATCTCTAGAAAATTTTAAGAATGTCTCCAAGAACAATGAGTATGTTGTGAATGGCATAATGCAAGAAATATCAACTAACTTTGATTTATTTGTGTATTAATTATGAGATTATTTGCTATGTTGTATATAGGTTGTGTATATTTTTTCCTACAAAGTAGGGGCATTATATAGCCTCTTTGCCCAGGGCATGGTAGACCTACAGACTGGCCCTACTCGTTCTGATATTTGATATCTTCTCCCAAATTAGCCTTTATCATGAACATAATGGCCCGATGATTTATCTACTGCACTCTGGTAACGATATAATGGATGTTGATGTTTCATGTATTTTAATTCAACAATTTTTATATTTATATTTGTAGGAAAGACAATTCTTTCATGAAGTTCCTCTACAAGGTGATTGCTATAAAGTGTCCATTGATGAAATGGTAAAAAAAAGATTCATTAATACCCCATGAAATTGGAGAAATAAAAACATTTGAGTAGGCATATAAAACTTTTGTCTCATTGCTAAAATAACTTGTGAAACATTCAAAGGTTTGTTTAATTCTGTTAACTTTATGTGCATTACATTTTTTTTTCTTTCATAAACTATTCTATTAAGTTTTTTATTTACTCAAGTTTGTTTCAATGTTGTTGGTATAGGTACCAAATATGAAATCACCTCAAGACAATGAACTTTAAAACTCAAACAAGCGCAAAACAACTTTTATATTGAGTGATAACCTTCTCAAGAAAACAAGGAACAATACTAACAAAATGAAAGTGTAGTTATATCTATTTTTTGCTGTACGATGTTATTGCTTTCTTTACAACTTTTTATTAGTACAAGGTTGTTTTTTTTGATATTTTAATTAGGGATCTTATGTATGGATTTGCATTTCAATTATTAATAAATTGATATCTTTTTCTCGTTTCATCTATATTGTGTGTGTGTTGACAGAACACTAATGGCTACAGTTTAAATTACTTTATATGATTGTAATACAAACAATGGTCACAATCAACAATGTTTTCGTGTCAAATGATAAAATAGGTTTTACTAATAACCACTTTTTATTGTAGTAATTGGAATATTGGTCACACTTGCAACGACTTTGTGTCTATAAATCAGTTACAATTATTTTTTAATTGATTCTCTATGTCAAAATGATATAAAATAATCATAGTTACAATGTTTTATATGTCTGAATGATAACATCGGTCATGAAAAATAATACAAATATGGTCGTAAACTAATATTAAATCCGTAATTTTAATAAAATATGTGTCTTTATAATACTTATGATCATGTTTCACTTAATTGTGTGTCTCTATACGATATGCAATAGTCACCAAAATTGCTTCTTTTTGTGACTAATTATTAGCAAATAGTCACTTATGAAATTAATTACATGTGACCATTTAGCGAACATGGTCATGTCCACCGTAATTATATGTCTGCAAAAGATACCCAATAGTCTTAATAAACTTTAAACTGTGTGACTATTTATTAGTAAAACGCCACACTGAAACAACATGCTTGTCGCAAGTTGGTGATATATAGTCACTACAATTACTAAATAAATGTGTCTAATAAAAGTTTAACGCCACAATATTGGATAAAATGATTGATTTTAGCAACAAAATTCCCTACCCAATAGCCATACTTTTATAATACAGCCACACTTTTTCATATCATACGAACACTACATTTCAAAGTGACCATAAGACCCACACGATGACGTCACCTTCCGTCACACTTTCAGTGAAAAATAAAATGTCACTGTACGCATATGGTCACACTTTTATGGTGTGTCCGTAGGTCATTTTTGTACTAGTGGATGATCATAAAACATGATACTAAAGTACTCTCCTTTCCTTTCAGATTGGAGAAACTTTTATCTTTCTGCCTAATAGATTCTTCTTATTTGTTCTGCTACTCTTTGAATTTTTTCAAAGTATCAGAATTATGCTTATTCTGATAAACACAACCACATTTACTGAAACATGAGTAAATCATGACGAATAGAGTTATCGTCCTTTGTGGTGGATCTGAAGAGTCCATATCAATATGTACTAGATCCATTAGTCCTTCATTTGACTCACATAAACATGTGATCAATGAATCAGTCATAATTTTCCAATGAACATGATTCTCATATACTATACAATACGACTTGTACAACACCAGGTATCTGTCTAGTTGGTGATGAGATTTCTTTTCACATGGTCAGTTATTACAATACCACAAGCAATATCATAAGAATCAAATCCATAATTAATATTGCTAATATTATAAATGTAGCCAACACTTTCATAAATTCCATTGCAAGGAAATATAAATAAAATTAGGCAATGAGATAAACCCAAAATTTCACTTTTACTAAAAATAAACGAAAAATTGGAACTTGTCCTTACAATGCATAAAATGAAAAACTATTTCTTTTCTAGACATCTCCTAAGAGTAATAGCAATCTATTAAATTATCCTAACTCCTTAGTAGTAGCTTCAAATTTTGATCTTCGAACCATGTGACTAAAGTCCATTTCTCATAATCTGATTTAGCTCACTCTGCTTAAGTTTCCTTCTTTCTCTTAGATCCCGCAATAACATCAAAATGTGATTATCACATCATGTATTAAGAGTCTATGAATAGAAACTTGATAAAACAATGGAGTTAGATAATGGATGTACCTAAAGTAGAGTCAGAGAACTTGACATTACAATCTCCGAGATCTTTTAGGTACTTTGGGCAGTTTTTCAACCAATGTCCCTTCAATTGGAAATAGAAACATATGGACTATTTGGGGTTAACACATGAAACTATCCCACAACTTATGTCTGGCTTTCTCCCTCGGTTCTCGGACTAAAATATAGTGATTAGCCCTCATTACGAGTCTGGCACGATCGGTCTGACCCTCAACTCGTATCTGGAATGCTTAGGAGTCCTAAGTATGAGTCTAGCATGCCCTCCCTGGCCCTCAGCTCATATCTGGTATAGTCCAGGGTTTTTTGGCTACAGCACGGAGCAGTACAACCTCAACCCAACCCACACAACATGTCGATATGCAAAAGATAAATACACATACAGATAATCAGGCAATATCACAGGTAGTCCTTAAGATCTACCGGACTAGCATATCAAACCAGCATGCATATCTAACTGATACTCAGCATATTAATAACTACTAGGATATCAATCCAATGGGCCGACCTTTGTGCCTTCGACCCCTAAGTATAGTGAGGAAAACTCACCTTACAAGTAGTGCTGAACCGGTAATATCAATCCTAACTCACAGCTCCAACTCAACTGCATACAATCACCAATGACTACTTCATCAAAATCCTGAAATACCCTAAATACCCTCAAGGTCAAACTTGGTCAACCATGGTCAAAGTCAAAGTCAACATTCAAGGTTAATAGGCAAGGTCAACAGTCCATGTTGACCCAACTCGTCGAGTGCATCTACGGACTCTTCGAGTTCCTTCATATCTAAGAAAATCGTGAAAAGCTCGATACAACTCGTCGAGTTACCAGAGCAACTCGTCGAGTTCTTCAGCATCCAGAAAGCGAGAAAACCCGATTCACCTCGTCGAGTTGGCTAAGAAACTCATCGAGTTATCCTAGTCTTAATACATTCAGTCGCTTTCCAAGCGAGTCTAATGCCTCCAAACTATAGATCTGGTCCCCTAGGGTTGAGATACCATGTAAAGCTGCAAGCTTTACATCCATGCATGGCATCAAGGGGCTAAAACACTAAAATCAAGCTTATTAAGGGACTTAGAGCATGAAGGATGGCCAAGACTTGATAAAGTTGGCGACTTTAAGTCCATGGAGGCCAGGAAATGTCCAGATCTGAAGTCATAGCTTCATAACATGCTCAAATCCCAAAATAGGCTAATAATGGCCATAAACTTTCAAATGAAGAGATCTAGCAAAGGGATGGTCAATGTATCGACTTTATACCTTAGAATGACTGCAACAACAATGAAAATCTCAGATCTAAAGTCTTCATCTGAATCAATCCACTTCAAGCTTCAAGTTCCTTCCAAAAGAGCACCAAAAATCACACTCCAAGCTCACACACACTCAAACTGAGAGATGAGGCGCAAACTAGGGTTTCTCTGGATTGCGGGGATGATGAGGGAGGCCAACAATGAGTCATAAGGACTTTAAATAGGGTGCAAAACCCTAAGAATTAGGGTTTCATGTTCAGCCTTTAACTCCTCGAGTTGGGTCCTTCCAACTCGTCGAGTAGACCTTAAAAGATACGCGACCATTTAAAACTCTACACGACGAGTTGGAGCCTTCCAACTCGCCGAGTTGCCCTAAAAATGCATATATATATATATATATATATATATATATATATATATATATATATATATATATATATATATATATATATATATATATATATATATATATATATATATATATATATATATATATATAAGGCTTTGAATTCATACCCGAAGGTTGGGATGTTACAATGATTCATCTGACTCGTGTGTTTCTAATTCTCAAGTGATTTCAAAAACAACCCTAGTGCCAATCAAGCCTAAGTTTGACAATCCATCAGCTGGCCAAACTTCCAAGTCATCATTTGACTCTTTGAAAAACCCTTTGTTAAATAGGAAAGATGTCGTCGATCCTAAGATTGAAGCAAAAAATGCCTTAAAAAAGAAAATTAGGTCAAGAGATGATTCTAGATTCATTGAGAACTCCAAAAAGAAAGCATCTCGAACTGTTAGCCCATCCACTTGGAACCACAAGACATTTGCGCCTGTTTAGATTCTTAAAAGGCCATCCAATCCTCCTAGTTGGGTAGCTCAGAACAAGGTTGTTAGTCCCATTCCGAAAAAAGACTACTGTTGATACTCATCCCAGCAGAACTAACTCTCCTCGGATTGTTTCCTCTGTATTCATTACTAAATCTGATGGTACGATTTTCAAACCGCAACAACTTTCAAAACCAAATGTGTTATCAAAAGTATCAAACAAAGAACGAGTTGCTAAGAACACTGTTACTCAAAATTTTCAAATGATTCAAAGAAAAAATTTGAGTGGAAAGTAAAAAGTGTTGAAAAAGAAACTGTAACTTCTAGTGACATTGTGATTCCTACAACTCCAAAAACTATTGGTCCTGGAAAAATTGTTCCCAAACAACCTGTTGTTGAATATGGTTTCTAGATCAATGAAAAGAACATGGCTTTTTGCTTATTTCCAAAAGTATCACGGAACAAACCCTCCGAGACATCCATTGCTCAAAAGTCACAACCCAAGTCCAAAGCCCGTTCCAAAGTACCAAAACCTAACTCAGAGCCTAAAAACTCCAAAATTCACTAATTTTACAGGCACTCTGCGCTTCAGAACAAGATACAATATGGTATATTGATAGTTCTTGTTCCATGCACATGACGGGGCCGAAAGACATTCTGCGTGATCTCAAACTCTCTCCAAATGCTGGCTATGTGACGTATGAAAACAACTCCCATTCTCAGATTCGAGGTTATGGCATCCTCACCAATGGAAACTTCTCTATTTCAAATGTGGTAGATGTAGCTGACCTGAATCACAATCTGATTAGTGTGGCTCAACTCACTGACTCTAACCGAAGAGTTGAGTTCTGCAAAAAGCATAGATACGTCATAACAGAATATTAGAAAGAATTTCTAATCAAATCGAATCGCAAGAAGAACATGTATCCTCTAGACATCAACATGATTATTGGAAGGCCATAACTCTGTCTACTCTCAAAGGACGTTCCTGATGTCAGTTGGTTATGGCATCGAAGGCAGGTTCGGTCTAGACGGTGGGCAACACGGGCAACCTTCCAGGGTCCACGTCTCCAGGGGGCCCAAAATTTATGGGCTATTAGTTTATATATATATATATATATATATATATATATATATATATATATATATATTACCTAAATGATTTTTAGAGCCTAAATTTGGTTAAAACTCAAACTAGCTCAAAAGATAAACAATTTGGCTTGCATGTTATTGCTAATTGAACACGTCTATAGTGAAGAATAAATGATATTTTTTTGAATATTTATTATATTTAACTTTGAGGGGCCCTTTTTTTTCATTTCGCCCGGGCCCCATATATGATTGGACCGGTCCTGATCGAAGGCTTGCTCATCTAAACTTCCAATATATGAATGATCTAGTTTCCGATGAAATGGTCAGAGGTCTTCCACTCCTCTAGTTCGAAAATGATTACTTGTGTGCTGCATGTGAATGTGGGAAGCAATCCAAGAAAGGTCACCCTGTTATTATTGAAAAATCAATTTCGGAACCATTAGAACTTCTATATATTGATCTTTGTGGACCCTCCAAGGTAGAAAGTCTGCATCACAAAAAGTACATTCTTGTGATTTTTGATGATTTTACAAGGTTCACCTGAGTCTTCTTCCTTAGGCTGAAATCTGAGACAGTGTCAGAACTTATCAACTTTATCAAAGGAATTGAAGTTCTCGTCAAAATACCTGTAAGACGAATCTCAAGTGATAATGGCTCGGAATTCACCAATGTCACAATTGAGAAATTTCTCTTCGACAGAGACATTGACCACAATTTCTTTGCTCCCTACACTCCTCAACAAAACGGTGTAGTTGAAAGAAGAAACATAACTGTCGTTGAAGCTATTCAATCGATGCTCAACTTTGCAAATATTCCATTTTATCTTTGGGATGAAGTTGTATCCACTGCCTGCTTCACTCAAAATTGAAGTATCATCAATCGACGCCTCGACATGACACTGTATGAAGCCATGAATGGTCACAAGCCGAGTATCTCATTCCTGTTGGATTAGGTGTCTAAGTTCATAACTATTTCTGGAATGTACTTGACCCGGTTGGCATGGTCCATTTGGGTTGCAAGGCATTGCAACACTTGGATAGACTAAATGAGAAAAAGGACACTTATGATTTATTAATATATTATAAGTTCTAATATATTAATAATATTATTTAATTAGTTTTGATCTAGAACTAATTTGGTGATCAAAAGGAGACTAATTAAATATATGGGGTTGATTGTGTAAATCATCCATTCTTTTATAGTGTGCTAATGATCCATGGTTTATTGAATTAGGCTAAAACCCATAAGGTGCTCCATGGATAGTCCATGGAGGTTATGAACCCATGGATCATGGAATATGAAAAGCCATGTCACATAGGGTTTACATGTTGTAACCCTACTTGTGACACAACTACAAAAGGACCCCATAGGCTACCAAAATCGGCACTATGTGTAGAACAAGAGGGCTAGCCGATTTTGAGTGATAGTGTATTTCTCTCAAAGTTATTCCAAGAGTTGTGGTGTTGTGTGAAACATTTGAGGCATCACATTTGAGGTGCTAGGTTCACAAGGTTCTCAAGGAATCCAAGCAACAAGAAAGGTATGTTCTCCTACTAGCTTTTATGTTTCAAAGTTCCCTATGCCATGCTAGTTAGGTTAAGAACCTTGGAAAATCAAATTTGCATGTATCTTAGTAAAACATAGATCCAAGGTTTCTAGGGTTGCATGTACACCTCAGGAGTGTTAGAATGCTCAAAACCCTTCAGTGGTATCAGAGCCTAGGCTTGTTTTCTTGATACTTGATGCAAATAATTTAACAAACTCAAGATTTCTGCATTCTGCTGAGTGAACTCGCCGAGTCCATGGGGGGAATCGACGAGTCCATGTGTTATTTCAACCTACTCGTCAAGTAGGTTCTTGCACTCGACGAGTAGGAGGCCCTGAATGTAGATTTTTGAGTTTTGCTACTGGAAATGGACTAGAAACATTACCCTAAACTGTTCTGGTCTTATAAAACTTGTTTTAGATGGTGTAATGGTTATGCTATTCCATTTACAATGGCTATTATCAAAATTTCAAGTTTTGTATGTGTTATTTATGATTCTTGAAATTGTTGATATGAATTTTCATACACTTATGAGTTTAGAAGATCATAGGAATTATTTGCAAATTGTTTGTTAGTTTAATTCTTGATCTTGATGTGTTTTAATGGAATCCATAATTTGTCCTCAAGTTATGGATTACCAAAAGTCTTCCTTTTAAAGTCCATTAATGAACACATAGGTTACATAAAATGAAGAGTCTTTCATTTTAATAAACCATTAACTCATAAGTTATGCATGATGAAAAGTTTTGAAAGTTACAAAACTTGCCCTCAAGTTTTGGTACATGTAAAGTCACCTTAAAAACTTTAGTTCCAACCCCTAGAATTTTAAAAGTTAAAAGTCAACCCTTATACTTTATAATATTATAAGTTAATAATATATATATATATATATATATATATATATATATATATATATATATATATATATCATGGAAATCACACTTCACTACCTCCACTTCCTCCATTTATTCTCCATGACCCACAAGCTCGAAGACATGAAAAGTTCAAGGTCACTCAAGCCCTACTAGCAATGAAACATAAAGATGGAAGACCTGTGTGCACTCATGTCTTAGGAATGAGGTCACACATTGACAGGTTGAGAATGTTGGGTGTTGTTGTCCCGAGGAAGTTGGCTATTGACTGGGTTCTTCAGTCACTTCCTGAGTCATATAGTGAGTTCATTAAGAACTACTACGTGATAGATCACGACATGACCCTAATAGATCTATCTTATTTTCTTGTTGCTGCTGAGTCAGAAATGATTTGGCGCAATGGTCAAGCAAATACATGGACATTGACAATGGTAACATTGGAAGTCCAGACAAGCTTTCTCTTCCCAATGGAAAGAGATCGGCCTTGGTCAACCCGATTGACCAAAAGGTAAAGGGAAATGCTAAGTCTGTGATAGCCTCGTGTACCATTCACAAAGAGTCTATCTGTTTTCATTGTCGAGAGAAGGGGCATTGGTTGTGAAGCTGCCCTAACTACCTGAAGGATATGAGAGAAGGAAGAATCAAAAAGTTTGACTTTGCTTTAGGTAAGTCCACTATCTAACTCTGTTAAGTTCCTAGTTGATGATTCTTAATACAAAATTTGACTCGGTTACATTTTGGTGTTTGGCAGGATCAAGCAAAGGGAAGGAAACTTAAAGGAAGAGTATGTTGAATCTGATCACGAAGATGGATTTCAATCGCATGGTTCGAAGATCGGATTCTTGAGCTACTACTTAGGAGTTATGATAGATTGCTAGAAAATATGTAATAGCATAGTTTTCATTTAAAGTTGCATTGTAAGGAAAAAGTTTTTTCCGCATTTTATAAATAAATAAAATTTTACTTTATTTTATTATATCTCCTTGCAATGACATTTATGAAAAATTGATGTTTGTATGTTTCTAGAAATATTGGAAATATGAATTTGATTCTTTCATTTGTGGTAGTGTCTAAATTTACCAAATAAGGAAAGATTCTCATCACCCAAGTTTCAATTGGACAAAAAATTGTAATCGTGCAAGTCCTATGATGAATGAGAATTTTCATCTTTGGAAAATTAAGATTAATTCCTTGTTCACATGTATATGTGAGTCAAGTGAAGGACAAAGGGACCGGGTACACTTGGTTGTGCGCTGGTCAGGTCCACCACAAAAGACCGATAAGACTATTCGTCATGATTTAATAAAGTTTAGTAAATATGGTTATACTTACAAGTTTAAGTATAATTCTGAAACATTGGAAAAGTTTCGATGTATGGCAGAACGAATGAGAAGAATCAAATTAGGCTGAAAGATAAAAGTTTCTCAAATCAGAAAAGATGGGAGAGTACTTTAGTATTGTGTTTTGTGATCATCTTAATGATTAAGAAACCATATCACAATTGGTCCTCTAAGGACATCTTAGTGCATTCCTATGGCTAAGAAGAGGAATCATGAATTGTTGAAATGGTTAAATCAAGAAGATGAGTGATACTTCGTTCCAAAACAATTCTTAGAGTCATACTACAAGATTGTAAATTGAGTGACATATCTTAAAATAAGGTTTATAACACTTGTCAAATGTAAGAGTAAAATGTGTTCTACTCTTGTACATTTGAAATTGGTAAGTTGTGATGTTTTGGATAAAACAAAGACCAACTAAGGCCAATTGTGTGAAGTGTTTGTCTTGATAAGAATCCGCACTAACTCTTGAATATTTGCTTTGTCAAGGAATAGTTTTTGACAAGAGAAACTCATATGTCAAGAGGTCAGTGGGAGTCTTAAAGATCTTGGAAAAGTTTCAAGAACTAATCAAGAACAAAACCTGTTGGTTATCACTAGCACACGACTTGAGGTTTGTAACCTATCGTGTTGACACATTCTTATTTCTGTGCCCATTCCAGTTAAAGTTGACTATGCATCTGAGTTCTACAAGTTCTCAATTGATTGCATAACAACTTGGAAGCAATGGTAGACCCTTGTGCTGCCAGGTTGCAAGAATTTAAGATTACACAAGTTCAGTCCATATGAGTTTAAATTTGTCACTAACCTTGTCTTGTGATTATGGTTGTGACAAATTCACATGGATAGGAACACATACACCATAAAATCTAAGTGTCACAAGGTTTCTCTCCGATTCTTGAAAATGACGGTGAGGAAACGCTTTCACTAAATAGATTTTAAGTAGATAACAAGTGTGATATTTGCATTCTCAAAGTCGTTAGTGGAGTGTGTGTGGTTAACCGGCACACTAACATGCACTTGTGAGGAATGGCAAAGGTCTAAAAAATTGAGACTATGATTACGACATCCCTTTTCATAGTTCTGAAATTGTTTAGACACACATGTGTGCTATCTAAGGAAAGGTGTATGTTTTTAATAAAGTTTTATCAAAGCATCTCGTATCAGAAATCTGAACTTTGGTAAGAAAGTCAATAAAGTATTGATTTCTAGAAGTCCAGCTGATTTCTGAGTACATGTCAAAGCTAGTGGGAGCATAAGTGTTATGCTAATAATCATCATGTTAGTGGGAGCATGATAATTATAATAGGTGTTGCAAGTTAGCAATGTTAATTATAGAAAACAAAAGTTTCAATTGCGAAAAGTTGTTTTGCTATAATTAAGGGAGAGGAAATTATACTTCATTTCAAATCTAAAAGCTTAGATCGTGAGATTTTAATCAAATTTAGTCAAGTATATATATGAATGTTATGTTGGAATGGTTCAACATAAGGAAATTCTATATATGGGAACATTATTTGCGTTCTAAATTTTGATTATGATTACGGCGTCCCTTTTCATAATCTGAATTATGAGAACATGGCAAATAGAAATAGAAATATTATAGCAAAAGACTGGTCTAGTATCATGTCTTTATGTGAGACATCATGAATCGTGTCTCATATGCTTCGGATATAGGATCGATTGCATGTGCTATAATATTCATCTGTTCTAAATTCTTCCAAATGCCTATGGCATTAAGAGGGAAAAAGTACTAGAATTGGATATGACTAAAGTGATTAAGAAATTGTCGAGGACAATCTAAGGTTTACCAAAGATTGGTTGCTCAGGGACAGTTGGAAGTATGGTGTAAATTTTTGGAGAGGACCATATTGACATATTCTGAAAAGAGGCAATTCTTGTTCAGAAGTGATAGTCAAAATGGGAATGTGGAAATGTTCCCATAGGTGGAAGTTATTCATTAGATCTGTGTAAGATTAGGAAACTTAATGCAAGAAGGATCTTCAAAGCATTGTACTTTGAATTTGAGACTTCGTTTCCATGGAATGATCTCCATTGGAATACTCTGTAATGTCTGTTGACAAGTCTTTTGTGACTTTGTGCATAGTCATTACGAGAGGATCAATGCATATAAGTTTAGAATCTAACAGATTTAGGTAAATGGCAGGAATTTGGAATTCTTACATTTACGATGAGGATTTGGGATTGTGAAATGAGAATCATTGGAATTATGTTCAATTGATCTATTCCACAAAGTAAGGATCACAGTCAAACATAGTGTGCATACTTGGTGTATGGCGTAACTATTGTTTGGACAAACATAGTGTGCATGCTTGGAGCATGGCATGACTATTGTTTCATATTCAAGTATAAAGTTGATTATTTGAAACATTATACAATGAATAATGAGTAATTAATATGGTGTTTAAATAAAAGGTGTTCTATTTACTCTCAAAGGTGCTTGGGGCCATATTGGTTTTGATTATTCTTGTGTTTCACTTTGCATGTTTTGACTTCCAGAATAGCTAGGTCATTCTTCCCGAATGACTAAGTTATTCAAACCATCCACAGTCGATAATACGTTAGAAGTAGGTATTAAGGAAAGACTGTCATGAAGTTGGTTTGTAGATGTATAAAGTGTTGGACATAGCAAGAGTTGCTACAACATTCATGAGTGCTCATAAGTTCTGAGTATTGGATTCAACCCACGCTCACTTGTATCACTTCATGGAATTTATCTTGAGTGATCGTGAGACGGTAATATCATATAAGTCTTCAAACCTAGAGATATGAGTTGTTGACTATGAGTTGGTTATACATTGATTATACGAAAACGCATTGGTAACTCGATGTTATAAAACGTGCCTTTGCGTATGATTCAACAAGTAGTAGAACAAGCATATGAGTCGAAGTTTATCTATTCCTTCTTTGATTAGAAGCGATATTTGGGCCCCTCGACGAATTTGTGTTGACCTATGTACCGGGCCCGGTCAGAACTAAATTGATGTGTTCGATTCAGTTCTATGTCAAACAAATCGGAAATCGGGAAACAAACTGCTGGACAATAAGTAAGACATTGTTCCATGTATTTGTCCGGCTGATATCTAGAACAGATGATTATATGATCACTTATCTTAAATGGCGTATCATCATCATCTCAGTTCCGCGAGACCTTGAAAGAGCTACGATTGTTGATCGGTTCCTGAAGTCATTCTTGCAGTTATAGTTATTAGACTTATCCAAGTGGGAGACTGTTGGATTAGGTGTCTAAGTTCATAACTATTTATGGAATGTACTTGACCCGGTTGACATGGTCCATTTGGGTTGCATGGCATTGCAACACTTGGATAGACTAAATGAGAGAAAGGACACTTATGGTTTATTAATATATTATAAGTTCTAATATATTAATAATATTATTTAATTAGTTTTGATCTAGAATTAATTTGGTGATCAAAAGGAGACTAATTAAATATATGGGGTTGATTGTGTAAATCATCCATTCTTTTATAGTGGGCTAATGATCCATGGTTTATTGAATTGGGCTAAAACCCATAAGGTGCTCCATGGATAGTCCACGGAGGTTATGAACCCATGGATCATGGAATATGAAAAGCCATGTCAATTAGGGTTTACATGTTGTAACCCTACTTGTGACACAACTATAAAAGGACCCCATGGGCTACCAAAATCGGCACTATGTGTAGAACAAGAGGGCTAGCCGATTTTGAGTGATAGTGTATTTCTCTCAAAGTTATTCCAAGAGTTGTGGTGTTGTGTGAAACATTTGAGGCATCACATTTGAGGTGCTAGGCTCACAAGGTTCTCAAGGAATCCAAGCAACAAGAAAGGTATGTTCTCCTACTAGATTTTATGTTTCAAAGTTCCCCATGCCATGCTAGTTAGGTTAAGAACCTTGGAAAATCAAATTTGCATGTATCTTAGTAAAACATAGATCCAAGGTTTCTAGTGTTGCATGTATACCTTAGGAGTGTTAGAATGCTCAAAACCCTTCAATTCCTACATGTCTTTGGCTGCAGGTGCTTTATCAAAAACAACCGTGATCAACTTGTCACACCCCGATCCTTGTCGGAATCGATCGAGGCGTGATATATTGTTCAAAGTCTCATTACAACTATGTTATAATATGATTAGATTCAATTAAGTACTAAGTATGCAAACAAGATCCACAACATACAAATACAAATCCAAATATGAACAACATTTATTACATCAAATTTAAATAGTCTTGTGGATTTCTAAGGCACAACCTATTTTTCATCAACTTCATTCTTCAAATCTGCATCATGGGTAAAAACAGGTCAACTACGAGAGTTGGTGAGTAATCTAATTTTAGTAGAGAAAATTGTGAAGTTGAAACCTTTATAATTGGAAATTTGTTTTCTTTTGAAGTCGGCAAACAATTGTATTTGAGATAACGGTTTATAAATCAAAAATTGATTAACAAATGATAACAACAACAATAAGTCCTCACCCTATATATACATATGTATATATATATATATATATATATATATATATATATATATATATATATAAATATATATAGGATGGAGCATCTAATCATCATACACACTCAACCACGTGCGATCAATCACCTTAGCGTCCCAAGGCGGGGTGGTCAACCCAATAGCGCTATTATTGTCCATAACGTACCTCAAGAATACGGGCATAGTCATGGAGATTAGACTAAAAATGGTAATGCACTACAAGTACATGTAGCGTAAACAAACAATAGTTATACAATTAATGATTCACGTATAAATGTCCCAACAATGTCTCAATTGTGATAAAACAATAAAATGAAGTTGGAATATATTAGAACCACATGATACACCCCAAAAGTATTGAAAATTATAAAGTATGGGGTAGATTACTCACTTTAGTCCCAAAATGAAATGCGTGTGTCGTACGATAGACGATTCGGGTCAAAATGGCGTAGAACCTAATATAATTAATAGTTTTGGTTTAGGAACTGCTAAACAAGAATGGAGTATTAATACAAATAATTAGACACGTATTCTTATATTAGATGAATTAACAATAATTCATTTTGATTATAATATTAAGGTATTTATTTGTTAAATGAATTTTAAATTGAATTACTTACTTTGCATAATTAATTTATATTTTCAATTTAGGCCAGATTTTAATAATTTCTTATTAAAATAATACCTTGCCCAATTATAATTATTTACAGATTTTAACAATTATTTATATGAAATAATCATTAAAATGCATTTTTTACATGCTTAAATACTTAGGAAAATAGTTTTAAATAGTAAACAGTATTGAAAAATTATGAAATTATTAGAAAATCATTATTTCATACAATATGAATTACTGTAAAATTTGTATATTTTTCTGAACTGTTTTAGTATTTATTTAATATTTTAATGATTAAACAACACAAAATTCGGGAAAAATAGTAAATGATTCTCAAAAAATCTGTAAAATTAACCATAGTTTTATAACATGATGTAGAGCTCAGTGTATAAGTTTCAGATATTTGTGACTAGGGGAAGTATTTTTTATATATTTCATTATTAATTAATCAATAAAATCATAAATAATAGTAAACAGTAATATAAATGCATGAAACTTCATATATCATGTTTAATCAGTATACATGTCATCCCAGAATTTTCTCAGAATTTATTGAATGCAACAAGTATTTTATGTGAATTATTGCCCTACTTTATTGAAATAATTATGATAATTCAATAAAAAAAAAGTTATTTTCTGAAAATTTCCAGAACTTCTTATTTTATTGATGGTATTCTGAGAAAAATCAGGTTTATGAAAAAAATGAGTTTTAGATATTTTGGTGGATTTAATTTGTTTCTTGTATGAATTTGAAACTTTTAACAACATACCTTGATGAATGCTTCAAGAGGGATGAAGATTTGAGTATAATAGATTGTTCTTGGATGGAATATGAGTATTCTTGGAGGAAATTTCGAGATTGAGAGTGAGAGAAAGAATAGAGAAGGTTTAAGTGGTGAAGAGAATAATGTGTTGGGAGAAAAATGAAAGGAAAGTGGATGGGAGGTGTGAGTGGGAGACCATGGGAATAATCTTTTTGCTTTTGGTGGTCTTCATAATTTCCCACTAACACAAGCATCTTTTACATAATTAATATAAGAGTTTTATAAAATTTAAAGTAAAGTTTATAAAAATAGTGTTTTATAAAATTTAATGTAAAGTTTATAAAAATGGAGTTTTATAAAAGATAGGTTATGATTTGATTATAACAATCTACTTTGATTTGAAGTTTAATTATAGCATTCAAGTTTGATTCTTTTAATTTAATTAGAGCATTATACTTTGATTTGATTTTAATATGGTATCATAATTGTATTTGATTATAGTTATAACGTTGTACTATACTATGTTGCTATTAACGTCAATTTATATCGTAGTGTATGGGTTTTGATCCTATTAGCGTCAAGTAATCTTGAGTAGGGTTTGAATGAGATTGAGAGAGGTTTCGTTTGTGATCTTTTTGAGTGTCCGGCTTCGCAACGCAAGGTCCATAGACCCCGTTAAGCCATGATTTAGTGTCCTACACAATCCCGATGATTGTGCAATAGTGTTTTATCGCTTTGGTTCATTGTTTAGCACTGTTAAGGCTAAGGAAAATCAAACACATGAACTTTCCAAATGATGTTTTCTCATTAAAATAGTGAATTGTACAGTGATTACATAACGTAAACCCTATCATACAAGGGTTAATGGAGTTGACCGGTTTGACTAGTTGACTTTGTTTGACTTTGACTTGACCGAAATTTGATGGTTGTCACATCATCCCCTCGTTAGAGGGAATTTCGTCCCGAAATTTGCATTTTGATTGGGACTTCAAGAGTTTGGAAAAAGATGTGGAAAACTTTGCATAGTACAAGAAATTGATTATGGTGAGGAACAACCCTCCTGATGTCACATGACGACCTTGGAAATTTCTTATTGTAACTTGAACTGAGTCAATTTAAAAGGAGTTTATTGTTTTGGGATGATAGAGTATTCTATGTGTGCTTTTATACTCCCTGTTTTATCCTTGGTATTACCACTATGAATATTTTATAACGTAGTTAGCGAGTTCCATCATTACGAATGTTTCAACAAATTTTGACGAAATTTGCATTATAAGTCCTACTAGTTCTTTTATAGTCGATTGGCGTAAACTAGTCGTATATCACACATTCTAAGTCCATAGAATCTTAATGATATATGACCATAACGTTTACAATAGCCATCATAGATTCCAGGGGCGTAGTATTATTGGGGCCAGGAGTAGGAATTGTAGTTCAAAATAAAATTGTTATAAGCCTGCTATCTTCAAACTTGGGCTTTGGCCCCTCCCGATTCCTAATCAGAATGGTCCAATACTCTTGCCCGATCCAAGTCGAGAGTTGATTCATGTGGCTTGAGCTTAGGCTTGGGTCTTAGAGAAAGAGGCAATGCGTCAGGCTGGCTTCACAGAGCTGCAAAAACTCTTCTCTCTCGACAGTGGATAGATAGCATGCCTCGGCTCTTCAGGCCCACATTGCCTACTGGGCCAACTCAAATGAACATCCACTTTGTTACCCCACTTGGGTTATAGGCAAGTGTTACCAAGCCCGGTATCAAGAAATCAAAATCGATTCATCCCTATTTGCCCAATTCGCTGCCTATCTCGCCTGCTGTTCGTTTCTCGCTGTCTCGCCAAGTCAGTCGCCTGGTCTCACTCTCTCCAATCGCCATCGCCTAATGCCCAAATCCCTATTCACACTTCACAGAAATCAGGTATGTAATCCCGAGACCCATATCCTGTTCAGCTGTTCTTTCTTTTCTGATTGTAAGATTGTTGATTGTTGGTGTTGGCGTATTGCACTGCTGCTGCTGTTTTCAGTCAATCCGTTGCCTATTTATGCGTTACTACTGTCTTACTGAGTTTCTTTTTAATTTGGCTGTCATTTGTGATTTGGCGATTTTCCAATTTGATTTATAAGTTATGAACTTATAGATTTGGTTATTGTTAAATGAGTTATTGGTTATTGTTCAAATTTTGATTTTGATTTTGAATTTTTTTTTTGTTAATTTCAGTTTATAATATTTTCGGCCCCCCTCCCCCAAGTTAATTGTTCAAGCTCCGCTACTGATAGATTCACTGGTAAAAACCCTGAGTTTTTACATAGATGATAAGACTTATTTGGGTTTTGCCGTGTTCCCAAGATTCATGGTTTATAGACTTGAATAGATGCTAGTTTTAGAAATAAAAAGAAATTTAGAATTTAAATGTCGATGTTAGATGCTTGTACTGATATTTAAGGGGTTAAAAAAATAAAGTTTTATTAGTTACCTATAGCGACACTCAAGTCATAATTTGCATGTGTGAAGACTTGGAGTACTTTCTAATGAAAAGTGTGCTACTGGGGAAATTCGAAACTGGTACGTAGCTTCAAAGTCAAGAATATGCAGTAGGCATGTGATGCATTAAATGCATGAGGCACAAAAGTCCTAATTTGCAGCAACATATACGTATATGTGTGTGAATTGAAGAAGAAGGTTACGGCTCAAAGACCATTCATTTCCTCTTTATTTTTTATTTATTACTCCTCCCACTTACCTTATATAAATCATCACAGAAGAAGGTAACGGCTCAAAGACCATTCATTTCCTCTTTATTTGTTATTCGTTACTTCTCCCACTTCCCTTATATAAATCAGCACATTCTTACCGCGACTCTTTAACTTCTCCCTCACAAATGAATCCGCCTGCAGATCATCAAAACCCCATAGATGACCTCGATCGGTTTCAGTACTTTGATCATCAGGATCTGTTCAGGTATATATAAATGTCACTCATTACACCATCTTTCGCATAGAAAAGTGATTTTGTTTATATTGATCAAAACATGGTTTGATTTTTGCAGTGGTGACCTGCTCAACCATCAGGATTTCGAGTTGTCGGAAAAATCGCATGAAGTGCTCGATCAGAATGTTTCCACAGTACTTAACAAAGATCAAAACATCATTTCTAGAAATGAGTTTCATGATCTTGATCCCCTTGAAGACCCCCTTGAAGATATCAGCTTATGGGATTGTTGGGAGGATGGTAATTTACCATTGGTTAGTTTCAGTGAAGATTGTAAATCCGGTGGTGAGGCTATAGGTAGTTCTAGTGCTGCCACCACTGATCACGGTGACCGGAAGGTGGCAAATAGATTGAGACCATTGGAGTTTGAAGAGATATCGAAGTATTTTGAGATGCCGATAATCATGGCAGCAAAGGAACTAGGGATAGGGTCAACATTGTTGAAGAAAAGATGCAGAGAGCTAAACATAAACAGATGGCCTCATAGAAAACTTAAGAGCCTTCAATCCCTCATTCAAAATGCCAAGGTAAACTACGATAATAACCTTCTATACATTACTCATGCATGTATGCATGCACTTGGTAACCAAAGTAGTTTTGGTATTTTCTAAAATTTTAATTATTAGTTTCTTTATAACCTAAACATAGGCCCTAGGCATATGCCACATCGAATCAATTGTTTTACTACGATTTCTGATTTATATTTACATAAACTTAACTCATTGTAAATTTTATGAACTCACACGAAAAATATATTGCATCTACCTAAAAAAATAGGAGTTGGGATTAAAGGAGGAGGTAGAGACGTTAGCAGGGCACAAGAAGATGATGGAGAAATTGCCAGGTATGGAATTGACAGAAAGAACAAAGAAGCTTAGGCAAGCTTGCTTCAAAGCTATTTATAAGAAGAGAGGACTTAACAATCCTTAGTCCTTACCTTTTCTTTTAGCCATTTTGTTATAATCAGTGGATTTTAATCTACATTGTATGTGTTTTTCTCTTGATAGATTGATACCTTTTTTAGTTTCATTGTGTTTGTCTATTGATTTTTTATGCAGAAAATTTTGTATAATTTGGGTATTATAGTTTGTATTATGTATTTAGCTATATTCTAGATTGCCGACACGACTACGCTGACGACTTTATACCAGAGGTCTATATAAATAGACTTATGAATTTAGTAGGAATAACTTGATTATAATCTTGTGATTTGTTCCATGTCTGATCCACTCCTAAGATTCACTCGACATGCCCCCAGTTATGTGTAATTAAAATTTTATTAGACTGTTGATCCTAATGAGTCTACCCTAAGTCCACAACCAAACAAGGAACATGTCAACTATGAGAAACACACATATGGACTTGTGAGTTATTTGTAAATTGATTAGGGAAATAAAGTTTTTTTTTTTTTTTTTTTTTTTTTTTTTTTTTTTTAGACATTGTTGGGTAAAATAATTGTAAAACACTTGTTGGGCCATGGTTAGGAGTGTTGGGCACCTTTTGGGCTTTCCATGGTTACTAAATGTGAAACATGTAGCACTTGTGTGGGCCCCCACAAAACTAAGTTTTCACATTTCTTTCCCACTTCTAGGCCCATTAGGGAACTTAATAGTCCAATGAGTTGGCCATTTTGGAGTGTATCCTTTCGGATACGTTTGATAAGGTCGGGTATTTTGATGGCTCAAAAGTAATGTGAATGACGCGTTTTGGCCTATAGGTTTGGGAACTCTCGCCTTTGGTCCCCAGATAAGCAAACTGGTCCCTCGGTTGATTGGGATGTATACGAATGCTTACCTAGTCAGGACTTTCGGGCTACCGGCACCTCCCCCTTCCAGTTACTATGCGTCCATTACTATGATCCTACCCAACTAGAGTGGATGACTTTGAATTTCCTATGAGCTCTAAGGAATACATATATGTATATACATTTTGTTAAACAACTTGAGTATGTGTGTGATTTTCAGAGAAAGTGGAGAATATTCACAAGTGTATGCACACATATAAGTGTCAGGAGTAATATGTATGCACATAAGGGAGCAATTAACACACAAAGGTATTCCTAGGATTTTCTAAGTGCGAATTGCATACAGTTGTGTGTGCATTTTATAAACTAGCATACGAGAGGACCCTAGAGGCTATAGACTAGGTCAAGGCAATTAACCTAATTCCCTATAGTCAAGGGCTCTGATACCAATCTGTCACACCCCGATCCTTGTCGGAATCGATCGAGGCGTAATATATTGTTCAAAGTCTCATTACAACTATGTTATAATATGATTAGATTCAATTAAGTACTAAGTATGCAAACAAGATCCACAACATACAAATACAAATCCAAATATGAACAACATTTATTACATCAAATTTAAATAGTCTTGTGGATTTCTAAGGCACAACCTATTTTTCATCAACTTCATTCTTCAAATCTGCATCATGGGTAAAAACAGGTCAACTACGAGAGTTGGTGAGTAATCTAATTTTAGTAGAGAAAATTGTGAAGTTGAAACCTTTATAATTGGAAATTTGTTTTCTTTTGAAGTCGGCAAACAATTGTATTTGAGATAACGGTTTATAAATCAAAAATTGATTAACAAATGATAACAACAACAATAAGTCCTCACCCTATATATACATATGTATATATATATATATATATATATATAAATATATATAGGATGGAGCATCTAATCATCATACACACTCAACCACGTGCGATCAATCACCTTAGCGTCCCAAGGCGGGGTGGTCAACCCAATAGCGCTATTATTGTCCATAACGTACCTCAAGAATACGGGCATAGTCATGGAGATTAGACTAAAAATGGTAATGCACTACAAGTACATGTAGCGTAAACAAACAATAGTTATACAATTAATGATTCACGTATAAATGTCCCAACAATGTCTCAATTGTGATAAAACAATAAAATGAAGTTGGAATATATTAGAACCACATGATACACCCCAAAAGTATTGAAAATTATAAAGTATGGGGTAGATTACTCACTTTAGTCCCAAAATGAAATGCGTGTGTCGTACGATAGACGATTCGGGTCAAAATGGCGTAGAACCTAATATAATTAATAGTTTTGGTTTAGGAACTGCTAAACAAGAATGAAGTATTAATACAAATAATTAGACACGTATTCTTATATTAGATGAATTAACAATAATTCATTTTGATTATAATATTAAGGTATTTATTTGTTAAATGAATTTTAAATTGAATTACTTACTTTGCATAATTAATTTATATTTTCAATTTAGGCCAGATTTTAATAATTTCTTATTAAAATAATACCTTGCCCAATTATAATTATTTACAGATTTTAACAATTATTTATATGAAATAATCATTAAAATGCATTTTTTACATGCTTAAATACTTAGGAAAATAGTTTTAAATAGTAAACAGTATTGAAAAATTATGAAATTATTAGAAAATCATTATTTCATACAATATGAATTACTGTAAAATTTGTATATTTTTCTGAACTGTTTTAGTATTTATTTAATATTTTAATGATTAAACAACACAAAATTCAGGAAAAATAGTAAATGATTCTCAAAAAATCTATAAAATTAACCATAGTTTTATAACATGATGTAGAGCTCAGTGTATAAGTTTCAGATATTTGTGACTAGGGGAAGTATTTTTATATATTTCATTATTAATTAATCAATAAAATCATAAATAATAGTAAACAGTAATATAAATGCATGAAACTTCATATATCATGTTTAATCAGTATACATGTCATCCCAGAATTTTCTCAGAATTTATTGAATGCAACAAGTGTTTTATGTGAATTATTGCCCTACTTTATTGAAATAATTATGATAATTCAATAAAAAAAAGTTATTTTCTGAAAATTTCCAGAACTTCTTATTTTATTGATGGTATTCTGAGAAAAATCAGGTTTATGAAAAAAATGAGTTTTAGATATTTTGGTGGATTTAATTTGTTTCTTGTATGAATTTGAAACTTTTAACAACATACCTTGATGAATGCTTCAAGAGGGATGAAGATTTGAGTATAATAGATTGTTCTTGGATGGAATATGAGTATTCTTGGAGGAAATTTCGAGATTGAGAGTGAGAGAAAGAATAGAGAAGGTTTAAGTGGTGAAGAGAATAATGTGTTGGGAGAAAAATGAAAGGAAAGTGGATGGGAGGTGTGAGTGGGAGACCATGGGAATAATCTTTTTGCTTTTGGTGGTCTTCATAATTTCCCACTAACACAAGCATCTTTTACATAATTAATATAAGAGTTTTATAAAATTTAAAGTAAAGTTTATAAAAATAGTGTTTTATAAAATTTAATGTAAAGTTTATAAAAATGGAGTTTTATAAAAGATAGGTTATGATTTGATTATAACAATCTACTTTGATTTGAAGTTTAATTATAGCATTCAAGTTTGATTCTTTTAATTTAATTAGAGCATTATACTTTGATTTGATTTTAATATGGTATCATAATTGTATTTGATTATAGTTATAACGTTGTACTATACTATGTTGCTATTAACGTCAATTTATATCGTAGTGTATGGGTTTTGATCCTATTAGCGTCAAGTAATCTTGAGTAGGGTTTGAATGAGATTGAGAGAGGTTTCGTTTGTGATCTTTTTGAGTGTCCGGCTTCGCAACGCAAGGTCCATAGACCCCGTTAAGCCATGATTTAGTGTCCTACACAATCCCGATGATTGTGCAATAGTGTTTTATCGCTTTGGTTCATTGTTTAGCACTGTTAAGGCTAAGGAAAATCAAACACATGAACTTTCCAAATGATGTTTTCTCATTAAAATAGTGAATTGTACAGTGATTACATAACGTAAACCCTATCATACAAGGGTTAATGGAGTTGACCGGTTTGACTAGTTGACTTTGTTTGACTTTGACTTGACCGAAATTTGATGGTTGTCACACAACTCATGAAGTTTCAACCCAAATCTGATGAAGCGATATTCTTGGGATACTCAACCAAATCCAAAGCATACGAGATTTGAATTGTCAGACTCGTGTTCTTGAAGAAAGATTTGATGTGACCTTCGATGACAACTATGTTCGGAATTCTGGCCCAACTAATGTCACAACCCACATCATGGAGCCCGATGATCCATCTCCAGGATGTCCGAATTCTCAAATTATCCATGAAGTCGACTTTAAAACCCTGTTTGTACCATCAGAAACAACTCTTGATTCGGAATCTCGATCAGGATCGTCCTCATCAACTGCCACTCTAATTTCCCAAAATCTAAATCCCACTTTTCCTCCATTTGATTCCTTTCTGATTCAACCTTCACATGTTGAGGGGGAGAATGGTCTTCCATCTCTTGAATCAAATGTTGAAGGATTCCAAGATGCAGCAGATCAATTCACCGTATTCGATCCTATCCGAACAATAACGAAGGAGATGCCAATTTCTTTGACTTTCCGAACGAAGACGACATAGATATATCCGGTTCAAAAGTTTAGGGAGAGCGTAATCCTCAAAATCAAACTGCTCAGGGGGAGCAACATAACCCCATTGTTGATGTCGGATCGTCCGCTGCACAAGATCTTCCGAGATTACATATCTGGACAAAGGATCATCCTCCAAACCAGGTGATCGGAAATCTGAACACTGGTGTTCAAACTCGTTTTGCTACTAACATCCAAAACGAATGTCATTTCTCGGCATTTATCTGAACGGTTGAACCAAAATCCATCAAGGAAGCATTAGAACATGCTGACTGGATTACAACCATACAAGAAGAGTTAGCAGAATTTGATAGAAATGAAGTGTGGACTCTCATCCCTCCTCCTCAGGATCACCCTATTGTTGGTACGAGATGGGTTTTCCTAAACAAGCTAGACAACGCTGGAGTTATTATCTGAAAGAAAGCAAGATTGGTGGCTAAAGGATTCACTCAGATTGAAGGACTTGATTATGACGAGACCTTTTCTCCTGTTGCTCATCTTGAAGCCATCAAAATATTTCTTGCTTATGTAGCTCACAAAGGCTTTAAGTTTTACCAAATGGATGTTAAAAGTGCTTTTCTTAATGGCGAAGTAGATATTGAAGTGTATCTCCAACAGCCCCCCGGTTTTGTAAATCTTTCTTATCCAAACTACTGCTACAAACTCCGAAAAGTTGTTTATGGCCTCAAGCAAGCTCTTCGCGCCTGGTACGAGACTCTCACCTAATTTATCATGCGTTCTAGTTTTCAAAGAGGAATTCTCGATCCTACGCTATTCCAAAGATCAAATGGAAAACACCTCATGTTAGTCCAAATCTACATTGAAGATATCATTTTTGGATCAACAGATTCATTAATAATTGCTGATTTTGCCAAGTTAATGGTTAGTCGATTCCAAATGAGCATGCATCATGAATTAAGTTTCTTCCTCGAACTCCAAGTAAAGGAAACCAACAGAGGAATCTTTATTCACCAAGAAAAATAAATTTCTGAGCTTCTCAAGATATATTCAATGGACACATGTGCCTCTACAAAGGTTCCTATGGGTTTTAGATACAAGATCTTCTCGGACCCATCTGGTGTTGCTGTCGATGAAAAGAAGTATAGGGGAATGATTGGATTGCTACTCTACTTAATAGCAAGTCATCTGGACATCATGTTCTCTACATGCCCGTGTGCCAGATTTCAAGTCAATCCAAAGATGTCTCATCTTTTGACGGTTAAGCAAATATTCCAAAAGCTCAAAGGTGCAAAGAGTCTCGGAATCTGGTATCCATCAAATGAGAGTTTGCTCCTTCAAGCATACTCCGATTCCAACTATGGCGCTCTTCAATTGGACAGAAAAATCACCTCTGGAGGTTGTCAATTTTTGGGTGGAATATTGGTTAGTTGGTCATCTAATAAACAGAATTGCATTGCTCTTCCAACAGTCGAAGCGGAATACATTGATGTTGCTAGTTGCACTTCTCAAGTTCTTTGGATGAAATCTCAGTTATTGGACTATGGTTATTGATTTCAACAAATTCGAATCTATTATGATTATCAAAGTGCCACTACAATCTCTCACAATCCAATTCAGCACTTCATGACGAAGCATGCCGATATTCGGTACCATTTTATTAAATATCATGTTTTAAAAGGAAACATTGAACTTATTTTTGTTGCATCTGACGATGAAATTGCTGATGTATTTACTAAGGCATTAGACAAAACCAAATTCAATGGGTTTCTGAACAAAATGGGTATAATGTTGCCTGATCCTCAATTCTTCCAAGAGGCTTGTACTCTCTGATGGAAACACCAGAAAGTGAATTAATTCCAAAGTCAAAATCTTTTTCATCTCAAAATCATTTCCTCTCGGAATAAATAGGATCATTTTACGTGTTTTTTTTGTCTAACCTCTTCTTCTTGTTTTAAGTTGTACATCTTTCGTCATCTATTGAAGTTCATGACCAATATAGTTAATTGGTATTTTGCTTTGATCTCGCCTCATAATCTATCTCAAAAGTGTGTTATGAAGTTCACCTCCGAATTCAAGTCCAAAATGGTAATGTGCATTCACCTCTTACCTCTGTCTGAGCTCTGACTCTTCATGTCTCGGAATCTCAAATCTGTGTAAAAAATGTCCTCTAAGATCTTCATGCATTTTACCTCTGATATTCAGTCTGTAACTGTGCCCTCTCGAACTCTATATCATGTACAAGTGTTGTGTTCATTTTCTCCTCGAAGCATCTTATGACACTCAATCTCGAAATTTCTTTGTTCCGAGACCATCCGTTTGAAGAGAAGTTCAAAGGTTTTTCATTAAAAAAAAATTTCCGAAATGGTTTCTTAAATGACTTAACAGTTACTTTTTTAAATGATTATCTTTAATTCCTAAATAATCGCGGTTTTTGCACACGTCTCGATAAAGTGTACATAAACTCAAACTAAAATGATGGTTTTCATTTTTGCACGTATTGCCATCGCATCTTTCGTCCTTGTAGGTCAAACACATGGCAATTTTGGAAACACATTTAATGCGATCCGTTTTCCAATCAGGTGTAATCATTAAAGTTTTTCATAACCCGACCCAGATATCCAAACTATATAAAGATTTCAAACCCTAACTGTTCCTTTTTACGCTCTATTCTCCTTTTTCTCCAACATTCTCTCTGCAACCTATTCTTCGAGCTATCATACCTACAATAATGGCATCTTCTCAAAATGACCCAAAAATTCCAAACACAGTCTCAAAGAAGAAATCCTTGAAAGGTTCTGCTTCATCTTCATCAACAGAACCAGTCTTCCGCGAAACCACCCAACTCTTCTCACTGGATCCTATGGATTATGACGAATCCATTCGAGTGATGATTGAGTTCATATCACGCCATCCCATCGCCATTCCTCTCACTAAAACCCCAAATCCCGAAATACCTCTACGAATCCTTCACACTGCCTTCGAGTGGATCAACATGCGAGATGGAGTTCTGACAACAAAAATCATAGGTGATCGAATTGCTCCGGTGTCAAAGCAAACTTTCCTCAAGGATATTGGAATCCCAGAAAACGCCAAGGATTTTACAGTGCAAGAACCAACGAATGAAGAGTTCCAGACATTCCTTAACGAAATTGGGTATATAGACGATTTTAAAGCCAAGAAGTTCAAGAAATCAGCCGTTCCTGGCCTTTGGACTGTATTGATGCACCTCATTCAACGAGGTCTTTCAGGAAAACATGGCGGTACTGATACAATGAGAAAATATTGTCTCTATGTTGTTTACATCATCTACACATGAAGGAACAATGCCGTCGATCTAACCGAGGTCCTATGGCAAGACTTTTGGAAGTTTGCCATTAAGAGAAAGCCACAAGAGATTTCAAGAGAGACAAGATCCAATTCCGATCAACACAGAACCGAAAGCGGAGTTTCTCTCCTTTAGAGCTATTAGGAAATATAGACTTCCGAAAAAATCCTTTTTCGGACCCACTCGTAGACTGCCACAACACATGTTGGACACTTTTCCATCCGATTCTTTGTTGAAACAAAAAGTGACCCTCTTCAGCTATAAGGAACCGCATACTTCTACACTTGGTGATATCGCAGAGAAGCTACTACCGGAGACCTGTTTGTGAAAGTTGAAGTACCGCAGACTTGAAGACCAACCGCAGAGTGAAGATTTGCATGAAGATAGTTTAGTTTACTTTAACTGACGCTGCTTGTTTATATTGTAATATCCGGTGAACCATTCATGGTCACCGTAGTCAGTTACTTTAGATTATTTTACTATTTCTTTGTAACTTTAGGGACTCTATAAATAGAGCATCCCTCTTCATGTACTCTTACCACTTCCAGAACTCTTATTTGAAATACAAGATTGTTCATCTCTCTATCTATTAACTTAACTGATAAACCGAGTCCCTCTTCACTTTAGTTGATCACACTTACTAAGGGGCTGTTTGGCAGGATCTGAATTTTTAAGAGGTCTGAATTTTTAAGATCTGAATTTTAAAATGTTGTTTGGTTGGATCATCTGAATTGTTGTGCTCAATGATAAAAATGACCGTTTTACCCTTATATGTTCTTTTTTTGCTGAATTCAATGTTTTTATGTATAAAATAACTAAAACAATCATGTTGATTATCCCAAACAGCTTCAATCCTAACAAGGCTACATGATAGTTCCATCAGTACTACTATGCAAGAGCACCAACAAGAAATACTGCCAACAACATCGTCACGATCAACATATCTTCCCAACCTCACAACCAGTTCCAATCTACATCCATGTTGCATGTTATGATCCTCCAATGATCAAAAGTTGTTGATGCCATGGAATACCCTCTTTCTCCTGAATCTTTGCTTTCACATAACCAATTGTATCCGAGTTTTTCACCTTCATTGGGATTGGTCTTCCCTACAAAGTCTCAACATCAATATGTTTATAAAGACCATTATTTAGCAACCTCATAAGTAGATTTCACCAAATAAACACAAAATCATCAAAGTTCAGCAACAGAATTTAGCTATAGATAAACATATATTTCAGAAAGCTAGACCAATATACTCTAAAGCTACTGCTTTCTCAATCAAAATACAACTAGTGACCTGATATTCTCAGCAGCTACCATACAACTAATACCCTAAAATTTTATATCTACTCTAAATAAGAATGGCTTTCCAAGCATCACACTTTTCATTGGATTCAGTTCCTGGAGCTGATACCGGGTAGCACAACTTGATTTCAGAAAAAATAGCAAGAGAAGGAGAGATCATTTGATTTTAGAATTTCAAGGCAATTGATAACTATACACATCTGATTTCAGTTAAAAGAAAAAGAAAAAATGAAGCAACACATCTGATTACATAGTGAAAGAGATTACATAGAAAGAGAAAGAGAGAAGCCAAAGAATTTACCTGCAGAAGTCATCGTAGGTGCAGACGATGTCGCTGTGGCGCAGCTGTCGGAGAGGACGCCGGAAACAGAGCTGGAGGCAGAGAGGACGCCGACGACTGCGATGGCCAGGAGGGAAGAAAACTTCCGCAGATCGGGGCGGAGGTTTGCTGTGTGCGGCGATGATAAAGAAAAGTAGAGACGTGATTTTGAAACGAAAAGAAAAGAGCGAGACCTACGAGGGCAGCGACCATCTTTTTATTTTTTCAGATGTGGATTAAACTCTTAATTTTTAAGAGGCATTTATCAAATTCAGAGGGGTTTAATAAGAGGGTACCAAACAAGCCACATCTGAATTTTTAAGAGGTTACCTCTTAAATTTTCAATTAAGAGCTAAACAAACAGGGCCTAACTTGTGTTTGCATGCAAACCTCGTTATGAATCAACTTGGTGTCTACTTGATATAACTTGTTGCTATTTTTTCCTTTATATTTCTGCAATCTAACTCTTCTAACTTATTATTTTTGAGCTAACAAGATCCTTCGAGATTAACTTATTATTCCGCATCATATAATCTTGTGACTAACGTTTGTTCAAGTTTTTCTCTCAACAATTGGTATCAGAGCCAAAGTGGTTGATTTTTAAACGAAAATATGATTTTAGAAAGCCTTCTATACCACTAAAGCTTATTCTTAAAAAATAAAAAAACAAGGAAATATGGCACAAGCTTCTTCATTGAACATTTCCAACAGTGTTGGAGGCTCGAACAACGCACCAATACTTGTTGCAAGTGAATACCACCATTAGTCTCAGAGAATGGAAATGTATCTTAAGAGACTCGGTAGAGATGTATGGAGGTTTGTGGAGGAAGGACCCCATGTCCTTGTTCTCGCTCCCGTTCAAGCAAATGGTGCTCAGGAAAGACTAGGTGGAGCTCAGTCAGCCTTGAACCGACCAACAAATAATGATCTTGACAAAATGGAGAAAGACGCCACAGCCTTTTATGAAATCTCATGTGGTATTGCTCCAGATAATTTCGACATTATCATCAATTGCAAGTATGCCAAGGAGATTTGGGATGTGCTCAAGAATCTTTACCAGGGGTCAGAACAAGCTCAAGACAAGAAACTTACAACAACTCTCAAGGAGTTTACCAACTTTAAAGCCTTACCTGGTGAAAGCCTTGATGACTCTTTCAAGAGATTCAACCTTATCATCACCAAACTTTCAAATGCTGGCATTATACGAAGAAACCATGAAACAAACCTAAAGTTCCTAAATGGTCTGGGTAGACATTGGACTATTGTTGAGATGATAGTCCAAGGAGATAGAAAGATCCATACTCTCTCACTGTTCAAGCTATACGGTGAACTTCAAGCCCAAGAATCGACGGTGTTAAAGGATTATGTAGATATGGGTGGACCACTTGCTTGGATGGCTCAAACTCCACAGTTTAAAACTCCTTAGTACACATATCCCACAGAATCATCATATTAACACTCATATGCCAACTCACCGCAATCCTGTCTGAAGGAACGCCATACAATACTTCTACATGTTGTTGTTGGCTCATTGATGTACCTCACTGCTAGTCGACGAGACATTGTGTTTGCTACGGGTTTATGTGCCAGATATTAATCATATACCAAAATATCCCACTTGACCGCAGTCAAGCAGATCTTCAGATATCTAAAAGGGAGTAAAGCCTTTGGTATTTGGTACCCTGCGGGCAACGACTTCAGTCTTCAAGCTTTTACAGACGTTGATCATGCCGGATGCAGACTCGAACAAAAGAGCACTTCGGATGGATGTCAGTTTTTGGGTGGAAGATTAGTTAGTTGGTCTTCAAGAAAACAAAACTATGTTTCATTGTCTATTGTAGAGGCAGAATATGTGGCCGCAGCCAGTTGTTGCTACCAAGTCCTTTGGATGAAGACACAACCTTTGGACTACGGGTACATGATGCTGCGGGTGCCCATCTATTGTGATTCGGAGATTGCTATATGGATTTCTCATAATCCTATTCATCACTCGAAGACGAAACACATAGAGCTACTGTACCATTTCCTCAAAGACCACATCCTCAAAGGTAACATCGAACTTATTTTTGTGTCAACTCATGAAGAAATAGCTGATGTTTTCACTAAAGAACTCGAGTCCACAAAACTGAATGGATTTTTTGAAATGTTAGGGATGATGAACCCTAACCCACAGTTCTTCTTGAAAGGATAGGTACCGCATACCTCAATTGGTCTCTGGGTGTGAATAAATTGCTTCTTTTCTTTTCAAAACAAAACTCTTGAAGCAATTTATCCACTGAAGTCTGTTTCTAGAATAACTGATATAGTATACACTTCATAATTGCTCCTCGGTATACCATGTATACTGAAGTCACTTATGATCTATATTCTCTACGGGTCACCTTATTTCTTTTATTTCTAACCTTCATGATCTAGTTTGTCTTTCAGCTACCGCATACACATTACATGCTACCGCAGGTGCATTAAATGAACCCACAATCATCACTTCAAAAATGCCTTAAATGATATTGTGTGCTACTTAATGAAATTAAAAACATTCTTCAAACATTAATTTTGTCGCACATGATATCTCAGTCTCTTTTCAAATGACTTTCCTCGTCAGGCCTATTTTTGGATAAAAATAAAGAAAAACGATTTGCCTTCTGAAAAATCTTTTTGCAAATCCTTTCCAATCACATCACGCAACCGTTAGGGTCTAATCCGTTCCACTTCCCCATTTTTCACAACGGATAAACCATTTTGCACCCCACGTTTAACCGGCGTGTCATCATGGGCCTGTCAATTATTAAATGCTCATCTTTTCCTGGAAATTAGTTACTTTTGATTTATTTTAATTATATCTGATAATGGTAAAAACCCAAGGGTTTTTAACTTTAACAACTGATTAAATTAATACCAATTTTTTTTTTGAAATCCGAAGGTATAAAAAACCCCTTTTCTTCCCAAGAGAGCTTTTACGCTTTCTGAACTCACAAACGATCTTCATTTCTTTAACCTCTGGCAAAAACCATTTTCGAGCAAGTTCTTCAAATTGTTTTCTGCAACAATGGTGAAGTCAGGCATTTCAAAGAAACAATCCAAAGCTTCAGGATCAGCGCAACCAACTGGGTCAGAATCGAAAATCAAGGACCTAACTCCTTCGATTGCAGCCAGCAATTACAGAGGAATTTTTGAAGATCATGCATCCTACAATGAAGCAATCAAACTGATGATCAAGTTTCTTCCATCCCATTCTCTTTATGGAGCTTTCAATTCATTCATAGAAGTCGTACCACGAGAGGTTCTTTTCAAATGTGCTTTCTCTACTTTCAAACCTAGCAATAATCTTCAAGAAGTTCATCTGAATTTCATTACGACTCTTTGGTGGTTCTGACCAAAGAAAAATTCCTTTCTGCAATCAATTTGAGGGTTCCTCCATCGACAAAGCTTTATTCTCCAAGCACAACTGATGTGTTTACTGCACTTTACCAAATAGGGTATCAAGCTAAACTCAAAGGAGTAGGGGAATTCAAGAAAAGCAGGTTTCCTACTGTTTGGCAATTTGTTTGTCATTTCGTGATTAGGTGTCTCTCAGGCAGAACAGGAGGGACGGATAACATGGAAAAACAAATTTTGGACATAGTGTGGAAAAACAAACAATAGTTATACAATTAATGATTCACGTATAAATGTCCCAACAATGTCTCAATTGTGATAAAACAATAAAATGAAGTTGGAATATATTAGAACCACATGATACACCCCAAAAGTATTGAAAATTATAAAGTATGGGGTAGATTACTCACTTTAGTCCCAAAATGAAATGCGTGTGTCGTACGATAGACGATTCGGGTCAAAATGGCGTAGAACCTAATATAATTAATAGTTTTGGTTTAGGAACTGCTAAACAAGAATGGAGTATTAATACAAATAATTAGACACGTATTCTTATATTAGATGAATTAACAATAATTCATTTTGATTATAATATTAAGGTATTTATTTGTTAAATGAATTTTAAATTGAATTACTTACTTTGCATAATTAATTTATATTTTCAATTTAGGCCAGATTTTAATAATTTCTTATTAAAATAATACCTTGCCCAATTATAATTATTTACAGATTTTAACAATTATTTATATGAAATAATCATTAAAATGCATTTTTTACATGCTTAAATACTTAGGAAAATAGTTTTAAATAGTAAACAGTATTGAAAAATTATGAAATTATTAGAAAATCATTATTTCATACAATATGAATTACTGTAAAATTTGTATATTTTTCTGAACTGTTTTAGTATTTATTTAATATTTTAATGATTAAACAACACAAAATTCAGGAAAAATAGTAAATGATTCTCAAAAAATCTGTAAAATTAACCATAGTTTTATAACATGATGTAGAGCTCAGTGTATAAGTTTCAGATATTTGTGACTAGGGGAAGTATTTTTTATATATTTCATTATTAATTAATCAATAAAATCATAAATAATAGTAAATAGTAATATAAATGCATGAAACTTCATATATCATGTTTAATCAGTATACATGTCATCCCAGAATTTTCTCAGAATTTATTGAATGCAACAAGTATTTTATGTGAATTATTGCCCTACTTTATTGAAATAATTATGATAATTCAATAAAAAAAAGTTATTTTCTGAAAATTTCCAGAACTTCTTATTTTATTGATGGTATTCTGAGAAAAATCAGGTTTATGAAAAAAATGAGTTTTAGATATTTTGGTGGATTTAATTTGTTTCTTGTATGAATTTGAAACTTTTAACAACATACCTTGATGAATGCTTCAAGAGGGATGAAGATTTGAGTATAATAGATTGTTCTTGGATGGAATATGAGTATTCTTGGAGGAAATTTCGAGATTGAGAGTGAGAGAAAGAATAGAGAAGGTTTAAGTGGTGAAGAGAATAATGTGTTGGGAGAAAAATGAAAGGAAAGTGGATGGGAGGTGTGAGTGGGAGACCATGGGAATAATCTTTTTGCTTTTGGTGGTCTTCATAATTTCCCACTAACACAAGCATCTTTTACATAATTAATATAAGAGTTTTATAAAATTTAAAGTAAAGTTTATAAAAATAGTGTTTTATAAAATTTAATGTAAAGTTTATAAAAATGGAGTTTTATAAAAGATAGGTTATGATTTGATTATAACAATCTACTTTGATTTGAAGTTTAATTATAGCATTCAAGTTTGATTCTTTTAATTTAATTAGAGCATTATACTTTGATTTGATTTTAATATGGTATCATAATTGTATTTGATTATAGTTATAACGTTGTACTATACTATGTTGCTATTAACGTCAATTTATATCGTAGTGTATGGGTTTTGATCCTATTAGCGTCAAGTAATCTTGAGTAGGGTTTGAATGAGATTGAGAGAGGTTTCGTTTGTGATCTTTTTGAGTGTCCGGCTTCGCAACGCAAGGTCCATAGACCTCGTTAAGCCATGATTTAGTGTCCTACACAATCCCGATGATTGTGCAATAGTGTTTTATCGCTTTGGTTCATTGTTTAGCACTGTTAAGGCTAAGGAAAATCAAACACATGAACTTTCCAAATGATGTTTTCTCATTAAAATAGTGAATTGTACAGTGATTACATAACGTAAACCCTATCATACAAGGGTTAATGGAGTTGACCGGTTTGACTAGTTGACTTTGTTTGACTTTGACTTGACCGAAATTTGATGGTTGTCACATCATCCCCTCGTTAGAGGGAATTTCGTCCCGAAATTTGCATTTTGATTGGGACTTCAAGAGTTTGGAAAAAGATGTGGAAAACTTTGCATAGTACAAGAAATTGATTATGGTGAGGAACAACCCTCCTGATGTCACATGACGACCTTGGAAATTTCTTATTGTAACTTGAACTGAGTCAATTTAAAAGGAGTTTATTGTTTTGGGATGATAGAGTATTCTATGTGTGCTTTTATACTCCCTGTTTTATCCTTGGTATTACCACTATGAATATTTTATAACGTAGTTAGCGAGTTCCATCATTACGAATGTTTCAACAAATTTTGACGAAATTTGCATTATAAGTCCTACTAGTTCTTTTATAGTCGATTGGCGTAAACTAGTCGTATATCACACATTCTAAGTCCATAGAATCTTAATGATATATGACCATAACGTTTACAATAGCCATCATAGATTCCAGGGGCGTAGTATTATTGGGGCCAGGAGTAGGAATTGTAGTTCAAAATAAAATTGTTATAAGCCTGCTATCTTCAAACTTGGGCTTTGGCCCCTCCCGATTCCTAATCAGAATGGTCCAATACTCTTGCCCGATCCAAGTCGAGAGTTGATTCATGTGGCTTGAGCTTAGGCTTGGGTCTTAGAGAAAGAGGCAATGCGTCAGGCTGGCTTCACAGAGCTGCAAAAACTCTTCTCTCTCGACAGTGGATAGATAGCATGCCTCGGCTCTTCAGGCCCACATTGCCTACTGGGCCAACTCAAATGAACATCCACTTTGTTACCCCACTTGGGTTATAGGCAAGTGTTACCAAGCCCGGTATCAAGAAATCAAAATCGATTCATCCCTATTTGCCCAATTCGCTGCCTATCTCGCCTGCTGTTCGTTTCTCGCTGTCTCGCCAAGTCAGTCGCCTGGTCTCACTCTCTCCAATCGCCATCGCCTAATGCCCAAATCCCTATTCACACTTCACAGAAATCAGGTATGTAATCCCGAGACCCATATCCTGTTCAGCTGTTCTTTCTTTTCTGATTGTAAGATTGTTGATTGTTGGTGTTGGCGTATTGCACTGCTGCTGCTGTTTTCAGTCAATCCGTTGCCTATTTATGCGTTACTACTGTCTTACTGAGTTTCTTTTTAATTTGGCTGTCATTTGTGATTTGGCGATTTTCCAATTTGATTTATAAGTTATGAACTTATAGATTTGGTTATTGTTAAATGAGTTATTGGTTATTGTTCAAATTTTGATTTTGATTTTGAATTTTTTTTTTGTTAATTTCAGTTTATAATATTTTCGGCCCCCCTCCCCCAAGTTAATTGTTCAAGCTCCGCTACTGATAGATTCACTGGTAAAAACCCTGAGTTTTTACATAGATGATAAGACTTATTTGGGTTTTGCCGTGTTCCCAAGATTCATGGTTTATAGACTTGAATAGATGCTAGTTTTAGAAATAAAAAGAAATTTAGAATTTAAATGTCGATGTTAGATGCTTGTACTGATATTTAAGGGGTTAAAAAAATAAAGTTTTATTAGTTACCTATAGCGACACTCAAGTCATAATTTGCATGTGTGAAGACTTGGAGTACTTTCTAATGAAAAGTGTGCTACTGGGGAAATTCGAAACTGGTACGTAGCTTCAAAGTCAAGAATATGCAGTAGGCATGTGATGCATTAAATGCATGAGGCACAAAAGTCCTAATTTGCAGCAACATATACGTATATGTGTGTGAATTGAAGAAGAAGGTTACGGCTCAAAGACCATTCATTTCCTCTTTATTTTTTATTTATTACTCCTCCCACTTACCTTATATAAATCATCACAGAAGAAGGTAACGGCTCAAAGACCATTCATTTCCTCTTTATTTGTTATTCGTTACTTCTCCCACTTCCCTTATATAAATCAGCACATTCTTACCGCGACTCTTTAACTTCTCCCTCACAAATGAATCCGCCTGCAGATCATCAAAACCCCATAGATGACCTCGATCGGTTTCAGTACTTTGATCATCAGGATCTGTTCAGGTATATATAAATGTCACTCATTACACCATCTTTCGCATAGAAAAGTGATTTTGTTTATATTGATCAAAACATGGTTTGATTTTTGCAGTGGTGACCTGCTCAACCATCAGGATTTCGAGTTGTCGGAAAAATCGCATGAAGTGCTCGATCAGAATGTTTCCACAGTACTTAACAAAGATCAAAACATCATTTCTAGAAATGAGTTTCATGATCTTGATCCCCTTGAAGACCCCCTTGAAGATATCAGCTTATGGGATTGTTGGGAGGATGGTAATTTACCATTGGTTAGTTTCAGTGAAGATTGTAAATCCGGTGGTGAGGCTATAGGTAGTTCTAGTGCTGCCACCACTGATCACGGTGACCGGAAGGTGGCAAATAGATTGAGACCATTGGAGTTTGAAGAGATATCGAAGTATTTTGAGATGCCGATAATCATGGCAGCAAAGGAACTAGGGATAGGGTCAACATTGTTGAAGAAAAGATGCAGAGAGCTAAACATAAACAGATGGCCTCATAGAAAACTTAAGAGCCTTCAATCCCTCATTCAAAATGCCAAGGTAAACTACGACAATAACCTTCTATACATTACTCATGCATGTATGCATGCACTTGGTAACCAAAGTAGTTTTGGTATTTTCTAAAATTTTAATTATTAGTTTCTTTATAACCTAAACATAGGCCCTAGGCATATGCCACATCGAATCAATTGTTTTACTACGATTTCTGATTTATATTTACATAAACTTAACTCATTGTAAATTTTATGAACTCACACGAAAAATATATTGCATCTACCTAAAAAAATAGGAGTTGGGATTAAAGGAGGAGGTAGAGACGTTAGCAGGGCACAAGAAGATGATGGAGAAATTGCCAGGTATGGAATTGACAGAAAGAACAAAGAAGCTTAGGCAAGCTTGCTTCAAAGCTATTTATAAGAAGAGAGGACTTAACAATCCTTAGTCCTTACCTTTTCTTTTAGCCATTTTGTTATAATTAGTGGATTTTAATCTACATTGTATGTGTTTTTCTCTTGATAGATTGATACCTTTTTTAGTTTCATTGTGTTTGTCTATTGATTTTTTATGCAGAAAATTTTGTATAATTTGGGTATTATAGTTTGTATTATGTATTTAGCTATATTCTAGATTGCCGAAACGACTACGCTGACGACTTTATACCAGAGGTCTATATAAATAGACTTATGAATTTAGTAGGAATAACTTGATTATAATCTTGTGATTTGTTCCATGTCTGATCCACTCCTAAGATTCACTCGACATGCCCCCAGTTATGTGTAATTAAAATTTTATTAGACTGTTGATCCTAATGAGTCTACCCTAAGTCCACAACCAAACAAGGAACATGTCAACTATGAGAAACACACATATGGACTTGTGAGTTATTTGTAAATTGATTAGGGAAATAAAGTTTTTTTTTTTTTTTTTTTTTTTTTTAGACATTGTTGGGTAAAATAATTGTAAAACACTTGTTGGGCCATGGTTAGGAGTGTTGGGCACCTTTTGGGCTTTCCATGGTTACTAAATGTGAAACATGTAGCACTTGTGTGGGCCCCCACAAAACTAAGTTTTCACATTTCTTTCCCACTTCTAGGCCCATTAGGGAACTTAATAGTCCAATGAGTTGGCCATTTTGGAGTGTATCCTTTCGGATACGTTTGATAAGGTCGGGTATTTTGATGGCTCAAAAGTAATGTGAATGACGCGTTTTGGCCTATAGGTTTGGGAACTCTCGCCTTTGGTCCCCAGATAAGCAAACTGGTCCCTCGGTTGATTGGGATGTATACGAATGCTTACCTAGTCAGGACTTTCGGGCTACCGGCACCTCCCCCTTCCAGTTACTATGCGTCCATTACTATGATCCTACCCAACTAGAGTGGATGACTTTGAATTTCCTATGAGCTCTAAGGAATACATATATGTATATACATTTTGTTAAACAACTTGAGTATGTGTGTGATTTTCAGAGAAAGTGGAGAATATTCACAAGTGTATGCACACATATAAGTGTCAGGAGTAATATGTATGCACATAAGGGAGCAATTAACACACAAAGGTATTCCTAGGATTTTCTAAGTGCGAATTGCATACAGTTGTGTGTGCATTTTATAAACTAGCATACGAGAGGACCCTAGAGGCTATAGACTAGGTCAAGGCAATTAACCTAATTCCCTATAGTCAAGGGCTCTGATACCAATCTGTCACACCCCGATCCTTGTCGGAATCGATCGAGGCGTGATATATTGTTCAAAGTCTCATTACAACTATGTTATAATATGATTAGATTCAATTAAGTACTAAGTATGCAAACAAGATCCACAACATACAAATACAAATCCAAATATGAACAACATTTATTACATCAAATTTAAATAGTCTTGTGGATTTCTAAGGCACAACCTATTTTTCATCAACTTCATTCTTCAAATCTGCATCATGGGTAAAAACAGGTCAACTACGAGAGTTGGTGAGTAATCTAATTTTAGTAGAGAAAATTGTGAAGTTGAAACCTTTATAATTGGAAATTTGTTTTCTTTTGAAGTCGGCAAACAATTGTATTTGAGATAACGGTTTATAAATCAAAAATTGATTAACAAATGATAACAACAACAATAAGTCCTCACCCTATATATACATATGTATATATATATATATATATATATAAATATATATAGGATGGAGCATCTAATCATCATACACACTCAACCACGTGCGATCAATCACCTTAGCGTCCCAAGGCGGGGTGGTCAACCCAATAGCGCTATTATTGTCCATAACGTACCTCAAGAATACGGGCATAGTCATGGAGATTAGACTAAAAATGGTAATGCACTACAAGTACATGTAGCGTAAACAAACAATAGTTATACAATTAATGATTCACGTATAAATGTCCCAACAATGTCTCAATTGTGATAAAACAATAAAATGAAGTTGGAATATATTAGAACCACATGATACACCCCAAAAGTATTGAAAATTATAAAGTATGGGGTAGATTACTCACTTTAGTCCCAAAATGAAATGCGTGTGTCGTACGATAGACGATTCGGGTCAAAATGGCGTAGAACCTAATATAATTAATAGTTTTGGTTTAGGAACTGCTAAACAAGAATGAAGTATTAATACAAATAATTAGACACGTATTCTTATATTAGATGAATTAACAATAATTCATTTTGATTATAATATTAAGGTATTTATTTGTTAAATGAATTTTAAATTGAATTACTTACTTTGCATAATTAATTTATATTTTCAATTTAGGCCAGATTTTAATAATTTCTTATTAAAATAATACCTTGCCCAATTATAATTATTTACAGATTTTAACAATTATTTATATGAAATAATCATTAAAATGCATTTTTTACATGCTTAAATACTTAGGAAAATAGTTTTAAATAGTAAACAGTATTGAAAAATTATGAAATTATTAGAAAATCATTATTTCATACAATATGAATTACTGTAAAATTTGTATATTTTTCTGAACTGTTTTAGTATTTATTTAATATTTTAATGATTAAACAACACAAAATTCGGGAAAAATAGTAAATGATTCTCAAAAAATCTGTAAAATTAACCATAGTTTTATAACATGATGTAGAGCTCAGTGTATAAGTTTCAGATATTTGTGACTAGGGGAAGTATTTTTTATATATTTCATTATTAATTAATCAATAAAATCATAAATAATAGTAAACAGTAATATAAATGCATGAAACTTCATATATCATGTTTAATCAGTATACATGTCATCCCAGAATTTTCTCAGAATTTATTGAATGCAACAAGTATTTTATGTGAATTATTGCCCTACTTTATTGAAATAATTATGATAATTCAATAAAAAAAAGTTATTTTCTGAAAATTTCCAGAACTTCTTATTTTATTGATGGTATTCTGAGAAAAATCAGGTTTATGAAAAAAATGAGTTTTAGATATTTTGGTGGATTTAATTTGTTTCTTGTATGAATTTGAAACTTTTAACAACATACCTTGATGAATGCTTCAAGAGGGATGAAGATTTGAGTATAATAGATTGTTCTTGGATGGAATATGAGTATTCTTGGAGGAAATTTCGAGATTGAGAGTGAGAGAAAGAATAGAGAAGGTTTAAGTGGTGAAGAGAATAATGTGTTGGGAGAAAAATGAAAGGAAAGTGGATGGGAGGTGTGAGTGGGAGACCATGGGAATAATCTTTTTGCTTTTGGTGGTCTTCATAATTTCCCACTAACACAAGCATCTTTTACATAATTAATATAAGAGTTTTATAAAATTTAAAGTAAAGTTTATAAAAATAGTGTTTTATAAAATTTAATGTAAAGTTTATAAAAATGGAGTTTTATAAAAGATAGGTTATGATTTGATTATAACAATCTACTTTGATTTGAAGTTTAATTATAGCATTCAAGTTTGATTCTTTTAATTTAATTAGAGCATTATACTTTGATTTGATTTTAATATGGTATCATAATTGTATTTGATTATAGTTATAACGTTGTACTATACTATGTTGCTATTAACGTCAATTTATATCGTAGTGTATGGGTTTTGATCCTATTAGCGTCAAGTAATCTTGAGTAGGGTTTGAATGAGATTGAGAGAGGTTTCGTTTGTGATCTTTTTGAGTGTCCGGCTTCGCAACGCAAGGTCCATAGACCCCGTTAAGCCATGATTTAGTGTCCTACACAATCCCGATGATTGTGCAATAGTGTTTTATCGCTTTGGTTCATTGTTTAGCACTGTTAAGGCTAAGGAAAATCAAACACATGAACTTTCCAAATGATGTTTTCTCATTAAAATAGTGAATTGTACAGTGATTACATAACGTAAACCCTATCATACAAGGGTTAATGGAGTTGACCGGTTTGACTAGTTGACTTTGTTTGACTTTGACTTGACCGAAATTTGATGGTTGTCACACAACTCATGAAGTTTCAACCCAAATCTGATGAAGCGATATTCTTGGGATACTCAACCAAATCCAAAGCATACGAGATTTGAATTGTCAGACTCGTGTTCTTGAAGAAAGATTTGATGTGACCTTCGATGACAACTATGTTCGGAATTCTGGCCCAACTAATGTCACAACCCACATCATGGAGCCCGATGATCCATCTCCAGGATGTCCGAATTCTCAAATTATCCATGAAGTCGACTTTAAAACCCTGTTTGTACCATCAGAAACAACTCTTGATTCGGAATCTCGATCAGGATCGTCCTCATCAACTGCCACTCTAATTTCCCAAAATCTAAATCCCACTTTTCCTCCATTTGATTCCTTTCTGATTCAACCTTCACATGTTGAGGGGGAGAATGGTCTTCCATCTCTTGAATCAAATGTTGAAGGATTCCAAGATGCAGCAGATCAATTCACCGTATTCGATCCTATCCGAACAATAACGAAGGAGATGCCAATTTCTTTGACTTTCCGAACGAAGACGACATAGATATATCCGGTTCAAAAGTTTAGGGAGAGCGTAATCCTCAAAATCAAACTGCTCAGGGGGAGCAACATAACCCCATTGTTGATGTCGGATCGTCCGCTGCACAAGATCTTCCGAGATTACATATCTGGACAAAGGATCATCCTCCAAACCAGGTGATCGGAAATCTGAACACTGGTGTTCAAACTCGTTTTGCTACTAACATCCAAAACGAATGTCATTTCTCGGCATTTATCTGAACGGTTGAACCAAAATCCATCAAGGAAGCATTAGAACATGCTGACTGGATTACAACCATACAAGAAGAGTTAGCAGAATTTGATAGAAATGAAGTGTGGACTCTCATCCCTCCTCCTCAGGATCACCCTATTGTTGGTACGAGATGGGTTTTCCTAAACAAGCTAGACAACGCTGGAGTTATTATCTGAAAGAAAGCAAGATTGGTGGCTAAAGGATTCACTCAGATTGAAGGACTTGATTATGACGAGACCTTTTCTCCTGTTGCTCATCTTGAAGCCATCAAAATATTTCTTGCTTATGTAGCTCACAAAGGCTTTAAGTTTTACCAAATGGATGTTAAAAGTGCTTTTCTTAATGGCGAAGTAGATATTGAAGTGTATCTCCAACAGCCCCCCGGTTTTGTAAATCTTTCTTATACAAACTACTGCTACAAACTCCGAAAAGTTGTTTATGGCCTCAAGCAAGCTCTTCGCGCCTGGTACGAGACTCTCACCTAATTTATCATGCGTTCTAGTTTTCAAAGAGGAATTCTCGATCCTACGCTATTCCAAAGATTAAATGGAAAACACCTCATGTTAGTCCAAATCTACATTGAAGATATCATTTTTGGATCAACAGATTCATTAATAATTGCTGATTTTGCCAAGTTAATGGTTAGTCGATTCCAAATGAGCATGCATCATGAATTAAGTTTCTTCCTCGAACTCCAAGTAAAGGAAACCAACAGAGGAATCTTTATTCACCAAGAAAAATAAATTTCTGAGCTTCTCAAGATATATTCAATGGACACATGTGCCTCTACAAAGGTTCCTATGGGTTTTAGATACAAGATCTTCTCGGACCCATCTGGTGTTGCTGTCGATGAAAAGAAGTATAGGGGAATGATTGGATTGCTACTCTACTTAATAGCAAGTCATCTGGACATCATGTTCTCTACATGCCCGTGTGCCAGATTTCAAGTCAATCCAAAGATGTCTCATCTTTTGGCGGTTAAGCAAATATTCCAAAAGCTCAAAGGTGCAAAGAGTCTCGGAATCTGGTATCCATCAAATGAGAGTTTGCTCCTTCAAGCATACTCCGATTCCAACTATGGCGCTCTTCAATTGGACAGAAAAATCACCTCTGGAGGTTGTCAATTTTTGGGTGGAATATTGGTTAGTTGGTCATCTAATAAACAGAATTGCATTGCTCTTCCAACAGTCGAAGCGGAATACATTGATGTTGCTAGTTGCACTTCTCAAGTTCTTTGGATGAAATCTCAGTTATTGGACTATGGTTATTGATTTCAACAAATTCGAATCTATTATGATTATCAAAGTGCCACTGCAATCTCTCACAATCCAATTCAGCACTTCATGACGAAGCATGCCGATATTCGGTACCATTTTATTAAATATCATGTTTTAAAAGGAAACATTGAACTTATTTTTGTTGCATCTGACGATGAAATTGCTGATGTATTTACTAAGGCATTAGACAAAACCAAATTCAATGGGTTTCTGAACAAAATGGGTATAATGTTGTCTGATCCTCAATTCTTCCAAGAGGCTTGTACTCTCTGATGGAAACACCAGAAAGTGAATTAATTCCAAAGTCAAAATCTTTTTCATCTCAAAATCATTTCCTCTCGGAATAAATAGGATCATTTTACGTGTTTTTTTTGTCTAACCTCTTCTTCTTGTTTTAAGTTGTACATCTTTCGTCATCTATTGAAGTTCATGACCAATATAGTTAATTGGTATTTTGCTTTGATCTCGCCTCATAATCTATCTCAAAAGTGTGTTATGAAGTTCACCTCCGAATTCAAGTCCAAAATGGTAATGTGCATTCACCTCTTACCTCTGTCTGAGCTCTGACTCTTCATGTCTCGGAATCTCAAATCTGTGTAAAAAATGTCCTCTAAGATCTTCATGCATTTTACCTCTGATATTCAGTCTGTAACTGTGCCCTCTCGAACTCTATATCATGTACAAGTGTTGTGTTCATTTTCTCCTCGAAGCATCTTATGACACTCAATCTCGAAATTTCTTTGTTCCGAGACCATCCGTTTGAAGAGAAGTTCAAAGGTTTTTCATTAAAAAAAAATTTCCGAAATGGTTTCTTAAATGACTTAACAGTTACTTTTTTAAATGATTATCTTTAATTCCTAAATAATCGCGGTTTTTGCACACGTCTCGATAAAGTGTACATAAACTCAAACTAAAATGATGGTTTTCATTTTTGCACGTATTGCCATCGCATCTTTCGTCCTTGTAGGTCAAACACATGGCAATTTTGGAAACACATTTAATGCGATCCGTTTTCCAATCAGGTGTAATCATTAAAGTTTTTCATAACCCGACCCAGATATCCAAACTATATAAAGATTTCAAACCCTAACTGTTCCTTTTTACGCTCTATTCTCCTTTTTCTCCAACATTCTCTCTGCAACCTATTCTTCGAGCTATCATACCTACAATAATGGCATCTTCTCAAAATGACCCAAAAATTCCAAACACAGTCTCAAAGAAGAAATCCTTGAAAGGTTCTGCTTCATCTTCATCAACAGAACCAGTCTTCCGCGAAACCACCCAACTCTTCTCACTCGATCCTATGGATTATGACGAATCCATTCGAGTGATGATTGAGTTCATATCACGCCATCCCATCGCCATTCCTCTCACTAAAACCCCAAATCCCGAAATACCTCTACGAATCCTTCACACTGCCTTCGAGTGGATCAACATGCGAGATGGAGTTCTGACAACAAAAATCATAGGTGATCGAATTGCTCCGGTGTCAAAGCAAACTTTCCTCAAGGATATTGGAATCCCAGAAAACGCCAAGGATTTTACAGTGCAAGAACCAACGAATGAAGAGTTCCAGACATTCCTTAACGAAATTGGGTATATAGACGATTTTAAAGCCAAGAAGTTCAAGAAATCAGCCGTTCCTGGCCTTTGGACTGTATTGATGCACCTCATTCAACGAGGTCTTTCAGGAAAACATGGCGGTACTGATACAATGAGAAAATATTGTCTCTATGTTGTTTACATCATCTACACATGAAGGAACAATGCCGTCGATCTAACCGAGGTCCTATGGCAAGACTTTTGGAAGTTTGCCATTAAGAGAAAGCCACAAGAGATTTCAAGAGAGACAAGATCCAATTCCGATCAACACAGAACCGAAAGCGGAGTTTCTCTCCTTTAGAGCTATTAGGAAATATAGACTTCCGAAAAAATCCTTTTTCGGACCCACTCGTAGACTGCCACAACACATGTTGGACACTTTTCCATCCGATTCTTTGTTGAAACAAAAAGTGACCCTCTTCAGCTATAAGGAACCGCATACTTCTACACTTGGTGATATCGCAGAGAAGCTACTACCGGAGACCTGTTTGTGAAAGTTGAAGTACCGCAGACTTGAAGACCAACCGCAGAGTGAAGATTTGCATGAAGATAGTTTAGTTTACTTTAACTGACGCTGCTTGTTTATATTGTAATATCCGGTGAACCATTCATGGTCACCGTAGTCAGTTACTTTAGATTATTTTACTATTTCTTTGTAACTTTAGGGACTCTATAAATAGAGCATCCCTCTTCATGTACTCTTACCACTTCCAGAACTCTTATTTGAAATACAAGATTGTTCATCTCTCTATCTATTAACTTAACTGATAAACCGAGTCCCTCTTCACTTTAGTTGATCACACTTACTAAGGGGCTGTTTGGCAGGATCTGAATTTTTAAGAGGTCTGAATTTTTAAGATCTGAATTTTAAAATGTTGTTTGGTTGGATCATCTGAATTGTTGTGCTCAATGATAAAAATGACCATTTTACCCTTATATGTTCTTTTTTTGCTGAATTCAATGTTTTTATGTATAAAATAACTAAAACAATCATGTTGATTATCCCAAACAGCTTCAATCCTAACAAGGCTACATGATAGTTCCATCAGTACTACTATGCAAGAGCACCAACAAGAAATACTGCCAACAACATCGTCACGATCAACATATCTTCCCAACCTCACAACCAGTTCCAATCTACATCCATGTTGCATGTTATGATCCTCCAATGATCAAAAGTTGTTGATGCCATGGAATACCCTCTTTCTCCTGAATCTTTGCTTTCACATAACCAATTGTATCCGAGTTTTTCACCTTCATTGGGATTGGTCTTCCCTACAAAGTCTCAACATCAATATGTTTATAAAGACCATTATTTAGCAACCTCATAAGTAGATTTCACCAAATAAACACAAAATCATCAAAGTTCAGCAACAGAATTTAGCTATAGATAAACATATATTTCAGAAAGCTAGACCAATATACTCTAAAGCTACTGCTTTCTCAATCAAAATACAACTAGTGACCTGATATTCTCAGCAGCTACCATACAACTAATACCCTAAAATTTTATATCTACTCTAAATAAGAATGGCTTTCCAAGCATCACACTTTTCATTGGATTCAGTTCCTGGAGCTGATACCGGGTAGCACAACTTGATTTCAGAAAAAATAGCAAGAGAAGGAGAGATCATTTGATTTTAGAATTTCAAGGCAATTGATAACTATACACATCTGATTTCAGTTAAAAGAAAAAGAAAAAATGAAGCAACACATCTGATTACATAGTGAAAGAGATTACATAGAAAGAGAAAGAGAGAAGCCAAAGAATTTACCTGCAGAAGTCATCGTAGGTGCAGACGATGTCGCTGTGGCGCAGCTGTCGGAGAGGACGCCGGAAACAGAGCTGGAGGCAGAGAGGACGCCGACGACTGCGATGGCCAGGAGGGAAGAAAACTTCCGCAGATCGGGGCGGAGGTTTGCTGTGTGCGGCGATGATAAAGAAAAGTGGAGACGTGATTTTGAAACGAAAAGAAAAGAGCGAGACCTACGAGGGCAGCGACCATCTTTTTATTTTTTCAGATGTGGATTAAACTCTTAATTTTTAAGAGGCATTTATCAAATTCAGAGGGGTTTAATAAGAGGGTACCAAACAAGCCACATCTGAATTTTTAAGAGGTTACCTCTTAAATTTTCAATTAAGAGCTAAACAAACAGGGCCTAACTTGTGTTTGCATGCAAACCTCGTTATGAATCAACTTGGTGTCTACTTGATATAACTTGTTGCTATTTTTTCCTTTATATTTCTGCAATCTAACTCTTCTAACTTATTATTTTTGAGCTAACAAGATCCTTCGAGATTAACTTATTATTCCGCATCATATAATCTTGTGACTAACGTTTGTTCAAGTTTTTCTCTCAACAATTGGTATCAGAGCCAAAGTGGTTGATTTTTAAACGAAAATATGATTTTAGAAAGCCTTCTATACCACTAAAGCTTATTCTTAAAAAATAAAAAAACAAGGAAATATGGCACAAGCTTCTTCATTGAACATTTCCAACAGTGTTGGAGGCTCGAACAACGCACCAATACTTGTTGCAAGTGAATACCACCATTAGTCTCAGAGAATGGAAATGTATCTTAAGAGACTCGGTAGAGATGTATGGAGGTTTGTGGAGGAAGGACCCCATGTCCTTGTTCTCGCTCCCGTTCAAGCAGATGGTGCTCAGGAAAGACTAGGTGGAGCTCAGTCAGCCTTGAACCGACCAACAAATAATGATCTTGACAAAATGGAGAAAGACGCCACAGCCTTTTATGAAATCTCATGTGGTATTGCTCCAGATAATTTCGACATTATCATCAATTGCAAGTATGCCAAGGAGATTTGGGATGTGCTCAAGAATCTTTACCAGGGGTCAGAACAAGCTCAAGACAAGAAACTTACAACAACTCTCAAGGAGTTTACCAACTTTAAAGCCTTACCTGGTGAAAGCCTTGATGACTCTTTCAAGAGATTCAACCTTATCATCACCAAACTTTCAAATGCTGGCATTATACGAAGCAACCATGAAACAAACCTAAAGTTCCTAAATGGTCTGGGTAGACATTGGACTATTGTTGAGATGATAGTCCAAGGAGATAGAAAGATCCATACTCTCTCACTGTTCAAGCTATACGGTGAACTTCAAGCCCAAGAATCGACGGTGTTAAAGGATTATGTAGATATGGGTGGACCACTTGCTTGGATGGCTCAAACTCCACAGTTTAAAACTCCTTAGTACACATATCCCACAGAATCATCATATTAACACTCATATGCCAACTCACCGCAATCCTGTCTGAAGGAACGCCATACAATACTTCTACATGTTGTTGTTGGCTCATTGATGTACCTCACTGCTAGTCGACGAGACATTGTGTTTGCTACGGGTTTATGTGCCAGATATTAATCATATACCAAAATATCCCACTTGACCGCAGTCAAGCAGATCTTCAGATATCTAAAAGGGAGTAAAGCCTTTGGTATTTGGTACCCTGCGGGCAACGACTTCAGTCTTCAAGCTTTTACAGACGTTGATCATGCCGGATGCAGACTCGAACAAAAGAGCACTTCGGATGGATGTCAGTTTTTGGGTGGAAGATTAGTTAGTTGGTCTTCAAGAAAACAAAACTATGTTTCATTGTCTATTGTAGAGGCAGAATATGTGGCCGCAGCCAGTTGTTGCTACCAAGTCCTTTGGATGAAGACACAACCTTTGGACTACGGGTACATGATGCTGCGGGTGCCCATCTATTGTGATTCGGAGATTGCTATATGGATTTCTCATAATCCTATTCATCACTCGAAGACGAAACACATAGAGCTACTGTACCATTTCGTCAAAGACCACATCCTCAAAGGTAACATCGAACTTATTTTTGTGTCAACTCATGAAGAAATAGCTGATGTTTTCACTAAAGAACTCGAGTCCACAAAACTGAATGGATTTTTTGAAATGTTAGGGATGATGAACCCTAACCCACAGTTCTTCTTGAAAGGATAGGTACCGCATACCTCAATTGGTCTCTGGGTGTGAATAAATTGCTTCTTTTCTTTTCAACACAAAACTCTTGAAGCAATTTATCCACTGAAGTCTGTTTCTAGAATAACTGATATAGTATACACTTCATAATTGCTCCTCGGTATACCATGTATACTGAAGTCACTTATGATCTATATTCTCTACGGGTCACCTTATTTCTTTTATTTCTAACCTTCATGATCTAGTTTGTCTTTCAGCTACCGCATACACATTACATGCTACCGCAGGTGCATTAAATGAACCCACAATCATCACTTCAAAAATGCCTTAAATGATATTGTGTGCTACTTAATGAAATTAAAAACATTCTTCAAACATTAATTTTGTCGCACATGATATCTCAGTCTCTTTTCAAATGACTTTCCTCGTCAGGCCTATTTTTGGATAAAAATAAAGAAAAACGATTTGCCTTCTGAAAAATCTTTTTGCAAATCCTTTCCAATCACATCACGCAACCGTTAGGGTCTAATCCGTTCCACTTCCCCATTTTTCACAACGGATAAACCATTTTGCACCCCACGTTTAACCGGCGTGTCATCATGGGCCTGTCAATTATTAAATGCTCATCTTTTCCTGGAAATTAGTTACTTTTGATTTATTTTAATTATATCTGATAATGGTAAAAACCCAAGGGTTTTTAACTTTAACAACTGATTAAATTAATACCAATTTTTTTTTTGAAATCCGAAGGTATAAAAAACCCCTTTTCTTCCCAAGAGAGCTTTTACGCTTTCTGAACTCACAAACGATCTTCATTTCTTTAACCTCTGGCAAAAACCATTTTCGAGCAAGTTCTTCAAATTGTTTTCTGCAACAATGGTGAAGTCAGGCATTTCAAAGAAACAATCCAAAGCTTCAGGATCAGCGCAACCAACTGGGTCAGAATCGAAAATCAAGGACCTAACTCCTTCGATTGCAGCCAGCAATTACAGAGGAATTTTTGAAGATCATGCATCCTACAATGAAGCAATCAAACTGATGATCAAGTTTCTTCCATCCCATTCTCTTTATGGAGCTTTCAATTCATTCATAGAAGTCGTACCACGAGAGGTTCTTTTCAAATGTGCTTTCTCTACTTTCAAACCTAGCAATAATCTTCAAGAAGTTCATCTGAATTTCATTACGACTCTTTGGTGGTTCTGACCAAAGAAAAATTCCTTTCTGCAATCAATTTGAGGGTTCCTCCATCGACAAAGCTTTATTCTCCAAGCACAACTGATGTGTTTACTGCACTTTACCAAATAGGGTATCAAGCTAAACTCAAAGGAGTAGGGGAATTCAAGAAAAGCAGGTTTCCTACTGTTTGGCAATTTGTTTGTCATTTCGTGATTAGGTGTCTCTCAGGCAGAACAGGAGGGACGGATAACATGGAAAAACAAATTTTGGACATAGTGTGGAGTATCTACACTGGAAATGCAGTCAACTATGGCCAAATCATCTGGGATGATTTTCTGCAATACATCTCCAAGGATACACCAAAGGAAGGCATGGCAGAACTGACGTTTGCAAGGTTTTGGTCACTGTGTCTTATTGATCTACACAAGGATGCTAAACTTAGCATGAGCAATGACACCAACTTATTCTCAGCTCGCGATCTAAAGAGGTACAATCCTTCCAAGGATCAGTCAATTTTTGGTCCCATTCGTAGATTACCAATGTATATTCTTGAGTCCATTGGACTTACTACCCTAGAGGTGGATGACCACATAATGGCAATGAGTGATATTGCCCCAAATTACTCTTCCCCACCAAGACCCAGTCATCCTACCGCAGCCCAGGACCACTATCCAAAACCTACAAAACCTAGTCAGCCTACCGCAGCTCAGGACCTGCAGCCAAAACCCAAAAGGGTTAAATCCCTTTCTAAGATAACACCTATGAATGTTGTCAAGAAGGGATTTGTTCCTTCAAAGAAAAGAAAAGATAAGACCGCAAAGTCTGGTCCTAAAGCTCAACCTTCCATCTCTAAGGTTCATGATTCCCTTGTTAATGTTATCGATGACACTCAAGATGAGCCTTCAGAATCCGCATACATCTTTAGAAGAAAGAAGTTGAAGCTCACCCCAAGTCACAACCATATGCAAACCACAGCCAATGTTGGAGTCTCTCAAAAGACTCCCGCAACCATTCGAGTCACTGGAGACTTACCCGCAAGAACCCCAACTCACAACTCGGATACAAATAGTGTATCTGTTTCATCTCACAATGGAGACAGACCCCCATCTAGAGCCCAAGTGGATCCAGATGTGAACAGTCTCCCTAAGGTCTCTAGGGCTTCACGATTGTACGTCTTTGAACCTGAGGAGTTGAGCTCCATTTTTCTTCGAGTCACACATACACTTGATACACCTGTTGCACCACAGGGCACTTCTTTTTCAGCCCTTTCCAGAACAAAGCTGAGGCCAAACTTGATTTTAGATCAAGGAGACCAAGGAAGCTCTGGAAACCCTATACCTCCTACGTTACTTACAAGCGGTTTAGGCATGGTGAGCACCAACGTGCAAGGATACATGAACTCGATGGATACCTTGGTGCGTAAAGGACTTGACGGATATGCATATGATGACTCTTGGACTCAATACTGTCCAACAACAGAGTATGGGTTAAGAAAATTTGAAGCCTTTAAAAGGGCATTGCAAGCAAGAAAGGCTCAACAGGTACAACTGCAACAACGTAAGGAAGAATCTCTCCAAATTGTAGCTAAATACCGGTCCAAAATGATCAATAATGCCAAAACAGTACACGACATTTTGGCAATTCAGTAATGGATGTCCAAAATGGAAAATACTGTTCAACAAGTTCAAAACATAGAGGATGTTCTTGGTCCTTAAAATCCTCCTCCAAATGATGAATCCCATGACTCAAACGATGATGGAACCAATGTTCGGTCTTGATGATGATAATCTAGACGACATTCAATAGCCTCCTCTTTCAGACGATTTCATTATGGTTATTGATGATGAAGAATTGAGTGGATCTCAACATTCCACTTCAAAGCCTAAACAAAAGAAGAAGAAGAAGAAGAAGAAGATAGCAGTTTCAAGGAAAGAATTTCTCAACCTTCAAGCCAAAGTAGATCAAATCTTGGTTGCAGTCTCTTCCTCCACCCTGCAGAGCACTGAGACTCCAAAACCACAATCACTCATTAACCGTGTTGAAATCCTAGAGACTAGAGAAAGAATGAATGCACAAAGGATTCTTCTACGTATTGAAATGGGTATCAGGGATCTTGACAATCTACGAACCACAGATCACAAAAAATTCTTGTCCAAGGCTGAAGACTTCATCAAGGAAGTAAAGGAGTTGAAGAATGATTTCCAACAAACCCTGCAAACCCAAGGCAACAACTCCAAGCAGCTTGTGGATGAAACCCATACCGCATATGAAACAGGGTTTGCGGTACTCCAAGACACCATCAAGGGATTGAGAAGATCCCTCACTGCAAAACAAACTGTTGAAGAAATTCTCCGCCTCACAAAGGAGATTCATCAACATCTCTTTAGTCTTGTGATCTCCAACACCCAACAAGTGTGTGCTCAAATGAAAAACCATTTTAATGCCACCTTCCAAAAGATTAAAGAATTGAAATAGTGGTTTGAGGAGCAGCTGAAGCCTGCTTCCTCAAAAGGGGGAAGTGAAAGTGATCCAAATAGAGAACCTTCAAAGTCCTAAACCCCCTCAGTTCATCATTCTCAAACTCCTCCACAGGATCAACCTCCTACCGCAAAGCTCATGAAAGAACCAACTCCACGGTCCTCTCTACAAAAGTCTCCACAAATGTCAATTTCTCAATCTTCTCCTCAATAATCAACTTCTCTCATCTCCAAGAATATGGAAGAAGTAATGTCTTCGGATCATTCCGATGACTCTCCGGCCACAGCTCAAAAGCAACGTGAATGGATTGCTGCCATGTTTGCGGATGAAATCTGGAAGGAGCAAGGGTTTGACACCACATTTGATGAAACCCCGATCAATTCATGGGTAAACCCAACCCGTAGAATTCTTGATGCTGACTACACTCCTCATCTCACATACGTAGAACCTCCATCAGACGGCTATTGGGACATTCCAATTTCTCCCAACTCCAAATTCTTCCTAGTCTTTCAATCGCTTGATCTCAGCCTCCCTGATGAAAGAAGACTCCTCATGGAGTTCGAATGGTTGAACCTCTTTCATGCCAAGCATTGTTCCAAGTTTGAGAATATCTGGTCCAATGATAGACCAGACGGGGTGAACAACTACAAAGTTAGAAAATTCATGAAAACTGAATTTTTCCAATACATCCTGACCAGAAGAGGATGTGAATATATCAGAACTAAAGCTGATTTTGTGTGCATGAACCCCAAAGAGATATTTTGGATAGTTAGGGTGTTTCAGATCAAAGCTGAAAAATATCCTAAGATGAAGGTTGCCTTTGAAAGGGGTTGTGAATTCCTAAAGGCATTGGTATGCGACTTTGGAAAGATTGATGTTGAAATACGTCCAATCCTTGCCAACAAGTTCGAGTTTCCTCCCTTTGAGCGTGTGTCCAATTACATTGAAGGATTCCAAGATATGTCCGTTGGTGCAACAAGCTTACCTGAGCTTCGGGTTGTGTAAAAGAAAGCTCAAGATGGTCCCACATAATTCATTCCTGTAACAGCAATCCATCGACTAAAAAACGCAACTGGATATCACTTTGGCTTCAGTGCAAAGGTCAAAGCACACAATTGTTGAAGTCAAGTTCAAAATTTCAAGAAGAATCCAGTGGTTGTTTGAAGTTAGAAAATTTTGGTGGATTATCATCAAGTTCCTGAAAATGAACAAATGAAAGAAATAAGCTGAGAGGTCACCTTAGGGGAAATTATTGAAACAAAAAGTGACCCTCTTCGGCTATAAGGATCCGCATACTTCTGCACTTGCTGATACCACATAGAAGCTACTACTGGAGACCTTTTTATGAACGTTGAAGTACCGCAGACTTGAAGACCAACCACAGAGTGAAGATTTGCATGAAGATAGTTTAGTTTACTTTAACTGACATTGCTTGTTTACATTGTAATATCTGGTGAATCATTCATGGTCGCCGTAGTCAGTTACTTTAGATTATTTTACTATTTCTTTGTAACTTTCGGGACTCTATAAATAGAGCATCCCTCTTCATGTACTCTTACCACTTCCAGAACTCTTATTTGAAATACAAGATCGTTCATCTCTATCTCTATTAACTTAACTAATAAACAGAGTCCCTCTTCACATTAGTTGATCACACTTACTAACTTGTGTTTGCATGCAAACCTCGTTATGAATCAACTTGGTGTCTACTTGATATAACTTGTTTCTATTGATTTCCTTTATATTTCCTCAATCTAACTCTTCTAACTTATTATTGTTGAGCTAACAAGATCCTTTGATATTAACTTATTATTCCGCATCATATTATCTTGTGACTAACGTTTGTTCAAGTTTTTCTGTCAACATTCGTATTTCTTGAAATATCACTTAGAGACTTTGATTGTGTTTGAGCTAACACAGTCTGCCCCAGTCTCTGTTGCACAACCCTCAGATGTGGTCAAACTAGTCTCGACTGGTGGCAAAAAGAAGAAGGAGGCCAAACACAAAACCTCTCCTACGAAAGTTTAAACCAAAAAGAGAACCAAAGTCGGTGCTTCCTCTCAAAAGGAATCACATGATGACATTCTGACTGACTCTGGTCATCCACTTACCCCTCCAGGCCACTCTTTCGAAGTACCCTTCGGAGCTTCAATACCAATTGCACACACACGGGGAGTCACCACATAATCCACCCTTATCTTCCCAAAAAGGTGATGTCGGTGTTGAAAAACGTTCCTTGCACACCCCCCTGGAACACACTCACGATTCATTTCGGAAATCCCTTTTTCTTCAACACAAGCATGATCAGAGCCCCTTGCCCTGGATCCTAAGCTCTCTAAAGCTGGGGTTGTCCCTCCAACTTCAAGAGCCACAATTGGTCTGATACCTGGTTCAGGTAAAGGACGACTAGGTTATAATGACGAAGATTAGGTTGATTTTGTTAACATGGATCAAATAAGACATCCTAAGCTGACTCATTCTTAAGTTGAATCAACTCTCATTTCCATGAGAAATCGAGCCATTCGAAGTAACCAACCATTTGTTGCTCCCACAGACGAAGTAACGGATCAAGAATTTGATACAGGAGAAGCTCATCAAAACCACAATCATCTCGGATGATCCTCTGAAGTCTCCTCGTTTTGATGCCTTTCAACCTTACTCAAGTGAAGAACACTCAACGGAGTTTATGTTCGATGATGACAGCGTTTCCGTTGGCGCTCCTCCACTCTTCTCTTTATTCCATTCACTGTAAAAAGCCTTCTACATCAAGGTCAGTTTTAGGTTTCGTACTAACATCATCTTCATTAGAGCATGTTGATAAAAAAATACAAATAGATGACCAAGTCCAAGAAACTCTTGGAGGTGAAACAAAAACAAATCCTCCCAAAGAAAATCAAACAGAAAATAATCCAACTCCTTCCAAACCTCAAGTCAACAAAAGTGCTGATAAAGACAAGTCTGAGAGTTCTACCTCGGAAACTGGATCATTAGATGAAAACATAGCTGATCCATTTTCCCTATTGGAACTCTGAGACAACATAGATGCAACTGTCTCCAAGGTCGACTCACTCGACAAATCTGTGTCGCAGTTAAACTCTAAGATTGATGACAAGGTCTCCAGCCTAGATTCCAAGCTTGACGTCATTCTCAAGTCTCTGTCCGAGGAAGCAACCTGGGCCCTCGGAAGTAGAAAGGGCAGATCAACTTGATTAGCTAATCTCCCTACGTTTCAAGCACACCTTGGAAGAAGTTGAGCAGAAATACAACACCGTCCTGGATCACTACATCGACACCACATCTACCATGCTCAAAATTCATGAAGATATGATCAGTTCCACCAACAAGCTGATCAAGCAAACCCGTGTTCGACATGAGAAACAGCTCCAGAGGTTGGAGAAGGAAATCAAAAAGAAGGATGAACTTAATATCATCATGCAGCAGGTCCTCATCAAGTTAATCCGAGCTTGTTGGAACACAGTCGACGTTTCGAACAACAAGTTCGATGAAAGGCTTTCCATCCTGGGTAACTTGTTTGATCATCTAAAACCCCAAGCTCACACCGCTGAAGCCTGCGATGCTCTCTCCAAGAAATTCAACATGAGATTCCAGAGAGTATTCGAAATGTTGTCCAAAGTTCAAACCTTAGCTCGACTTGCCTCGGATGTCGGGCCCTTCGAAGAAAGACGGGGAGAAGGACCTAGTCGAAAGGGTCGAAGCATTCAATGGAAACCTGCCTCGCAGCTCAGTCTCTAGGATGAATCTGATGACGATGATATACAGGTTTTTTCCATGGACACTCCATCCGAAGATGATGATGAGGAAGATAAAGAAGATGTTAAGTATATCACCAATGCAGTTGTAGGAATTAAAGCTCCTTAGAAATTTCCAGCTAAAGTTCTTTCAATGGATGACAAAAGGATATGGTCCACTGTTACTTGGCCATCATCCTTGGCATACATTCTTCAAAGAATCCATTAAATGGCCAAAGTCAAGACTAAGCTCACCATCGATGCATTCCCTCTCCAAGAATTATTCCTATTGATGACGGTTCTCCTCTTCGGAAACCTGACGACATTCCAGAAGATCCATCGATTCCTCCTCCTCTAGAGTTCACCATCACTGAAAACATTCAAAAATTCATTTCTGACTTAAACGAGCCACATCAAGACAAAGGGAAGAACCTTGCCTCGGAACCTCACAGCCCTCAAAGGACATTCAGGAAGTCCAAAGGCTCGTCACAAGCTCTAAAAGATAATGCCAATCCAATGTTGGGCATATCCCCACTCTTTCGAGAAGGGATAATTCACGACCAAGACATTTTTCCCTTCATGTACTTTGATCTACCCACGCAAGATTCAGGCCAAATTGATCTCCCAATCTCTCCCTAAGGAAAGTATTACATCAATTTTGCTCCACTCCATCCCAATGATGATCCTCAAACAATCATCATAACTGAGCGAGAGAGACTGAAGACATTCTACTCCGTAAATGCACGACCTCAAAAGGAAGTGTGGTCTCGGAAGAGAATCACAAAGATTGTTGAGTGTGGAAGAATGGTTCAAAGCAAGTTTGACATGAATTGTATGCTATACATATATTACATCAATCGGAACAAAGAAACCACCATCACCATCACGGATGCAGATTTCACTTCCATCAATCTGAATGATATTCTCACGATTGATGCTCACTTCCGAAGTCTCAAAAATGATCAAATGAGCATCACATCATATAGTGCCGCAATGAACTTCCTGAAGGATTATGTAGTTGAGTTCTTCATATCCGATTTCGAGTTTGCGTATCTGTTCGGAACTGAAAATGTTTTGGCAAAGATCAACTATGAACTGCCTAAAGCTCAAATTTTAGAAAAAGGACCTATTGAGGAACCAGAGCTCGGATATGTCTACTTGCAAAAGATAGACCAACCGAAAAGATTTCTTTCGAGTTCTTGCCAAACATCTCGTTCCCTCTAAGATCCTCCAAAAATTCATTGCCAATGCTGCTAAGAGTGATGCTCTGGAGCACGTGAAGAACAGGTTCATCAACCATCTCAAGTGGTACCTGGAAGTCCGATATTGGCTCTACAGAGCTTACCTGTTCATATCAGAAAAAGCTAACTGAGCGGATATGATTGCTAAGTTCACTTAGGGGGAGATTGTTGAAACATGAAAAGTGAACATCTAGCAATTCCAAGCAATCAAGTTTCGATGTCAGCTGAATCCGAGATAAGTTTCGAAGTCAGTATTACACCAGATTTTCTCGAATTCAGAACCATGCTTAGCATGAAAGAGATTCAGGCGTTCAAACTCCATGGGGAGTCTTTTGTCATCCACAAGGCTTGGATCAAAAGATTGGAAGACTGGAAAAAACTTGGAGTTTGGGGAGATTGGAATGTCCCAGTAGCCATCTGATGGAGGTTTAGCATAAGTAAGGATTTGACGATAATCATTATCCAGTAGTCTGCGGGTAGGATTTACCTAAGAATTGACTAACGACTCATCCATCATTGTGTCAAACCCATGAGCTCTCCAAATCTGTTCTGCAAACTTTGCTGCCCTCCAGTCACGTTTTCTTTGAGCCGTGGTTGGTGAGTCATCAGAGTGTTCATATGACATTTCAGGTGCTAGGTTTTTGAAATGAGGAGGAGTTTGTTGTGTAGAGCCTTGAGAAGTTGATTTTTGTGGAGACTTTTACGGTGAAGACCTTGGAGTTGCATTCTTAGGAGAAGATCGGGGAGTTGGTTGTTTGTTGTGCTCTTCGGTAGGAGGAGGTTGAACTTGTGGAGGAGTTTTTTGTTGATGAACTGAAGGAGTCTTAGATTGTTAAGGATCTGGTTCTTGTTCTCTTCTTGGATTGCTTTCACTTCCCCCCTATTGAGGAAGCAACCTCATGTTGCTCCTCAAACCATTGCTTCAACCCATCAATATTTTGAAACGTGTCATTGAAGTGGGTCTTCATTTGTTCATAGACCTGTTGATTATTCGGGATCTCCTTGTTAAAGAGTAGTTGATAAATCTCCTTTGTAAGGCGGAGGATTTCATCAACACTCGAATTTGCAGTGAGTGATCGCCTTGACCCATTGATGGTGTTTTGGAGAACTGCAAGCCCTGATTCGTATGTAGTGTGGGTCTCTTCGACAAGCTATTTGGAGTGACTTGCTTGTTTTTCAAGAGTTTGTTTGAAATCATCCTTCAGTTCAGCTACCTCCTTGACGATTTTTTCAATTGTGGACAAGAACTCCTTATGATCTGCGGTTCTGCGATTATCAAGATCTCGGATTCCCATTTCAATTATGAGGATGATTCTTTGAGAATTCATCCGTTCTCTTGCTTCTAGAATTTCAACACGATCAACAATTGACTGTGGTGCAGGAGTTTCAGTGTTTTGATGTGCTTGAGTAGTTACCGCAACAACAATTTGATCAGCCTTAGCTTGCAAACTGAGAAATTCTTTCCTAGAGACTGTAATTTTCTTCTTCTTTTTTTGTTTTGGCTTGGAGGTGGAGTGTTGAGATCCACTCGATTCTTCATTGTCAAGTACCATTATGTAGTCATCTGAAGGAAGGGGTTGTTGAATATCATCATAGTTGTCATCATCAAGCCCAAACATAGGAGCTGAGCTTATTTCAATTGCAGTACCATCTTCATTTGAGTCATGAGCTTCTTCATTAGGAGGGGGCTTTGAAGGACCAACACCATCCTCCATGTTGTGAACTTTTTGAACCGTGTCTTCCATCGAGGTCATCCATTGCTGAATTTCCATGATGTCATGAACAGTTTTGGCATTGTTGATCATGGAAGCCCAATATTTTGCCACAGGTTGAATGGATTCCTCCTTCTGTTGTTGTTGTTGCACTTGTTGAGCATTTCGTGCCTGTACTACTCTCTTGAATGCTTCAAATTTTCTCATTCCAGACTTGGTAGTTGGACGATAGCGGGTCCAAGAGTCATCTAATGCGTAGCTGTCAAATCCTTGATTCGCCGAGGTGTCCCTCGGGTTAATGGTTCCTAACACATTGGTGCTCCCCATGCCTAGAACACTTTCAAGTAATGGTGGAGGAATAGGATTTCCAGAGCTTCCTCGGTCTCCTTGATCTAGAATCAAGTGTGGCCTCGACTCTGTTCTAGCAAGGGCTGAGAAAGAAGTGCCCTGCGGTGCAACATGTATATCGAGTGTTTGTGTAACCAGAAGAAAAATGGTGCGCAACTCCTCGGGTTCAAATATGTGCATCCTGGATGCCCTGGAGACCTTAGGGTGACTCATCACAATTGGATCCACTTGGGTTCCGATTGGGGGTATTTCTCTATCATGTGATGAAACATATACACTTTCTGTATCTGAGTGGTGAGTTTGGGTTTTAGAGGGTGAGTATGAGGTGACTTGAATGGCTACAGGAGTCTGTTGAGAGACTCCGGTATGTGCCATGGTACGCATTTGGCTACGACTGGGGTTTAACTTTAGTTTTTTCTCCTAAACACGTCTTGGGATTCTGAAATCTCATTCTGGTTTTCGTCAAGAACATTGACAGGAATGTCATGAACTAGAGCTGAAGGGGTAGGCTCTGCGGTTTGAGCTTTTCTTTTCTTTGAAGGAACAACTCCCTTTTTCCACAATGTTCCTGGGAGTTTTCCTTTTGACAATAAGAGACTTGACTCATTTGGGTTTTGGTTGAGGATCTTGGTCTGCGGTAATCTGTGGGTCCTGTGTTGCGGTGGGCTGACTGGGTCTTGACGGGGAAGAGTGATATAGGGCAATATCACTCGTAGCCATTATATGGTCAGCCACCTCTACGGTAGTGAGTCCAATGGAATCTAAGATGTACATGGGTAGTCTACGAATAGGACCAAAAATAGTTTGATCCTTGGAAGCAGTATAACTTTTGAGATCACGGGCTGAGAAAAGATTGGTGTCGTTGCCCATGATGAGTTGAGCATCCTTGTGCAGATCATGTATGCACAATGACCAGATCTTACAAATGTAAGCTCTGTCATATTTTCTTTCGGTTCTTCCTTGGAGATGTATTGCAACAAATCATCCCAGGTGATTTGACCAAAATTGACTGCATTTCCGGTGAAGATGCTCCATATGATTTCCAGTAGCTTGATCCCCATGTTGTCTATCCCTCAAGTTCAGGCTGAGAGACATCTGATCACGAAATGGAAAACTAATTGCCAAACAGCTGGTAACTTATTCTTCTTGAATTCGCCTACACCTTTCAATTTGGTCTGGTACCCCATTTCTTAGAGGGCAGAAAACACGTCATTTGTGCTTGGTGAGTAGAATTTTTTTGAAGACGGAATCCTGAAATTGATGGCAGAAAGAAACTTTTCCTTGGTGAGAACCACCAAAGAATCATCAATGAGGTTTAGATGAACTTCTTGGAGGTTGTTGCTAGGTCGGAATGCTGAAAAGGCACATTTGAAGAGAACCTCAATGGGAACTGCTTTAGTAAAAGAATCAAAAGCATCAAACAGGGGATGAGTGGGAATGAACTTGATCAACAGTTGAATGGCTTCACTGTATGACGGATGATCTTCAAATATTCATCTATAGTTGCTGGAAGAAATCGACGGAGAGAGGTGTCTGATTGTGGATTCTGACCCTGTTGGTCGAGCAGAGCCTGGAGCTTTTGAGTGCTTCTTGGAAATTCCTGACTTCACTATTGTTGTAGATAAAAAAGGTTTGAAGAACTTGCAGAAAGCTTTCTAGCAAGAAGGTGAAGGAGATGAGAGTGTGTCGTAGAGAGTTCAGATAGCGTAAAAGATATCTTGGGAAGAAATGGGGGTTTTTATACCTCTGGATTTCAAAAAGGATTGTAATTAATTTAATGACAGCTGTTAAAGTTAAAAACCCTTGGGCTTTTACCTTTATCATCTAGAAAAAAATAAATCAAAAATAAATTATTTTCGGGAAAAGAGGAGCATTTATGGCGTTGCAGGACCATGATGCTTCGCCGACTGATCGTGGGGTGAGAAATTGTTTTATCCTTTGTGAAAATTGGGGAAGTGGAACGGATTAGACCCCAAACAACCGTGTGACATGACTGGTTGAGAAAAAGGATTTCTTAAGATGATTGTGTTTATGGAAAATCACTTTATTTGTTTTTTATCTGAAAATGGACCTGACTAAGGAACGTCATTTAAAAAAGACTGAAATGTCATGTGCGACAAAAAGAATGTATGAATAATGTTTTTTTAAGGCTCATTTAGTAGCACACGATATCATTTAAAGCGTTTATGAAGTGATGACTGTACTTTCATTCAATACATCTGCGGTAGCATGCAGTGTGACTGAGGTAGTAGTAGCTGAAAACAAACTTGATCATGAGGCTATAAATAAAATAAATAAAAGAGACCCAAAGAATATATAGATCACATGTGATTTCAGTATACAAGGTATACTGAAAAATAAATATGAAGAATATATTAATTTGTTAAAAAGAGCCGCATTGAAGGAAGTGCTTCAAGAGTTTTGTTATAAAAAGAAAAGAATCAGATCATTCACCCTTACAGACCTGAAGTGGGATGCGGTACCTATCATTTCAAAAAGAACTGTGGGTCTGGGTTCATCATTCCAAGCATTTCCAAAAATCCATTTAACTTTGTAGCATCGAGTGCCTTGGTAAAAACATCAGCTATTTCTTCGTGAGTAGGCACAAAAATGAGTTCGATGTTACCTTTGAGGATGTGGTCTTTGATGAAGTGGTACCATAGTTCAATATGCTTCGTCTTTGAGTGATGAATAAGATTATGATAAATCGCTATTGCACTCTCTGAATCACAGTAGATGGGCACCCACAATATCCTATAACTGTAGTCCATAAGTTGAATCTTCATCCAAAGGACTTGTGAACAACAGCTGGCTGCGGCCACATATTCTGCCTCTGCGGTAGACAAAGAAACACAGTTTTATTTCCTTGAAAACCAGCTAACTAATCTTCCTCCTAAGAACTTACATCCACCTGAAGTACTCGTACGATCTAGTCTGCACCCGACATGATCTGCATCTATGAACGCTTGAAGACTGAAGTCATTACCCGCAGGGTACCAGAGGCCCATTGCTTTACTTCCCTTTAGATATATGAGGATTTTCTTGACTGCGGTCAAGTAAGATACTTTAGGGTCAGCTTGGTACCGAGCACATAAACCCGTTGAGGCCGGCTGAAAGTGAGGTACATCAACGATCCAATCATTCCTCGGTATGTTTTGTGATCAACTGACTCTCCGGTAGGGTCAGCTGAGAATTTATATCCAAAGGCCATCGGGACCTTAGCTAAGGAGCAATTGTCCATCGAAAATTTCTTCAACAACTCAGTGGTATATTTTTCTTGATGAATAAATATCCCTTGAGGGACCTGTTTAACCTGAAGTCCTAGAAAGAAATTGATCTCTCTATTCATGCTCATTTGAAACTTGCTTGTCATGAGCCTTGCAAAATCATCCACCATACCCTGATCCGTTGATCTGAATATGATATCATCCACATATATTTGAACAAGCGTCAAGTGATTATCATTTTCTCGTCTAAATAACGTGGGATCAATAACACCTCTTTTGTATCCTGAGGTGACAAGAAACTCAGAGAGAGTTTCATACCACGCTCTAGGTGCCTGCTTAAGACCGTATACTGCTTTTTCCAGCTTGTAGCAGTGATTTGGAAATTCTAGACTTTCAAATCCTGGAGGTTGTTGTAGGTAAACTTCCTCTTTCAGTTCTCCATTCAGAAAGGCACTTTTTACATCCATTTGATGAACTTTGATGTTTTTGTGAGCAGCATACGCTAAGAAGCTTCCATTCTTGCTACATAGGCATATGCTTCATCGTAGTCAACACCCTGAAGTTGACTATACCCCTTGGCGACCAATCAAAATTTGTTTCTCACCACCGCACCGGATACATCTAACTTATTCTTATATACCCATCTTGTACCGACGATTGTGTGACCTTTTGGCTTCGGTACTAATTTCCAAACATTATTTCGTTCAAACTCAGCCAGCTCCTCTTGCATTGGAATGATCCAATCAGGCTCTATAAGCGCCTATTTTGCTGTTCTGGGCTCGACCGAAGACATGAATGCTGCATAATGAAAATGATTATTTAAATCAGTAGAGGAATGAGTTTGAATACCTGAGGATGGGTTGCTGATGATTTGACCCAGTGGGTGATCTCTTGTCCAAACATGTAGTCGGGATTGCTGATGGTCTGCGGTTGTGGTAGAGGGAATATCCTCTACGTCTGAGGACTCTGCGGTAGGAGAAGGTAGTTCCCCCTCGATTTGAGAACAACCGACAGATGAGTCTTGGTTTGTTGAAATGGGGTATGTGGTAGGTAAAGGAAGTTCCCCCTGGATTGATGAAGGGAGTTCCCCATGAAAATGACGATGGTTCCCCCTAGACAAGTGACGTTGGTTCCCCTTGAATTGATGAGTGATGAACAATCCTTGGATCACTTCTAGTAACAAGGTTTTCAATTTCTTCTTCATAGTCTTCAGAAACAGTTAATTGATTGGTGGGTATGCGGTTGGGCACTGGAGTATTGTCTTCAAGTACTGGAACCTCTGCGGTTGTTACTTCCAAAGGAACTGGTCTTTCCCCTCAACCGAAGAGGTGGAAGTATTGAATGATGTTCCTTCAGACAAGATAGGTCCAGATACTACTGCATGTTGTTGTTGTGCTACCGAAGACACCAAAATTTCTGAAAGGTGCGCTGTCTTTGCAGGATCAAAAAGGTCATCATAGTTAATTTCAACTATGTTTAATGGACCCGAGGATGTGGGGATATCACTTTCCATAAAGTACTTTGTTTCGGTGGAAGGAGCAGTGATGCGGACATAATAGTCATCAAACTTGACATCAAAACTTTCGACAATTAGTCTGGTACATCTCACAAGAACCTTGTATGCAACTTTATTGGTGGAGTAACCCAAGAATATGCCTTCATCAGACTTTGGTGCAAATTTGTTAGGATGATCCTTGTTGTTGATCATAAAACATCTGCAGCCAAGAATATGAAAGAAGCGGACACTGGGTTTGAAGTTGTTGAGACCTTCATAAGGAGTCTTGTTGAGGCGTTTGCAAACGATACTTCTATTTTGAACAAAGCATGCAGTTGCCACTGCTTCTGCCCAAAAGTAGAGAGGAAGGTTGCAAAGTTCAAAATTGATCTAGCTGTTTCGACCAATGTGAGATTTCTTCGCTCTACTACTCCATTTGTGGTGTGTAGGGTGTCGAGAAGTTGTGATTGATGCCCTTTGAAACCAAGAAGCTATTTAAGAGCTGATTAGTGAATTCAGTCCCGTTGTCACTTCTTATTCTTCTGACTGGTAGTTTGATTTGGAGCTTTATTTCCTTGATGAAGTTGATCATGATCTGCAGTGTGTCTGATTTGAGTCTCAAGAAGAAGACCCAAGTGAAGCGAGTAAAGCCATTAACTATAATCAAAATATATTTCTTGTGATGAAGAATGGCTACGGTAGATGGACCGCAGAGATTAACATGAAGTAGCTCTAATGGTTCAACGATTGAAGAATCAACTATCAGAGGATGGAAACCCTTTGTTTGTTTTCCACATTCACAGGCTGGACATAATGTATCATTGTTGTACTTAACGATTGGTAGTCCACGGACTAACTCTTTGGTGACCAGGTTGTTGATGTATCTCAAGTTAAGGTGTGCTAGTTTGCGGTGCCATAACCAACTTACTTCAGACACTGCCTTTGACAGAAAACACAACTGCGGTTTGCCAATGATCAAAGAGACATCCAATGGATACATTGTCCCTTCACCTTTAGATTTGATCAGGCAAGTGTTCCTGTCATTTGTCATTATGTAGCAGTTTTCACTATCAAATTCCACACGATGACCAGCCTTGAATAATTGACCTACATTGATCAAGTTATGCTTTAGTTCCTCTACATAAGCAACTTTTCTAATTGAGAATCTTCCCATAGTCAATACTCCATAACCACTGATGATTCCATTTGCATTGTTTCCAAAAGTGACGTGTCCACCACTACTTATTGGCTTGAAATCTCGAAGGTATTCTAACCTTCCTATCATGTGCAAGGAGCAGGCACTATCGATTAACCATTCTTCTTCTTGTTCCTTCTTTTAGACCAATAAACCAAAAAAGAAGGAAGTTTTCACCTGAGAGAAATCAGATCATCCAAGAAGAAGTAGAAAAACTTCTCAGGACAAGAATGATCAAGGAAGTGAAGTTCCCATGGTGGCTAGCCAACACGGTCATAGTAGAAAAGAAGAAGGGAAAATCGTGAGTATGTGTGGATTATAAGGATCTTAATAAGGCTTTCCCCAAGGATCCTTTCCCCCTGCCACACATAGATTCCATGATAGATGCTACGGATGGTCATGAATTATTGACATTCATGGATGCATCAGCAGTGTTCCAAAAAATTCAAATGGAACCATCTGACCAAGAGGATATTGCATTTATTACCCCAATAGGTATATATTGCTAGACTGCTATGCCCTCTGGTCTAAAAAATGAAGGCACAACCTACCAAAGGTTAGTTAATCGGATGTTCAAAGACAAACTGGGGGACACCATGGAAGTGTACATCGATGACATGGTGCTCAAGTTAAAGAAAGCTGAAGATCACCACAAGGATCTTGAAGAAGCCTTTAACATACTAGATGAATACAACATGAAGTTGAATCCTTCCAAATGCCACTTTTGAATGAGATCAGACAAGTTTCTTGGATACATGGTGACTAAAAGTGGAACAGAAGCAAGTCCAAAACAAATAAAAGCCATCATTGATTTAAGATTCCTGTCCTCGATAAAGGATATTCAAAAACTAACAGGAAGGGTGGAAAAATTAAATAGGTTTATCTCAAGATCCTCAAAAAGATGTAAACCTTTCTATGAAATCATGAAGAGGAACAATATATTTGAATGGACTAAAGACCACAAAAACACTTTCCAAGAGCTTAAGAAATACCAAAGTTCATCTCCCCTATTGGTAAAGCCATTAAATGGGGAACCACTCCTTCTATACCTTTCAGTATCCTTAAACACAGTGAGTGCAGTCCTAGCCAAGGATCTTAACGGGGACCAACATCCCATCTACTATGTAAGTGAAAGTCTCTTGGATCCTGAGAACAGGTACTATCACCTTGAAAAACTAATACTTTCTTTAGTATCTGCTTCCACAAAATTAAGACACTATTTTGAAACACATCCTATACATGTAAGTACTAACTACCCTATTAAGAATGTTGTGAGAAAACCAGAGATGTCAAGAATGATGGAAAAGTGTTCTGTGAAGCTAAGCAAATACGACATGAAGTATTAAACCAAGATATGCGATAAAGTCTCAAGCATCGGGGGACTTTATGGCTTGATCTATAAGCTGAAGTAGAAATAGAAACTAAACAACTTCTATATGAAGAAAGCATGGGAAAATGGAAACTATTCACAGATGGATCATCAAACCAAATAGGAAGTGGCATAGAAATCATACTAAAATCGCTACAGGGGGACATCCTACCCCATGCAGTCAGATGTGAGTTCGACGCAACCAACAATGATGCTAAATACGAGTCAATGAGCATGGGAATACAGCTAGCCAAAGATCTTTAGATTAAGGATCTTCATGTATATTTCGACTCCTTATTAATAACTAACCACTTTAATGGATCCTATGTAGTGAAAAGCAAAAATTGAGCACTATACCTCAAGATTTTCAAAAAATTAGCCTCTAAATTTGACGCTTTAACCTAAAAAAATTCCTAGAGAAGATAATACCGTAGTAGATACTTTAGCCAATCTAGAATCTTCCTATAGGATCCTGCCACATACGATGATCCTAATAATCCATGTGATGATTCCAGCAATCGAAGATCCTGCCAAAAGAATGAAGGATCCCGACGAAAACGAGAAGATAACCAACAATGCAACCATTAAAGAGCCTGATCCTCAACTTTCTCATCATGATCCTAATATTCAAGATCCTAACAGCCAAGATCCTCCTCTAACCTCAAGATCCTGGATACAATAAATTGTGGAATATCTTCAAAATGGCACCATCCAAAAGGAAGAGAAAAGTGACAGAGCATTCAAGATGAGGGTCTCATGTTTTTATGATGATCTAAGGCAAACTATACAGAAAATCCATGGCAGGCCCATGCCTTAGATGCTTAGAAGATCATGAGGCTGCAGAAGTCCTAAAAGATATACATGAAGGAGATTGTGGCAACCATACTAGGGCAGATCCTTATGCTCCAACGTGTTAAGGACGGATACTACTGGCCAACAATGAAAAAATATGTTATCTTGCATGCTCAAAGATGTGATGCTTGTCAAAGACATATCAACATCTTAGATCAACCGACGGAGCCTCTACATCCTATTATCTCCCCTTGTCCATTCATGAAGTGGGGTATGGACATAGTGGGAAAATTACCTAAGGCGCTGGGAGGAAAAATCGTCATGCTAATAATGACAGACTACTTCTCGAAATCGATCGAGGCTGAGGCATTTGTCCATGTAAGAGATAAGGAAGTGGTCTCATTTATCAACCATAATATCCTGACTAGGTTCGGGATCCTTGCCAAAATTATATGTGACAATGGATCCCGGTTCATAAGAAAGAGGACTAAAGAATTATTCACGAGTTGGGGAATTAAAATGAGAATGTCTACTCCTGTTCACCCTCAAGCCAATAGTCGAGTAGAATATATCAACAAAATCATAGTCAATAAATTGAAGAAAAGGTTAGACGAAAAGAAACGAAGATGGGCAGAAGAACTCCCTTTCGTCCTATGGGCAGATAGAACCACTAAAAAAATAGCCACAAGCCAAACTCCATATTCTTTGATATTTGGAACAGAAGACGTGATCCCAACTGAAGTAGTGAACCCAACAACAAGATACCAATTCCAGGATCAAGAAAACAATGATAATATCCTAGCCCAAGATCTTGATACTAAATCAAGGATATTGCTAAGATCCGCATTGCAGCTTATCAACAAAGGATCGCTAAAGCATACAATAAGAACATCAAATTCAGAAGATTACAGGTACGATACTTGGTCCTTAGGATATTATTCCAAAATACCAAGGATCCCAATGCAGGTAAATTGGCACCTAAATGGGAAGTGCCATATCTCATCGACTCAGAAGCAGGAAAGGGGGCATATTGGCTAGCTACCCTTAAAGGGAACGTCTTACCAAGATCCTGGAATACCATTCATCTGAAAGCATATTTCATGTAAGTTGCATAAATCATTTTTGATGAAATCAATGTATATTCTCTCTACCCTCTACTTTTATCTAGCTATTTTATTTACTCTTCTAAAAACCATTACTAACTTAAGCATCATACAGGAGTTAGCCAAGCTAACGCCCACCCTAAGCTGATGTTTGTTACGCACACAAACTCATAGATCCTGACACATAAGGATCCTGAAATTCGAGGATCCTAGCACTCAAGGATCCCACTAGCTACATTGTTATATTATCTTAAGGATTGGAACACACAAGTGTCCTTGTAACTTCGAATAGAGACTAATTATCTCTCATACGATTAAGGATACTTAATCCCACCTAAGGTTTAGAAAGCTAATTATCTCTTTCACACGAGTTAAGGTTTCTACACTTCGCTTGGACACATGAAATCTTACTATGGGATGTGAATAAATGGATCATTTCACGCTTCACTGACTTGGTAACCCTCTTATTTCTGAACATAGGTTAAGATCCTGACGTTTAAATCTAAGGTTTATAACACCAACATTTTATCTAATGTTGGGATTTTCCCCAGTAATTTTCTAAGGTTTATAGAACTAATGTGTTATCCTAAGTTGGAATTTTCCCCAGTAATTTGCCAAGGTTTATAACACTAACACGTTATCTTAGGTTGGGATTTTCCCCAGTGATTTGCTAAGATCCATAAACATTGTCATGTTTTCATAAGTAGGGATTTTCCCCACGAAATGTCCAAGGCTTGTAACATTATCATGTTACAAATAGGGATCCTTCCCAGTTATATTCTAAGTTGGTATTATTCCCAATTAACTCCTAAGGTGAGACTCTCCCCAATTTACTAAGTAAAACCTAATAAGGATCTTCTATGATGAAATCCTAAAGCATAGATCCTTTCATAAGCGAACTTTAGAATCATACTAAGAGAATCACAACTTTATACTTCTCCTGAGTCAAAAGATTATAAAATCTAAAGATCACCAGGTTCTATCTATCTTTTAGAATTATTTTTCCTACGTAATGAATGAAGGTTCATCACCCTAAAGATCTTAACTATTTTAACATCCCAACTTGATTACTAATCATTTTAGGTTATTCAGATCTTAAGAGATCTTGTAAAACTAGAACTCTTTAGGTTCCTAATTATGTAGGGATCCTCAGACGACCTACAATCATGTCAAGCAAATCAACCACATAAGCAAGAATATGAAGGAACCATTATAATTTAAAAGGGGGTTGCACATTAACCCCACTAAAAGCGAAATATTGTTTTAAAAGTATTATTCAAAATATTTTTATCTAACAGGCCTAAACTATAGATTGGTTATCATCGCCTGGAGTCTTATCCTCCTCATTTTCCCTCGGCTGCTGCCCTTCAAGATCCTGAGTGGTATTAATAGGCTCACTAGTCAATTTGGCTAGGGTTGTATGCCACCCAGCCATCTAAGATCCTGCATTGGCCACATGTTCAACTAATTTGATATTGTCTTCCCAAACAGTCACGGTAGTGATAGCCTTTACCTCGGCGATCACCTCCTCCATCTCAGCAACATGCCCATCCTCCTTCTTGGCCTTCTCTTTGCTCAAGAGCTCCACCCATTTTAAGGGATCCTCATTGGTTGCTCTCCATATCTTCTCTTGCTCTTTGAGGGCTTGCTCAACCCTATTAGCCCAAATCCTCAATTTAGTAGAGATGTGTGCGGAGACCTGAAACAAAATAGACATCTGAACGGTAAAGAATAAAATGTGAAAAGCAAAATTATATTGACACTTACAGCCTATGAGAAGGAAACCAACTTCCGGAGTACATCCTCCACTCCAAGATTCTCTAAGCCTAAGTCCACAGTCCCAGTGGTTTTCCTTTTTTTTGATCTTGGAGTCTTCACCGTTAGATCTATGGAAGTTCTCTTGATAGGGAGAGAGGATGAATCCTTCTCAATCTTTACTACCAGTTAACCACTGGACATGGCTATGTTGAGAAAGTGGAGTGGGCACCGAAACGTGTAACTTTGGATCATGAGTGTAACGGGAGAAAACTGTATGAATTTAGGATCCTTTACAAAAGATAAAGATGAATTAGGGATCCTTACCCTTCGAAATAGAGACAATGGCAGAGGAACTTTCTTGATGACTGAGCTTGAAGGATCTTTCTAACTCGGAGTGGGCGAAAAAACTCTCGATTCTATCATCAATATCTTCGGCGGGAGGGACGAGTTCTTCAAATTTAAAAGCTGCAAAAAAGCAAGATGGCACACCCCCAAACCAGACGGCGGAAACGTCCGGGGGTGGAGGACTTCATTTGTAGTATCACAACACATGAATTATAGTAATCAAAGTACAAACAACCATTGTATTTAAAAAGGTTAAATATTTACATGTGTTTCAACATTGTATACTGAAACTAAATAGTTGTACAAAAGAAGAAGACAAGACATAATAGCTCCATCTTCTCAAAAGCTCGGGGTATACCTGTCTACTGATTCCCTGAGAATACAAGAAATTTGAAAAGAGAGTATCAACATAAAGTTATGTGAGTGCATAAGTATTTATGTTTTGAAAGAATGTCTTCTGTTTTCTTGAATATGTAAACTGTTTCCAGAAAATCCTATATTTTCTGTTGTATATGAAAAATAATTGTATTTGCATAAAACTGTTCTATTTGTAAATGAATGTTTTGTATTTGTAATCCTTTTGTAAACTTGTATCTGAGGGTGTATCTGGTTTCACCAACTGTTATTGTAAACTGTAATGTTTTACTGTAAACTGTATTTTGTAAACTAGTACTTTAGAATAGTACATAAGTTTAGTTAATTATACACTAACGTATTGTTAATATCTTTTAATGAGTTATTATAACCATACTGACTAGATGGCCTGACCGACCACCATGAATACGTTGAACACATGTTGATAACAAATTGTCACTCACAGGCGTGTATGCCTGACTATAGCTAGCAGTCCGAGTGTGGGGTTGTCAATCCCAATATAGATCTATACACACATTGTTTCGATCCCCGGCTGGAGATTCTGGTTATAACGTCAGGACTTTACTATATTGTTTAAAATGAATTAAACAACCTGAACTACTTGTCTTATAAAAGCATATAAACGTTACAAGTATAATAGTTATGAAAACCCAATCATTCTGAAATAAATGATTGATAGTATGTTCTTGAATTAGCATTCTTAACATGTATTTGGAAGAATGTATATTCTTGAATAGTTTTGAATCAAACCCTTGTTCTTGTAAAACAATTTACTCTAGTATACTTGAATCGTGAATTAATGTTCTATGAATCATAAATTATACCTATTATAATTTATATGTACAATCTCATTTGATAACGAGTATTCATGAATGTAACCCCTTGCTCAACATGTTACAAAGGGTAATTGAAACTAATGAATTAACTTTTATACTTGTATATATATACAAATATATATAAGTAAAATTTAAATGACACTCGGACAAATAACTGATACTTGTAATCCCACATCCAAACAAGGAAAAGGAATCAAAGTGGGTTATTAGTCCTAAGCCTTTTAAATCTTATTTATATAAATATATGTATACTAGTATGATTTTTGGGGAAAAATATAAGTTTATAAAAACATTTAAAAGAAGTTTGATACTTTGAATCATATATTAAAAATCATTTGATTTGATAATATCTGAAATCCATTTTTATAAAATATTGAAATCACTTGTTTATAACACAAAAACTTTGTGTTAGACTTGTATTCACCCCCTTAAAACAGTAAAAACTATGAAAATGTGGGGGTATGAACTCACCTGTAGTAAGTTATTCAAATATACAACCGGTGTAGGATGCTAAGTGTCAAGTGAAGTATTGAACACAAACGAGTCCTAATAGCATATAATCACACAAATATGAATATAATTAGTGTTTATACATCTAAATATGCTAAGAAACCATCTTTGGGACTAGGAATCACTTGAACTAAGTGTTAGAATCACATGTGATTCATCTAAGGGGAGTGTATGGTCACAAGGAGGAGTGTGCAGCCATGGGTGTACGGACAGGGAGTGTGCGGCCTCACACTCATGGTAACAAGTGCACAAAAGTGTTTTCTAATGTTAGGGAAGCTTGTGGGACAATTGCTCATCAAGTGTTGAAGTTAGAATTGCACTTTGGAGGTTCTTTAGGGGTGTTTTGAGGAGTGTACGGCCACACATGAGTGTACGGCCATACACTCCTTATGTTCTTGAGTTCTAGACGTTTTTAGTGTGTTAATCTAGTGTTCCTATCAAGTACTAAGCATAAGGAAAGAGTACTTACGATTTGGAGGCTCAAGAAGGTTCACAATCACTAAGAACAAGTGTGTGTTCTTGGTGTTCTTGGTGAAAGATGAAGATCTAACCAAAATAGAAGGTTTCATGGATGAACACATGGATCTTCAATAGATAAAGTCGTGTATCAACACTTAAACGGAAGGAATACTTACATTTTTGAAGATTAGAGTGAAGAACTTGATGAACTTTGAGAGAGAATCAAATTTTCTTGAGGTGTAAATGTGAGAAATGAGAGAAAATGAAGGAAAAACCTTCATATATGTTTGGGTTCACTGCCACACTTGGGTGTACGGACGTACACCCATGTGTACGGTTGTACACTCCTGTGTACGGTTGTACACACGTGTACGGTCGTACACTCCTCAAGTTGGAGTGTTTGGCCCGAATGTTATACGATGACTTAAGTTATCTCATTCCTAAACTTAAATCTTGAATGTAATAGACTTAGAACATTCATATAGACCCTTAACAATGCCAAAAGTTAGCAAAAACGAGTCTAACTGTGATTGAATGTGAAAGACTATATAAGGTAAAAATTCCGGGTTGTCACATTATCCCCCCCCCCCCCGTGAGAGAGAATTTCATCCCGAAATTAGAGTTTAAGCAATTAAGAAAATTCAAATAACTAAGAAAAAAGATGAGGATATTTCAATTTCATTTGATCCTCGCGTTCCCAAGTGAATTCAGGTCCACGTTTGGCATTCCAGCGAACCTTCACTATAGGAATACGGCTTTGCTTCGTTTGTTTGACCTCCCGATCCATGATTTCCACTGGTCCTTCCACGAAATTGAGGTTCTCGTCGATCTCGATTTCATCGAGTGGGATAACAAGAGTCTCTTCAGATAAACACTTTTTCAAGTTTGAGATATGGAAAACAGGATATATGTTACTTAGTTCTTGAGGTAGTCGGAGTTTGTAAGCTACTGGACCGATTCTAGCAAGAATCTCGAATGGTCCTATATACCTTGGATTCAATTTGTCACGCTTTCCAAAGCGTATCATGCCTTTCCAGGGTGAGACCTTCAACATGACGCGGTCACCAACCTGGAATTCCAAAGGTTTTCTTCTTTTGTTAGCGTAGCTTTTCTGTCTATCTCTAGAAGCTTTAAGTCGCTCCCGGATTTGTACGATTTTCTCCGTGGTTTCGCGAATGACTTTCGGACCAGTGAGAGTACTGTCAGGAACTTGACTTCTAGCTAACTGCGTGTCACCCACTTCAGCCCAGCATAGAGGTGATCTGCACTTGCGGCCATAGAGAGCTTTGAAAGGAGCAGCCTTTATGCTAGTGTGATAACTATTGTTGTAAGAGAATTCGACAAGGGGTAAATGAGTATCACATGCCTTACCAAAGTCTATCACGCAAGCTCGCAACATATCTTCTAAAGTTTGAATTGTCCTCTCACTTTGTTCGTCAGTTTGTGGATGGTAGGTTGTACTCATGTCCAGCCTAGTTCCCAAAGATTTTTGTAAAGACTGCCAGAAACGAGAAGTGAATCTACTATCTCGGTCAGAAATAATAGATATTGGAACATCATGTAGTCTAACGATTTCCTTGAGATAATTTCTTGTTAGCTTCTCCATCTTGTCTGTCTCTTGGATTGGTAAGAAGTATGCGGATATGGTTAATCTATCGACGATTACCTAAATAGTATCATAACCACCCGATGTCTTGGGTAACTTGGTTATGAAATCCATTGTAATTCGCTCCCATTTCCATTCAGGAATTTCAGGTTGTTGCAATAAACCTGAAGGTTTCTGGTATTCTACCTTGACTTTGGCGCAAGTAAGGCACTTGCCCACAAAGGTAGCAATTTCGGCCTTCATGTTAGGCCACCAGTATAGTTTCTTGAGGTCCAAATACATCTTGTCTGAACCTGGATGAATGGAGTATCGGGTTTTGTGTGCTTCATTCATGACTACGTCTCTGTAACCACCGAACTTTGGTGTCCATATCCGGTTCATGAAACAATAGACTCCATCATCCCTGACTCTGAAGTTTTTATCCATTCCTCTCAAGGTTTCACCTGCCACGTTTTCAGGTTTTAAGGCCTCAAGTTGAGCCTCTCTGATCTGTGTGGACAGATGTGAATGGATTGTCATGGTCAACGACTTTACTCGGCGTCCCGAGTATTCTTTTCTGCTAAGGGCGTCAGCTACTACGTTAGCTTTACCAGGATGATAAAGTATCTCACAATCGTAGTCGTTCAGTAGCTCTACCCATCGTCGTTGTCTCATGTTCGACTCTTTCTGATTGAAAATATGCTGGAGACTTTTATGGTCCGTGAATACTGTGCATTTCGTGCCATATAAGTAATGTCTCTAGATCTTCAGAGCAAATACTACTACTCCTAGTTCAAGGTCATGTGTTGTATAGTTGACTTCATGTGTCTTTAGCTGTCTTGAGGCATAGGATATAACCTTTCCTCTTTGCATAAGAACACATCCAAGCTCTTGATTAGAAGCATCACAGTACACTATAAAATCCTTTGTCCCTTCAGGAAGAGATAGGATTGGTGCACTATACAAGGCTCGCTTCAGCGTTTGGAACACTGTTTCTTGTTTCTCTCCCCAGCTAAATGTTACACCCTTTTGCGTCAGGGTGGTAAGAGGCTTAGCTATTCGAGAGAAATTCTGAATGAATCTGCGATAATAGCCAGCAAGACCTAAGAATTAACGGATTTCTGTAGGTGTTTTGGGTGCTGACCAGTTTTCAATTGCCTTAATTTTGGAAGGGTCGACGTGTATTCCTTCAGAACTGACCATGTGACCTAGGAATTCAACTTTCCTGATCCAAAATTCACACTTTGAAAACTTCGCATAGAGTTTCTCTGTTCTAAGAGTTTGCAATATTTGACGAAGATGTTGTCCATGTTCCGCTTCACTTCTTGAGTAGATAAGGATGTCGTCAATGAAGACTATGACGAATTTGTCCAGGAATGGATGACACACTCTGTTCATTAGATCCATGAACACAGCAGGTGCATTCGTCAATCCGAATGGCATCACTACGAACTCATAATGACTATAACGAGTTCTGAATGCGGTTTTGGGAATGTCATTCTCCAAAATCCGTAACTGGTGATACCCGGATCTTAAGTCTATTTTGGAGAAGTAGCTCGCACCTTGAAGTTGGTCAAACAAATCGTCAATGCGAGGCAGAGGGTATCGATTCTTAATGGTAAGTTTATTTAACTCGCGGTAGTCTATGCACATACGGAATGATTTGTCCTTCTTCTTCACAAACAAAACCGGTGCTCCCCAGGGTGAGAAGCTTGGTCTTATGAAACCTTTGCTAAGGATTTCATTAAGCTGGCTGGATAATTCCTGCATTTCAGAAGGTGCAAGACGATAGGGAGATTTGGCTACAGGGGTAGCCCCTGGAATTAAGTCGATTCGGAATTCGACTTGTCGTTCGGGAGGCACTCCTGGAAGATCATCGGGAAATATGTCGGGAAAATTGCAGACCTCAGGAATGTTCGATATGTCTTTCACTTCTTGCTTTTTGTCTACCACGTGAGCTAAGAAAGCACATTACTCTTTACGAAGGTACTTTTGTGCCTTGATACAAGAAATGATATGGAGGTTTGTTCCGGGTTTGTCGCCGTAAATAACAAGGGTTTCGTTAGTTGGTAAGTTCAGACGAACGGCTCTTTCATGGCATAGGATGTCAGCATGATTAGGACACAACCAATCCATACCTATTATGACATCGAAACTTTTGATAGAGACCGGCATAAGGTCTATTGGGAATGAAAAGTTATTCAAGGTAAGAGTACATCCTATGTATATATCATTGGTGGATTCGGATTTCCCATTAGCCATTTCGACTGTAAATGTTTCTTTTAATGGTTGGGAGTTTTGATTTAGCAAGTGTTTGAAATTATGGCTCGCAAAGCTCTTCTCAGCACCACAATCAAATAGAATGCATGCATAAGTGTTGTTGAGAAGGAACGTACCCGTGACTACAGCTGGCTTTGCCACTGCTTCTTCGTGACTCAATGCTAAAATTCTCCCAACTACACCAGCATTTCTAGCTTTAGGGAAATCTTTCTTGAAATGCCCCACTTCACCACAATTGTAGCATGCTTGACCTACTCCAGCAGCAGCTACTTGGTTAAGTGGTTGTGGTGGTGCTCTTCAGAATCGGGCAGTATGCCCTTTTCTGTTACAGTTACGACACTGCATTTCTCTGCAATTTCCATTATGATGAAAATTGCACTTGTTGCACTTAGGGAGATTACCAGCATAAGGCATAGTTGGTACTGGGTTAACAGGAACAGCAGCGGGTACAGTAGCAACATTAACTGTAACTAGCTGTTGTTTCTTTGAGGAATCTTGTGTAAACTTGCCCTTCCTCTTGTTCCGACCCTTGTTGTTGTTGTTGTTGTTGTCATTGTTGTTGTTGTTGTTTCCCTTTGGTTGTTCTGGTACAGCAACCACTGAGTTTTGACGGGCTCTGTGGTCGATAAGAGATTGTGCCAGCTCTTTGGCACTGTCAAAAGTAACAGGCCTCGAAGCTAAAACACTTGACTGGATTTGGGGTGACAGTCCCCAAATATATCTCTCAATCTTCTTGCTCTCCAGAGCAACCATATCCGGGCAAAGAATTGCCAGATCACAGAATCTACTAGTATAGGTTGATATATCAGAACCAACCATTGTGAGACCCCATAGTTCCTCCTCAAGTTTCTGAACTTCTCCTCGCGGACAGTATTCCCGCATAAGCATGGCTTTAAAGTTCTCCCAGCTTATTGAATTAGCCACTACTAGAGTAAGTGACTTAACATGGCCATTCCACCATGTTAAAGCTCTTTCTGAAAAGGTACAAGCAGCGAACTTGACCTTGTTGCCTTCAGGACAGGAGCAGATTTCGAAAATTGCTTCTGTCTTTTCTATCCACTGTCTTAATGCCATAACTCCTCCAGTTCCATTAAAGGTCCTGGGTTTGGCATTGGAAAAATCTTTATAAGTGCACTCTCGCGAGTGCCCATGACTCTCGCCATGGTTAGAAGGATTTGCACCAGCTCCTGACCCACTAGCACCAGGAGTATTAATAAGAGACATGGCAGCAGCTATAGCCGCCGTGACCACCGCTTGTAACATAGTGGGGTCAAATTGAGGAGGTGGTGGTGGAGGTGGCACCGGCGCTTCATTAACAATATTACGTCTTGGATTTTTACGAGGAGGCATCTTTTTCTATAAAAGTCAAAAGATACAAAGATGGTAAGATATCAAGAGTGAATATGAACTTTGATATCTCTGAACTAAAACATGTAATTCAACATGAATCTTGTAATGAATTGGAAATAGAAGTCTACGACAAGTACAACTTGTAACAGAATGATATGAAATTAAATGGTTATTTTTCAAAGATTAAGAAATGCATGTCAATTGATTTGGCATATTGATCACATAAAGTCTGAAAACTTGACCTTAATTAGGTCCACAACACACCAAATTTTGGGAAAACATCGACATCATACAGACCTACCGAAAATAAATTTTTTGTGGTCTTACTGAAAAATAGGAAAAATAACGCTAGAACTTATCCGTAGACTTAACTATAACCAAAAGAGTGAATAGGAAACGAGTAGAGCATCTTCTACTGGCGACAGTTATCTCTTGAATGAAACCTCAACTCAGCCAATGTTATCTAAGTGAGAATAGGGATAAGGGATATAGAATATAGTTAGTAACGATTGATTAAGGATACAAGTTTCTACAAAAGAGACCTATAGTTAACAAGTAATGTATTATGTATGACTTGTTCTAAGTATTTCTATAACTATAAAGTGTATACTAATTATATATAACTTGGGTATAACCGACCTTCGATTAAATGACTCGGCTCTAAATCCACAACCAAACAAGGAACAGGAAATGAAGCTAAATCACATATTCTAAGTCTATATAACTTTAATTATATATAATTGTAATATACCCTTTATATTTATAGTTCTACCCTTAATTGTTCTATTGTTTTCACATGTTTGTTACTAGTATATAGTGCCTAAAATATCCCTATAGTATTTTAATCTTTATGTTCTGTTCTAGTGTTCTTCTGAATATGTATAGTTGGTAAGATTTAGACACGTCACAACATCACTATCACTCCCAAACACATGTTGGTCATATCTCAAATCAATATAGTTGATCAGACTATATTAATCCCAGATATGATTACATAACTGCCCAGGTTTGACTGTAATGTTCAACATCCAAATACTTTTAAGTTTTTATAATTGTGATATTGTACTTGTAAGTATGAGTATTAGTATACCTCTTGTAAAAATACTTAAATTTTTAAAACTATACTTGTAGTCAGAGCTCTTAGCCCCAAATGTATTTATAGTTTGTATATCTTTTATGGATTGATATACTGAGTTCACTATAAACATTGCTCTGATACCAATCTGTCACACCCCCAAACCAGACGGCGGAAAAGTCCGGGGGTGGAGGACTTCATTTGTAGTATCACAACACATGCATTATAGTAATCAAAGTACAAACAACCATTGTATTTAAAAAGGTTAAATATTTACATGTGTTTCAACATTGTATACTGAAACTAAATAGTTGTACAAAAGAAGAAGACAAGACATAATAGCTCCATCTTCTCAAAAGCTCGGGGTATACCTGTCTACTGATTCCCTGAGAATACAAGAAATTTGAAAAGAGAGTATCAACATAAAGTTGAGTGAGTGCATAAGTATTTATGTTTTGAAAGAATGTCTTCTGTTTTCTTGAATATGTAAACTGTTTACAGAAAATCCTATATTTTCTGTTGTATATGAAAAATAATTGTATTTGCATAAAACTGTTCTATTTGTAAATGAATGTTTTGTATTTGTAATCCTTTTGTAAACTTGTATCTGAGGGTGTATCTGGTTTCACCAACTGTTATTGTAAACTGTAATGTTTTATTGTAAACTGGATTTTGTAAACTAGTACTTTAGAATAGTACATAAGTTTAGTTAATTATACACTAACGTATTGTTAATATCTTTTAATGAGTTATTATAACCATACTGACTAGATGGCCTGACCCAACGCTATGAATGCGTTGAACACATGTTGATAAAAAAAATTTCACTCACAGGCGTGTATGCCTGACTGTAGCTAGCAGTCCGAGTGTGGGGTTGTCAATCCCAATATAGATTTATACACACATTGTTTCGATCCCCGGCTGGAGATTCTGGTTATAATGTCAGGACTTTACTATATTGTTTAAAATGAATTAAACAACCTGAACTATTTGTCTCATAAAAGCATATAAACGTTACAAGTATAATAGTTATGAAAACCCAATCATTCTGAAATAAATGATTGATAGTATGTTCTTGAATTAGCATTCTTAACATGTATTTGGAAGAATGTATAGTCTTGAATAGTTTTGAATCAAACCCTTGTTCTTGTAAAACAATGTACTCTAGTATACTTGAATCGTGAATTAATGTTCTATGAATCATAAATTATACCTATTATAATTTATATGTACTTTCTGATTTTGATAACGAGTATTCATGAATGTAACCCCTTGCTCAACATGTTACAAAGGGTAATTGAAACTAATGAATTAACTTTTATACTTGTATACATATACAAATATATATATATATATATATATATATATATATATATATATATATATAATTAAAATTTAAATGACACTCGGACAAATAACTGATACTTGTAATCCCACATCCGAACAAGGAAAAGGAATCAAAGTGGGTTATTAGTCCTAAGCCTTTTAAATCTTATTTATATAAATATATGTATACTAGTATGATTTTTGGGGAAAAATATAAGTTTATAAAAACATTTCAAAGAAGTTTGATACTTTGAATCATATATTAAAAATCATTTGATTTGATAATATCTAAAATCCATTTTCATAAAATATTGAAATCACTTGTTTATAACTCAAAAACTTTGTGTTAGACTTGTATTCCCCCCCCCCCTTAAAACAGTAAAAACTATGAAAATGTGGGGGTATGAACTCACTTGTAGTAAGTTATTCAAATATACAACCGGTGTAGGATGCTAAGTGTCAAGTGAAATCTTGACCACAAACGAGTCCTAATAGCATATAATCACACAAATATGAATATAATTAGTGTTTATACATCTAAATATGCTAAGAAACCATCTTTGGGACTAGGAATCACTTGAACTAAGTGTTAGAATCACATGTGATTCATCTAAGGGGAGTGTATGGTCACAATGAGGAGTGTGCGGCCATGGGTGTACGGACAGGGAGTGTGCGGCCGCACACTCATGGTAACAAGTGCACAAAAGTGTTTTCTAATGTTAGGGAAGCCTGTGGGACAATTGCTCATCAAGTGTTGAAGTTAGAATTGCTCTTTGGAGGTCCTTTAGGGGTGTTTTGAGGGGTGTACGGCCACACATGAGTGTACGGCCGTACACTCCTTATGTTCTTGAGTTCTGGACATTTTTAGTGTGTTAATCTAGTGTTCCTATCAAGTACTAAGCATATGGAAAAAGTACTTACGATCTGGAGGCTCAAGAAGGTTCACAATCACTAAGAACAAGTGTGTGTTCTTGGTGAAAGATGAAGATCTAACCAAAATAGAAGGTTTCATGGATGAAAACATGGATCTTCAATAGATAAAGTCATGTATCAACACTTAAATGGAAGGAATACTTACATTTTTGAAGATTAGAGTGAAGAACTTGATGAACTTTGAGAGAGAATCGAATTTTCTTGAGGTGTAAATGTGAGAAATGAGAGAAAATGAAAGAAAAACCTTCATATACGTTTGGGTTCACTGCCACACTTGGGTGTACGGCCGTACACCCATGTGTACAGTTGTACACTCTTGTGTACGGTTGTACACACGTGTACGGCCGTACACTCCTCAAGTTGGAGTGTTTGGCCCGAATGTTATACGATGACTTAAGTTATCTCATTCCTAAACTTAAATCTTGAATGTAATAGACTTAGAACATTCAAATAGACCCAGAACAATGCCAAAAGTTAGCAAAAACGAGTCTGACTGTGATTGAATTTGAAAGACTGTACAAGGTAAAAATTTCGGGTTGTCACACAAGAGAAATAAGAAGTGTGAATATTAAGATCCTTAGTGTAAAGATATCAACAAATAAGATCCTACCCTTTTTAACCTAAGACTGTGGTAGAAGATTTCCATCAGGAATGGAATCACGTTTCAAAAAAAAAGTATTTTCCTTTCCAAGCATCATCAGTATGCTTGGATTTCAAGATGAGAGGTGATCTATCAGTTTTGACTCTCAACATAAAACATGAATTCCCAAAGGTCAAAAGGTCATTGACATAAGCTAACTCGTTTAAATTAATGTTAAGATCCATGGAGCCGTTCAAACGATCGATCCAATAAATGATCCTCCAAACCGCTGGCATGGCTTGAATATACGAAATCATAGTGATTTCGAAGAATTCAGAGATGATTCCGGCAAAATGATAAGAAAGACCTAGGATATTCGGGAAAACAAACCCAGGAGGATGAAACAAAGTCTAGCTGGATCCTTGAATCAAAAGCTCTAAAAATGGTACCGGTAGGGAAAGTTCTGGTCGATTTCAGAGCTTCGATTTCAGCATCATCAAAGGTACAAGCTTCTTCGTAAGATAAGGCTTTTTGATCTGTTAAATCATCTTTAGGAATAACAATAACACTCGGGCGAGAGCGAGAGTGAGTTGCTTTTTTGACAATATTTAAAAACGAAGAAGGTTAAGGAGAAAAAGATACAAAGGTAGTACCTTCCACTATATTCAATGAACGCCCGGAAGAAGAGCTTAAAGAGTAAGACAAATCGAAAGGATGAACGTCCTATTTATACAAGAATTACAGAAAGGTGGAAGGGTGATTTGACCTATTCCAACGGCTAGAAATCTGTCCATTGAGAGTTAAATCACCCTATCCGTTAAAACTTTTCATTTCACTTTTTATTTTGAAATTATGCCTTTAAATATTTAGAAATGAACATTAATATTTCGCAGATATAATTTGGGGGCAATTGTTAGGGACAGGATCCCAGAATCATATCACATGATCCTTAAACATATCACATGATCCTTAATATTTCTGAAGCCTCAGGATCCTTAAACATATCACATGATCCTTATTATTATCATTAATAGTTCCTAACACTTTTAACGGCTATATTCTTCTTTCTTTTTCTCACTTGTGCATAATTGGTCAACATAAGACCCATTTTCAATGGATAAACAATTCAACTAAGCTTAAGCCCCGGGAATACCGATTCAAACAAAGTGCAAATACTTGTTCAAGGAGGATCCCAGAAATATCGGACTTCTTGTTATTTAGCTTAGACGATAAATAACACATGTAAATATCACACTACACTTATGTAAAATCTAGTAATTCACTTGTACTCTTATTATCTTCATTATCACTGTAAACCTACTTTGAAATTAATAAACACGACAAGGCAGGTGATCATTATCACCTCCCAAGGTTTTATGTCGGAGATCCTAGCAAGGATCAAGGGCTTTCCTTATAAAATCGATTGTGTCATTTACACTTCATTAGTATATTCATTTTGATCACAACACCACACTCTCTAATACAATTTGGTTGATTCCTACTTAATTATTTTTCGACCAAAATAGTATATTTGATATATGTATGTGAATTATATGTGTGAAAGTATGTGTATTTGGTATAAGTATGATTCTATTATGTATGTGACTAGATGTGTGTTTGGTGTATATATGGTATATGTATATGAAAGTATGTGTATTTTGTGTATGTGTATGAAAGTATATGTATTTGTTTTAAGCAGGATGTTATTATATATGTATGTGAATGTATGTCTATGTTGTGTATATATGGTATATGTATGTGAAAGTATGTGTATTTGGTATAAGTAGGATGCTATTTTATATATATATATATATATATATATATATATATATATATATATATATGTGTGTGTGTGTGTGTGTGTGTGAAAGTGTGTGTGAAAGTATGTGTATTTGGTATAAGTAGGATGTTATTATGTATGTATGTGTATTTGGTTTATATGTGGTATATGTATGTGAAAGTATCTGTATTTAGTATAAGTACGATGCTATTATATGTGTTTGTGTGTATATATATATATATATATATATATATATATATATATATATATATATATATATATATATATATATATATATACATGAAAGTATGTGTATTTGGTATAAGAAGGATGCTATTATGTATGCATCTGAATATATGTGTATTTGGTGTATATATGGTATATATATGTGAAAGTATGTGTATTTAGTATAAGTTGTTGGGTTTTAATATGAAGTAAGGCCTTTTTATTAAAATACTCTAAAGTATTTCTAGCCTTTATAAGCATGGGAGACAAAACATGGAGGTTGAAAAGCAACCCCCATATTTTAATATTTTTGGCCATACCTCTTTAAAAGAGGAGGATTCTTTATTTTTTATAAACTCCAAGTTTATAAAATATAAACTTTGTCTTTAGGTAAAAGACAAAAGAATCCAACTAGTCCAAAATAATGTGTGTGCCTTATTAATTCATACCATATGAAATAATAACTAGTTATACTCTCTAATAATTATTATTTTCATAAAACAATAACTATTCCCGAATTAAAATACAAGAATCGATATTATTTATTAATAATCACATTAATAATAAATATACAAAATGTGCCAACTTGATAAATGTGTGACCCTATATGATCATATATTATTAGCAATATCACTCCATAATGATTCTTGGGCATATAGATTCAACAATCTCCCACTTGCACAAGATTCATTATAGACTGACATAGACAGTAGTTGACGTCTAGCAACGGGCTACTTCCCCTAACAATAGATGAAGGAAGGGTGCCATCTCATCAACAACGAATTTCAGGAGCTCTAAGCTACAATTGTTAGTAAAAGGTGTGATATCATATATTCCCTTGTCTTAGACATCATGTTGAACATGAGATATGGATCGCGATCAATTTCCTTTAGTGTTCAACTGTTAGTGAGGCCTTAGATGTCTAACTCTCAACGAATAAGAGGGACAAATCCCATCTCGACTACAAACGCCCATCAATACATTTCATGTCATACCCAACGATGACCCTTATAACTGCCCTTTTACGGAACAACATTAAACCAAGTCAAAGCACAACAACTCCTACACTTCATGTCCCAAATATGTATCTCAGGTCTAAGAATACAAAGATACAACCTTGATCAAAACATCACTCTTGACTACGATCCATAAAGTGGTTTTGATGCGGGTAAAGTCCAATACTTATTCTCCTAATCAAGTATCTATGAAGTTGGTACCAACTCTTGCTATTCTCATCTCCATGAGAATCTACCAATCCACTCATATTAGTCTTACTTCATAGATGCTCCCGCAACTATGAACGACTATGGACATTTAGAATAACCTAGTTATTCAAGGATTTAAACATGATAATATAGAACACAATAATTATTTAAAGAATGACTCGTATCCAATATCTCAACACAATATATGTTGTCTTTATTGTTCCAGTATCCAAATAATAAATTTCAATCAAATAAATCTACTTATATCAACAAGTTCTTGTAGCACCAGCTTGACTTTCAAGCATTAACTAATGAAGTAGCTTTGTTAAGTAGATCTGACAAATGTGATTTGTATAAACTTTGAGAATACAAACATTTTTAGTTTTATATATAGCTCATATATAAAGAAAATTATTAAGAATGAATTAGATGCTTAAATATGACTTAGATACCAATACTTGCGTAATGGGATTACTCATAGTCATAATGAACTATACATTAAGCATCTTTGTGTATGGTTCTCTAAACCACAATGTACTCTAACTCTTATGTGTAACTGTAATTAAAATCTACATGGAACCACTATCCATGTAACTATCTCTTCATTCATAATGAGGACACGCCCGATTGTGATTGAGAGTCATATCAATCTATTTGAAAATTTAGCACATGTGTAACAACTTTAAACATAGCTTTCTTTCAAATACTCTGTAGACTAGGAATATTTCTCTAGTTCTTGCAAGTACTTTAGAATATTCCTATAAGTCACACAATGACTTATTCTCGGATTATACTGGTATCATTTGACATGCTCTAAGCATACGACCATTTGGCCATTATGCATAATCATGACATATATGATTTCTCCAAGTGCAGCAGCATATGGAATACAATCATGTTATCTAGTTCAAAACATTTGCACTAGGATTTTGCTCAAAATCATTTCATGTGGTTTTTGACAAGATAACTCTCTCAAAGTCCTTTATCTTAAACTCTTTAAGATCCTTGAAAATTAATGTAATTTTACTTAGTCCTTTAAGTTGCCATGATCTATCTATATAGATCCTTATTCCATGAATTAATATGTCGACTACATATAACATTAGGAATGTTACTGCACTCCCACTAGCTTTGTAGAAAATACAAGAGTCATCTAGATTCATAATTAAATCACACCATGTAATTAACTTATAAGAAAGAAGATTCTTACTTTGAGATGTTAGCTTAAATCTTGGAAAGATTTTCATTTATGTATGTTTTCTCCCTTGAAAACTCACCTACTCTTTATAGTCAAACTATATCGAGGAAGATTATTCAAGACCATACTTGATAATCATACATGAATGCATCTCTATGTGTTTTATTAGTTTCTGATCAACTATTGTGCAGATTCAACAATAGTTGAAAACTTGCTAGTTCCAAACTATGATGCATTTAGTTTATGGTTATTAAGCTCTTAAAGTTACATATTGCCCCCACTTAGAAAAAAGAACTTTCTATGTACTTTTCTTATGGAATGACAATTATTGGGATTAGTAGAAACTTCATTCTAAACAATCATTTAGGGTAATCTACATAAATGTAGTTTGTAGATGCTAGAGTAGTTAAGCTTACTGTCAAACATAAGCTATATAACTCCATACCTTTTAGATAAGAACAAACCATTACATCCTTAGTCTGATGAATGTATTTAATCCACTTGTTTGGTTGGAAAAAATATATATTCAATATATATATATATATATATATATATATATATATATATATATATATATATATATATGTTGAGCATAATTCCAAGAATTTTATAAAGTAAATAGTTCTTTTAATAAACATCATGTAATAGACTGAAAGGTCTATTTTTATCCTTTTCAAAAAACTTGTACTATCAAAATTCAACTAATGGCCAGGTGACCCTATCCCACTAGAGAATTCGAAACCTACCTCAAACATCAAAAGATAGATCCAAGCGACCAGGTGATCCTGTACCACAAGAAACATACTAATGGAGAGTGAGTGTTTTGTCAGAATAAGTTGTGAATCAATTCCACAACTCCTAAGATGTTCCACGAAGACTTGGTTTACAAAACTGATTTGCTTTATCACAACGAAAGGTTAATGATGATGTCATTAAGCTGTATTTGAATCTTCACTATGAAACAATTTGAGCAAATCAAAGGTTTCAACAATAACGAATAAAAGTCGTCAGTGATACTGAATAAACATCTATCACCAAATCTATTCATGGATTGAAAAAGATTACAACCATCACTTATCTATAACTCTTTGTCAATCCTTTTGTTCTTTAACTACTAATAGATAAAGACACTTGTGAATCATCTTCCCATATATATATGATTCACATATATCAAAAGAATCAAGCTCATTTGCCTTCAAAAATTCCATCCTTTTGAAGTTGGTATATGTATTTCTTATTTATATTGTCATGGTGATTATGAAATAGATAAGTTCCAATCAAATATTATTTGATCATATAGTTGTTATGATCATAACTATTAATTTAATGAAAGATTATAGATTACTTCATTAATAACATTATGAGAAAATATTCTTTAACACATAATACATCGTTTCAGAACATGAATGTGAACATCCATTAAATGATAAGTAAATCTAGATTTATTGATAAATTACAACTGTTACATGTCCCTATAAGGATAGCTACAATACATCTATTGTTTAAATAAAAGACTATAACAACACTTATTATATCTTCAACACGAAATACCATTCGTTTGCAATCAGTTGATTATTTCTTCCAATCATCAATACATAATATCAATTATTAGTGTCACATGAAGTATTACATACTCAAGTGAATGATGGAAAAATAAATAGTTCTATCATATAGATATCTGAAGTCTTGTCCAAGTCAGACTTCCCAGCTTGATGAGATTAGAGGAGCAATTTCTCCTTTAGTGTCCAGTTTCTTCCACAATAGAAACAACACTAATCATTTGGTCCTTTCTTGATTTTTGGGTTTATGTTATATTTCCATTAACTAAACTATAAGTCTATATGAGTGCACAATCTCTTAGACTTCCTTTTATTCAATGCTTGAACAGACTTGAAGCTATTTCTAATGTTCTGATTGAACATCTGCTTTACTTGATGAGACATCTGATATGTTTCATAATTATCCAAGACTTTATGCAAGTCATGGTTAATTTCTTCGGTATGATGTGAGACACATCAATATTATCACAATAATACTTCCATCAAAGTATCATGATCAGACTAATTGTTTGCAGAAGTTATTCAGGTATGAGATTTTTCAGTATATATAATGCCTATTTATCTTAAAGGTAGAACCTTAAGATATTATACCGGTTATAGAATTTATATCGATCAAATGTTACTGTCTCTTGAAACTCAACAAGAGAGAGGTTTTGCAGGGCGTAAAATTATTAACAGCTATCAACAGAATTTAACAAAGTTTCATTTAGTATTTTCAATATTTTGTATTTAAAAATTAATAGCTTTTATTGTTTCTTAAAACATTAATCTATTAAAGTCTAGGATCCAAGTAACGAAACAAGTAATGGTTAGGTGAACTTTATCCCATAAACTTAATCAAACTCGGTAGGTAGCGATTACCAATTGCATATGATATGTAACTCCTAGATTATTGGATCCTAAATAACTATTGTTTAGCTTGGCATGTTTGTCCCATCTATGCATCGGACCTCTCATGCTTAAGTGACCTTTATCACATAAGATTTCGATCAAGTCATCCTACTTGAAACACCTTGTAGCATTCTAACTAACCAGTAACAAGGTGACCCTTTAGAAACCAGAAACTACAAAACTACCCCGAACATCAAAATCCAATCCTAGGCCCAGGTGACCCCGTGACGCTAAAACCATCAAATGATAACGAGTGTTCTTCAAAAGGACGGCAATGACTTGCATTTTAGAAAAGGTTTTATATATGTTTTACAATTATAGTTTATAAAAACATGGTCTCATGAATATTGCATGCATCCAACAATTCATGTACCCTTTTGTAAAATTAATATCACTTGTTATGAGGTTCTTTTGGTGCCAAATAAAACTTTCATTTTATTTTCCATTAACCGCGATCAATTATAAACTAAAATCCAGTATTTTAAAGTTTAGTCGTAGATCGGTTTTAAGAACCGGTAATAGTCTTAATAAAACTTTATTTTATACTTAAGACTTGGAGTTTTGGATGAGTTATAAAATCACTATTTTAAACTTCCTTTTAGCAATCAAAAAACTTATGACTTCATGAATTTGTAGAATAAACTCATTTTATTTTATAAATTCAATTTATGCATCTTATGATAAAAGTCATATTTTGATAAACCAAAACTTAGGTGATGATACTTATGCTTTAAATCTCATTTAGAATGCATAAAACATAATATCAACATGTTGCGTTATGTTTAAAACACCAATATCATATATTAAGTTTCGACACAAAAATAATAACTAGTTTTATTATTTGTCGTTATAACGCTATAATCCGATTTTAGTCTTTTTAATAAAAACTCCTTATTTATTATAAAGACATGGAGTTTATATAATGTTTAAACATCTTTTAAACCATTTCAAATATTTTAAAGTTTGATATTTATAAGTTTTACAATAAAACTATTTTCAACAAAAAAAATGAGTTTTAATGGGTAAACCGATAACCGGTAACCGGTAAAACGTTTTTATAAATATTCATTTATAAACATCTTATATTATCTTTTAAATATTTTTATACAAACTCCAAGCGATATTATCTTATGAAAAAAATGTTATTTGACATGTAAAAAGCATTTTTATACATATAACATAACATATATTTAACATAAAATATACATCACAAGCATGCAATATAATGTGTATAAACCAAGTCATGTCTAGTAATAATTTTTGTGAGACATCACAAGAATTATTAAGTCTTTCCTAAAGGACTTAAGTGACACTTCAAAAGGTCTTCAAGCTCCCACTTTCCAAGTCAACTCTTGCTTGCAAAAGGACTTCAAATCTTCATGTTATGAAAGTTGCAACACTTAAACCATTAAGACTATAATTAAGCCCAAAACCAAAAGTGGAAGCTTTTGGTTGGGATTATGGTCTTAAATGGTTAGGTCGGCTTCAAAATGGTAATTTCTTCATCTTGTTATATTTAGAAGGAAATACAACTAATCTATAATTTATTACAACAAATCAACAAATGAAAAAATACCTATTTATCTATTACATCTTATGAATAAATAAATGTCAACCAAACACAACACGAAAGTCCAAATGGCTTGTTTATACACAACAAAATATCAAATATTAGAACAAACAACTCTTTGTTTTTTCTAAGGCAACTTTTATATAACCAAAATGCATGAAAAATGGTTATATATAAAAATAAACAATTTTAACCAATAAGTTGCCAAAGAAGACAAATATGGATTTTTCTTAACAAAAAAAATTCATGCTTGTTTTCCAAAAACCAAAAGATTATCAAACATAAAAAATAATTCTAACATATAAAAGATGGCTCTGATACCACTGTTGGGTTTTGATACGAAATATAAGTTTGATTTTCACAAAAACCGGCAACGTAAGACTTTAAAAATAACAAGTTTATTTTTAGTTCATAACAAAACCAAACCATCATGGATCCATTTATAGAGGTTAGAATGAAATAAAAACAACCATATGATGTTTTCGAGATAACCTTTGAAGCGTTTAAACCCATTTGGTTTTGGGGTGTTGATGAAGATGTAAAGTGTAACACCGTAAATTTTCAAATAAAATTTTCATTTAAAATCGCATAATTCTCATAACACATTTCACGAAAATCTTATTTATTTAATTTACAAATCGCAACTCCAAAATTATTTGATTCAAATCCAGGATCCTCAAAACATAACTCTTTCACTGGTGTGTACAATCGAGTCGGTGTCTTCCCGCGATCTGAGAAAAACCTTAAACACATAACACATAACACGGTAAGCACGAAGATTAGTGAGTTCCCCAAAATACCACATCCAACATATTAGCCACTCGAGGCTATAACTATGTAAGACCCTCCGGTCAATGTGTCTCAGTGGGACCCTCCAGTCCCACAACTCTGATGGACCCTCCGGTCCTAACTCTGTGGACCCTCCGGTCCTAACTCTGTAAGCTCTGAGTAATACACAACATAAATCACAAAGAAATAATACATGATATCACAATACACAGATAAGCACATAAGACATCTCAGTCACACACAAATACCACTCATGGTAAAGTATAGTGAGAAGACTCACCTCGAAAGCTAATAAGTAATAATCTCGCACACGGAAATCTCGAACTAGCCTCCGCCTATGACATAGGGTAAATATCTCTAATTAATACTCTATTCATACACAATACCAAAAGGTTGTCCTCTCTTTCTCTTTCTAGCTCTTGGATTGGGTAAAAGACCATTTTACCCCTCCATGGTCTTCATTACTCATGCATGACCAAACTTTAAAGTCAACAGAAGTCAAACTCGAGTCAACAGTCTATGTTTGACCCGACTCGCCGAGTGCATCTATGTGAATCGTCGAGTCCCCTTGTTTCCTCTGTCATAACGCGAAAGTCCACCTTGACTCGTCGAGTTGTCTCGCCAACTCGCTGAGTCACCCATGTCCAGACTCATCGGGGAAAAACCCCATCCGACTCGTCGAGTCAGCTCATAGACTCGGCGAGTCCCTTCAATCTGATTTCTCATTCAGATGATTCAAAGCAGCTCTACTACTCCAAACACTAGATCTAGCATCCCAAGACTTCATTGTCACGTAAAGTTTCGATCTTTACGCTAATACATGGTAGTTTTGCTCCAACATACCAAAACATGATCTCACAATGTGTTAAGCACAATATCCTTCATATGGGTGAATAAAGTTGGGACCTTTTGACTCTAGGGACCTCACAAGGTCCAGATCTAAGGTCTAAACCTCAAGACAACTCTGTAAGCTCGAAATCCCAAATAAAGGTGGCATAAACCCTAACCTTCCAAAATCAAGAGATCTAACCATAAGAGTGATAAAGGTAAGAACTTTTCACCTTTTACAGAAGCTCTTGGATGACAAGCAACAGATCTAACAGCCTTTTCTCGTTCCTTGCTTGAATTCCTTCTCTTCCCCACCAAAGATGCACCAAAATACTCAATATAAGCTCAACATTCTCTCTTTTAATTCAATAAGGCGACTAGGGTTTCTTTCAGTGAAGTTGGGCAACTCATGAGCCGCAAATGAGGCTATAAGTTCCCTTATATAGGCCGAAAACCCGAGGATTTAGGGTCTCATTATACAACACCTACTCGGCGAGTCGGCTCTCTGACTCGTCGAGTCCATTCATTAAACTCACGCGGGTACTCGACTCTACTCGACGAGTTAGACTCACAACTCGCCGAGGCACTCCACGAATCTCAAAGTTAAACACCTTTATGCACCCAAAAGTCTGGATGTTACATAAAGATCAAAGAACATGATCTTCTCTACAAGTATCCACCATCAAGATTATGGCACTTGGAATGCTAGTTCCTTCTTCTATTCTTGAGTGTCTTAAACGTTTAAGTTTTTAACTCAAATAGGCACTAAATGAGACAACTCAAGAGGGCTTCTAATCACCAAAGTAAAGCACCAAACTTCAAAAGAAGAGAGCTCTTCATACTCACGGTTTTGGTGAAGAAAAAGGAGGAAGAAGAGAGTGTTTCACTTGGCCAAAATGCAAGCCTCATGCATATCTTATATAGTCCATGCAAAGTAAGGTCTTTTTATTAAAATACTCTAAAGTATTTCTAGCCTTTATAATCATGGGAGACAAAGCATGGAGGTTGAAAAGCAACCCCCATATTTTAATATTTTTGGCCATACCTCTTTAAAAGAGGAGGATTCTTTATTTTTTATAAACTCCAAGTTTATAAAATATAAACTTTGTCTTTAGGTAAAAGACAAAAGAATCCAACTAGTCCAAAATACTGTGTGTGACTTATTAATTCATACCATATGAAATAATAACTAGTTATACTCTCTTATAATTATTATTTTCATACAACAATAATTATTCCCTAATTAAAAACAAGAATTTATATTATTTATTAATAATCACATTAATAATAAATATACAAAATGTGCCAACTTGATAAAGGTGTGACCCTATAGGATCATATATTATTAGCAATATCACTCCATAATGATTCTTGAGCAAATAGATTCAACATAAGTATGATGATATTACGTATGTATGTGAATGTATGTATATTTGGTGTACATGTAACATCCCAAAAATACAGTCTGAAAATTTCGTTTTAATTTAATAATAAAAACCATAGTCATCATAGGTCATAGAAAAATCATAAACATTGTATCTCCGAATACTGTAACAACTGTCATAAATATCATAGTATAAACATCCCAGGCTGATCAAATGGTGTGTGCACTACAAGCTTCCCGAGCTCCTCTTTTGAAAACTGAGTACCTAAAACCAAAACTGAAAACTGTAAGCACGAAGCTTAGTGAGTCTCCCCAAACTACCACATACCATACAATAACACATAAAGCAAATACTGGGCCTTGCCCACTGCATCGGACCGAAGTCCGGGCTAACTAGGTCCTTGCCCACTGCATCGGACCGAAGTCCGGGCTAACTGGGGCCTTGCCCACTGCATCGGACCGAAGTCTGGAATAACTTGGGCCTCGCCCACTGCATCGGACCGAAGTCCGGAATAACTTGGGCCTCGCCCACAACATCGGACCGAAGTCCGGAATAACTTGGGTCTCGCCCACTGCATCGGACCGAAGTACGGGATAACTTGGGCCTCGCCCACTGCATCAGACCGAAGTCCGGAATAACTTGGGCCTCGCCCACTGCATTGGACCGAAGTCCGGAATAACTGAACATATCATATACATAAACATGTAACATAAACATATAACTACTGCATCGGATCGAAGTCCGGAACACAAGGCACATAACATAAACATGCATGAATCACAAAGACATCAAGCATACATACTACTTCTCGGGACCACCCCGGCATCGGACCGAAATCCGGAAACATATAAACTGCATCGGGCTAACCCCGACATCGGACCGAAGTCTGGAACTACTAATAACTAAACGGGCCGACATTGTGGCCGTAGACCCGTTCCTAAAGGAGGAAACTCACCTCTCACTACTGAAGTCCTGATGACAAAACCCTAGCTGCTGGATGACAGATTCCCGAATCTGTCAACATCAAAATAACATCCAATTAATAATTGGGTTCCCACACATAACCATATGTACATACTTGGGATAAATACTGATTTACCCCTAACTTGGCTTGATTCAAGCCCAAGGCCCAATCTAAAGGCCCAAAAGTCCAACTATGACTCAAAGCCCAACATATAGCCCAATTTTCCAAATTGGGCCCAAACCTTTACATGGTCTCATCTAAGGCCCAATTGTTCAGTCTAGTCCAAAATGTCTCGTTCTAAGGGCCCAATATCATACAACCATCTAGGCCCAAACTATGGCCCATCTATGGCCCAATTTTCCAAATTGGGCCCAAAACCTCCTATGGGCCTTACCCTAAAGCCCATCTAATTGTTCTAGTCCACATGATCATTCTCGGATGGCCCATTATTGGCCTAATTACCAAAACCCAATAGAAAGGCCCAACTTAAGGCCCAAGTAAAATTAGGGTTTCACATAAAATGACGATTAGGGTTAAGTGTTTCTCACTTAACCCATTCAGGGCTTAATCCATTAAGTCCTTCACTCTACTAGATAAAGCATATGGTGTAGTTGGGCTTAATACACAATCCAATCCCCAAAGCCCAAAAGTGGGTCCAAATAAGTCTAAGGCCCAATTACTCACAATTAGGGTTTTCTAAACCCTAATTAGGGTTTCCCCCCAATCATGGCCCAATAGGCCCAAAATAAATCTTTAAGCCCATTAGGGTTTTGCTAGGTCCATTAGGGTTTTGCTTGTGGGGCACCACCCACTACCACCTCGGGTAGTGGTGGTCAATGGCGGCTCACGGCGGCGGCCACCACCTTACGGTGGTGGTTATTATTATTATTTTCACTATTCAATTCTTATTACAGTTACAAGGCTTTTATCCAAAATAACACAAACACTCACTAACACACACACTAACCAACACACCGTGGTGGCCGGCGGTGGCGCTTGGCGGCAGCCACCACCTCACGGTGGTGGCGGTGGCTCTTCTGTGAACTCCGGCTACCCAAAACACCCAACAAACATACAACTAATAAAATACAACCACACACACCTACACATAGAAGCACACGCACACAGCCACCTTCCACGGTGGCTGGTGGCGACAGGAAGGCGGTGAATAGAGGTGGCAACGGCCCATCGTCTTCAACAGCCCCCAACAGCGGGGGTGGCGGCTAGGGTTCGCGATCTCGACTGGAGAACGACAGCAATGTAACAGCAGGTCGCCCGATCTCTACAACTGAATCACATAGGAGCAGCAACCTTTGTCTTCGTCGGCAGCTAGGCAGCGGCGGCGACGTCGCGGTGGCTAGAAGGTGGCGTTCGGGGAACCCACGACTGTGAGCAACGAGAAACGGGGGTGGCAGCTCCGTCTTCTACTTCCGATCTCTCAAACAGATGCAACACCCACATGACGCACACATCGCCGACTGAAGGAATACGGCAGTGGTGGTGGCGCTCCGGTCGCAAAGTGGCGGGTTAATCCGACTCCAATGGCAGCTAGGAGGCTGGCGGTTTACACCGACGACAACGAAGACAGTTGATGACGACAGTGAGATGGAGTCTCGACCGGTCGGCAAGTAGGAGGTCGGGTAATTGCTTGGCGGACGCAAGCTGGTCGGAGAACGGACCAGATGGGTGGTGACGGCGGCCGATGGCTAGGAGGAATAAGGTTGGAGGGGTGGCGACCGACACTTCTTTAGGGTTAGGTTACAAATGAGTCGACGGAATGAATATATACCCGGTCCATATAACATCTTTCCCATAATTACTACTCTGGTCCGTCCCCTTGGGATCTTTTCCAATCTAATCCAATATTTACAATTTAAACCCTGGATATTAGAATCCATTACAACTTAGGTAAGGAAATTACCAAACAGCCCCTATCTTCCATAATCTCTTCAAATGAAGTCCTATAAATTACCACTTACTCCCTGCCTTCATAAATACTTACAAAACTAATCTGGAATTTACACTTTTAACCCTCAACATCTAAAATTCTTCGCAAATCAGTCCGGGACTTACATTTATTAATTTATTTAAATAAACGGGGCGTTACAGTATATATGGTATATGTATGTGAAAGTTTGTGTATTTGGTATAAGTAGGATGCTATTATTTATTCCTAGTTTCAATAGAAATGTTTATTCCTATGTAATGTGTATTTGTAGTAGAAATTGTATCTATATATCTTATAAATTTTCATGTAATGACGTCGATATGGATCTTGTTTCAATACACCATGGATGCTGTTATGAGCCGTGGGCATGGGGGAGACGGAGTCGGGGACCCACCTCCCCCAGGCGGTAGAGCTCATGGTCAGCATAAGCATGATGGTATTTTTATTTACTATTTTTATTCAGTTATTATAAAATACCGTTTCTAATAATTTTTAATTATATTTATCGTTGTGTCACCAAGGAGAATCAAAGGAAAAGCGAAAAAATATTAAGCTTGAAATGACGCTCTTGAATAATAAGGGCAAACCAATTGAGTTTGACTATGATAAGGATATGCCATTTGATCTCGTAGGAGAACAAAAAGACATGTTTGCATGAAAATTTGGGAAAATAATGTGGTGGATAGTCCCTTTTGATACAAGAAGTTGTAAAAAAGTTTCCATCGCGATCAAGGATAAAGTAAAACAACATCTATGGGTAAATTATTTATATATGAATATTTTATATGTTTAATTATGACTGTTTTTACTTAGCTAACATTTTTGTTGTTTTTGTAGACAAAGTTTGATTTCGATCGAATTTCTAGGATTTAGAGGCTGCTAGGCTGTTAGAGAGTTTTGAAGCGCTTTTATTAAAAGGTTTTAGAGAGCGAAAAGCTGCGCAAAATCATTTTTTTGAGAGTCAGAGGGTATGAGGATATTCTGAGATCATTAGCCACCCCCAGATGATATGGATGTTGATAAGTGGAGGAAAGCATTTGAGTATTTCCAAATTGATGAACACTTAACTACTTCGACAAGAAACAAAAAACCCGTGAATTACAAACATTCGTGAACTGTGGGCGGTCGAGTTCGTGTCGTAGTACTTACTATAAATAGGTAACGTACGATATATATGTCATTATTTATTTAAAATATAATCTAATTTTTAATGTTAAACAGAACCTGAAGAGAGTTGAAACGTTCCATGCTGCTCATACTGATAAGAATGGTGTATTTGTTAGTGACATAGAGGAGCCACAATACTTAAGTATTTAATTATAACTTTATCATATAATTAAGTGTTTATTTATACTTAATTGTTAATCATTTTTGGAAAACACAGAATAGGTTAGTGCAAGAGCTCTTAGAACAAAAGCAAGGGTTAAATGAAGAAAGAGATTTAACACCTGCTGAAGAAAGTGGATGTATTGAGAAAGTATTAGGTTCTCGGTAAGGCCATATCAGAGGCATCGGCCGAAAACCTTTTGCCATCCAGTCGATTGCACAACCATCGTAGCCACCACCACAGTCACAACCATCCCAAGGAAAACAAAACTATTTAATTTCAAAGTCTCATATAAGGATCAATAAATGCATGTTGATTTGGTAATTTTGGTTTGTGGTGATTATTTGCTAAAAGCTTTGGTAATTGGTTTTTTGTCCTAAGTGTAGGAAATAACAATGTACTTTGATTTTTTTGTCCCAAGTGCAAGAAATAGCAATGTACTTTGGTATCAATAAATGGATGTTGATTTGGTAATTGTGTTTGTAGTTGTGTTTTTGTCCCAAGTGTAAGAAATAGCAATGTAGTTTGGTATTTCTTGTATTTAAGGTTCTTTAGCACAAAATAAGTAGAAAGTAGGCTACCATTTCTTGTAAAACAAGACTATTTAATTTCAACGTCTCATTATATATAATGATCAGTAAATGCATGTTGATTTGGTAATTATGTTTATGTTCCAAGTGCAATAAATAGCAATGTAATTTTGGTATTTCTTGTATTTAAGTGAAAAAAATGGCAATGTACTTTGGTAGTTTTTGGTTATGTTTGATAGTTTAACTTATTGTTAAGGGGCAAAGTTCTACTTGGATGTGGCTTACCCTCTTGTGATGTGTAATGAGTTGAGTCTTTCCTATAAATAGGAAGTGAGTGACTCCCATTAATGTAAGAACCATAATGGAACCTATTTGAGAGATTAGTTTACTGGGAGAATTTACATTACGCACTTGTAATCTTGCTATTCTAATGGTGCTTAAAATGATTTTATTTACACTTTGTGCTCTTCATGTTTGAGTGATTCATTTGATCTTTACTATTCCATACATGTCATCATAATCGGGTCACTACAATGGGTATCAGAGCTCATAATTCACACTACAATTGGTATCAGAGCTGGTGCTCTTGAAGTTCTCCAGAATTGATCCATGATGACATTTTTTATTTGGTGAATATTCATTATTGTAATTTCTTCTTGTTTGAAAGATTTTTTTTTCTAGAAATTGAATTTATTCCTTAATTTGATTCAAAATTCGATTTTCCCTCTCTAGAATACTTGTTTATTTCACTTTCTCTCTCTAGAACTTGATTCATATTCACTTTCTCTCTCTAGAATTTCATTCGAATTCAGTTTTTCTCTTTAGGGATTTTCAAGTTCTTGTGATCTTTTTCATTTTTCGGATTTGAAAATGAAAAAAACAATTGGTGAAAAATGGTTTGTAGAAGATTATCCATGGCTATTCAACTTGGAAGGACTTCTCAATTGTTTTACAACCAGGTATTTTAAAGAAAATTCACTCATTTCTTGTGAGGTAAAATGTGAATGTGGAATGTTCATTGGTTATCCTGTTGATCATGATAATCATAAAGTGTTGCTTAATCATTTGGTAACAACTTATCATGAAAGAAGGAAGAAGAAGAAAAAAGATGAAGTAATTAAAGGAATTTGTGTTGATGAATGCAAATATGGTGTCAATGTTCTTGCACTTTACCCGGATGTTCAAGAAAAGGGAATTCAATGTGATTTTCATAAAGATGTGAAATTTTTTTTGTTCAATTGGAGTTCAAATCGATGAATACTTGAGTTCTTGTGATTCGTTTAACGGAATGGTGCCATATAGAAAGCCTTCAATCCAAGAAGTTCAAATGTATCAAACTCCGAAAGATTTGATTTAAGATTACAATGTTGAAGTTGTCAAGAATGATGTTGTTCTTGAATTCAAACTTCAAGATCCAAAAAGATGAAGAAGAAGAAGATCAAAAACAATAACATTTAGTTTTCTAAACAAAATTCTTCAAATGTTGTCTTGAAGCTGAAATCAATGAAGCAAATTTGGGTTCCAAAGCAACAATTATCAAATGTTGCAATGAATTCGAATTCCAAACCCAAAATTGTTGAAGATTCTCAAAATCTTTATGAAGATGAAGTTAGATCTTGGAAAATGAGAAGAACGGATTGTAAAACATGCGTCGTGGGTGGTACAATGTGAAATTTGGAGATTTGCTTGTTCCAACTAAAGAACCGAGATCTTCAATGATCGATTCGAGTATTACAAATGGAAAAAGAATTATCAAGAAGATTTCTCAAATTCTCAAATGGAATAATGGATTCTGAAAAATTCATGTTGAGATCGACATGTTGTTCCTGAAGAGCCGATGATGAACGATTTAGGTTTTCTCGAAATCTGAATTCAATCTTATTTTCAATTCGTGCTTTTCGTTTATTTTATTTTTGATTGTTTTGACTCGTTAGATCTAATTTGTTTCAACCCCATTAACGATCCAATAAATTTTTTAGAACAAGGCTAAAATCAAATCTCGTTACTGTTCATCAATTCGAAATCCATGCCTTGAGCCCAATTCGAACATGCTGCTGTTTCTTTTTAGCCCAACTACTTGTATCATGTACTGTTCTCGATCTTCTTCATTCCTTTCCTTAGTCGAAACTATTTTCTCGTCCATTATCATCGAAGTTCAATTTTCATATCATAAAATCGAAATGAGAAAAGAGAAGTGGGTTTGATTTAGAAATCAAAATCAAAATCGAAATTGATTTCAATTTGAACTTACTTGGGGTCGAACGTATTTGCTTGGGTTGTATTCGATTTTGGGATTGAAGACTGTAATCGAAAGTGGTGGTCATAGTATTCGAAAATCAAGTTCTTGGAAATTGAATGTATATGAGAATCGGTTTTGATTTGGATATTTCGATTATTAACAGTAGAAATTGGATATTTGTTTGGAGTCGATTGGAGTCAAAATCGAGTTCAACTACTGTTGATTGTTTGAGTTGAAAGCTCTTGAATTGAATCGAAACGGATCTTGATTATTGTTCGAGTTAAGCATCATAATTTCAATTGATAGGTGATGGTGATAGTCGTTCAACTCGAGTTTTGAAGTCTCGATTATATGGAGAATGCAATTTGAATTAGTTGCTTGGGGTCGAAATTGATATTGTATGGTATTGTGAACCAACGGGGAAGAAAACGATTTGATGTTTCATCAGGAATGTATTTTGGGAAGGTGATCGAAACGACTTCTCAAAAGTTGATTTATTTGGAATTGATACAATGGGAAGAAAGTTTGGTTGCTTGGAATCGAAAGTGTGTTGTTTCTAGTCAACATCGATTGCGACTGGTTTTGAATAGAATCGTGTCAAACTCAATTTTGACTAATGTTCCTGTGTTCGTTTCGCATCCAGAACCAAATTGGAGGAGAACGCAGTTCAAATCAGTTAGCTTGGAGTTGAAGTCGAATTCGACTGTTTGGTTGAAAGTCGCATAGTCGAAAGCGTAAATTGGTTCACATAGTCGAAGTGAGTGACTAGAGTCGAAATTGAGTTCGACTGAAGATTGCTTTGCTTGATTCGACTAAGTGATGTTGCTGTTCGAATCGAAATCGATTGGAGTACGTTCGAGTCAAAAGCAAACACTTGGAGTCGAATGCCTTAGGGACGAACGAGTTTATTGGAGTCGAATCGAATTGAAAGAAGAGTTGGGATCGAAAGAGAATTAATTTGGATTGAAATGAAAGTTAGGAGTTCGACTTGTATGGTGTTAAATTGGACTCGTTCGAGTCGAAATCATCTTCGACTGATGTTGTTGTACCTATTTTGAGTTGTTCAAGTCGATGAAGCGTTGAAAGCAAAAGTCGAATGCTCTTGCTTGGAGTCGAACTCGTATTAGACTAATGGTTGTTCGTGTACTGGAAAAGATTTGGGGAAGAACACTATTTTGAATCAAGTCCTTAAACTTTCAGCAATTTGATAGATTTTGCCCTGTTTCGACTTGGGGGTAAAATTATGTGAAGTGGGAAAATATTTCGAATGTAGTCCCTGCAGTTAATGCAAATTGACACTTTATGCCCAATTTCGTATTTGGGGTAAAGTTTCGAATTTGAAGCTGATTTGGTGCAACGGGTCCCTACAGAATTTGCACAATTGACAGTTATTACCCAGTTTTCGAAATTCTTGCAACTCTCACCTAAAAGTCGAAATTTTCACAAAATTTGGAAAATTTTCTCGGCTTTTCGTGATTGTTTTTTGGTGATTTTCACGATTGCATTTTTGTCACACATCGAGGGGGAGTTTCGTCAAGTTTATTCCTCGAGCGCTTCTCATCTTTTATGGGTTTTATAATAATTTGTTGATTATAAAAGGGGGAGAATGTAGAAATGGGTATTCGAAGCTTCTTGGATATTCCTTTTCAAAGCAGATTTGAAGACCAGTGGTGTTACTTCGAGGGGGAGTTAGTCTTGATCGTGAGCTCGTTTGGAAATTAAAGCCAGGACATTCAATCCTAACTTTGAGGGGGAGAATGTTAGGGTGCAAAGTTCTCCTTGGATGTGACTTACCCTCTTGTGATATGTAATGGGTTGAGTCTTTCCTATAAATAGGAAGTGAGTGACTCCCATTAATGTAAGAACCATAATGGAACCCATTTGAGAAATTAGTTTAGTGAGAGAATTTACATTACCCACTCGTAATCTTGCTATTCTAGTGGAGCTTAAAATGATTTTATTTACTCTTTGTGTTCTTCATGTTTGAGTGATTCACTTGATCTTTACTATTCCGCACATGTCATCATAATCGGGGCACTACACTTATAAGTTTATATATGTTGTTATTTATTATTTAGTTGGAAAATCTTCGTCCAATGCTCAATGACCCCGCATGTTGGCAGAAATTTATGTGTTTTTTTAATCGGGGAAACCACAAAGTAATGATCAAGGAGGAAACAAGGGGAATGAAGATAATCGGATAATTACTTTGTGTTTTGTATGTTAGACTTGTTGTGGCACTTTGATACTTGTTGGAATTATACCACTTTTTTGTTTATTTTGATATTTGTATATGGAATTATAACACTTTGGTACCTAATTCGATGTCTTTATGTAATTATTTTCTGCAATTAATGGTGTTACGTATCGTTTTTTTGCACTCGAAGAACATTGATTTAAAAAAAAGTATAAAAGTAATATTACCGGCGACATACACTATTACGAGCGGTGACATAAGGTATTATGGGCGACAGAGTTATTAACGGCGGTAAATATTTTTAGCGGCGATGTTTTAAGAAATAGCGACAGGGCAGTTCCGACGACGTGTCGCTGCTATTGTCTTTACTAGCGACAAATTGAACTTTTACCGGCGACTTTTGTCGCTGCTAATAACTCTTTCTTGTAGTGTATGTGTATTAAGCACATACAAATCATTAGAAAACAAATATGTTTCCTATTTTAAGTTCATACACGCCTATATCTATCGTCTTCAATACTACTTTAAGTTATTATAAAAAATTTCATAACGTCTTTACGTGTACTACACTGGTTTTAACCTAATTTTGGTTATATAGTTAGGTAGGTTTTTTGTTTGATGGACCCGGGTTGGCTTTGAGTGTGGCTCGGCGGAATGCATGGCTCTGACAGTTTGCACATGCTACAAAGTCGGAAATTGGTGAGCTTTTGGCTCTCAGAATTCGCACATTCTACAACGTCATATTCCTTAATTTCGATAGTGACTTTTTGTTGAGTGGTAGGTGTGTTATTGTAGAAATGGGACCTTTCCAATTGTGTTATGTCAATGTTACAAAATTTCCCCTTTTATTTATATAAAGATATACGCAATTAAAATTTTTTATTTTATATATTCAATATATTTTAGGACTACAAATGTTAAAGAGATTTTTGGATACACTTTGAAAATGCTAAAGTTGGAGGACACAACAAAAAATAAGGTTATTAGTGGTGACAGAAGTTGGTGTTATATTTCTAGTTTTTTCATGAACATACTACACATGTTACACATGTTTGTGTTATATTTTGTTTTAGTAGAGTTTTATTGGTGATTTATGTTTTTTTATGAACAATTATGTTTTTTGAGTAGATATGTTTGGATTTCAGTGTATTCCATTATTATTTATATTTATTTGAAATTTTGTCTCACTTCAAGCTAACGAGGATCTTGTAGGAAATCTACTTTGGTTTATAAAAAAACACACATTCATGTTTAGTTTATATTGTTAGTTATATGGATATATCTGACCATTGATGTGTTTAGTTACGTAAATTGTAACAAAAGCTGTGTTGATCCAATACTATTATGATTAATGGGCGTACGACACTGCATAAGGGTATCAATGTAATGATAACATACATTAAAGGCTAATACATTTATATATACAGTTACCTATTCATGGTCCAATATGAAATTGTTAAATAATTTTGGGACCGCTTAATAAATATACATATATTGTTTATCATTAAATTCAAAATTATTATGGTAAGAATATAAAATTATTGATGGATCGATTTTATTAGACACTTCTTTACCATTGTGAGTTGAGTTTTTAATTTTTTCAAAATCATATATATCCCTTCCATCTCTAACATTAGGATATGTATCCATCTATACATAAATATGACGCCTGAAAAGATTCATATACGAAAATACATTGATAAATTTGTAGGTCTTTTGCTAAGGGGTTATAGAGAGTTCTTAAAATGAACTAGAAATCAACCATGTAGAAATCACAATGAAAACAACTGTATAGTATAATATTGTTTATTTATTTTAATTAGATTTATGATCAAAATCTAAAATTTTAACTTCCACATTTTATGTTTTAGTTATTAATAAATAACTAACAATAAGAAGATAACAAATTTATCGCCTTTGGTTTGTAGGGTTTTTTTTAGTGCAATATGGTAATTTTGCGTTCATTTAATGGAAACCCATTCACGATAACAACCTCAAGGACCATTGGTGGAACTTTGGTAAACCATAGGGATGAGTCATGTAAAAAATTCAAAAATTAGATTGAAAGTGCAAATTAGTGTAAACCATAGGGACCAAACTACAGATTACTCTATATATAAATATCCCAACAAAGAAAAATAAAAACTCAACTTGATCAATCTTGCAGATTCAGTTAAACGATGGCTCATTCTTCATTTCCAGTTGAAATAAATGTGTTCTCTTGTGGAAAGTATAATCCAAAGCCTATAGAAAAAATAATGAAGTCACCCGAAAGCCTTTGACGATAGTTACACCATTAGAAGAAGGAGAATTCCCAGTACTGATTTTACTTACATGGTTTTCTTCTCGATAGGGATTTTTATTCCCAGCTCAGTTGTCACATCGCTTCTCATGGTTTCATCGTCGTCGTTCCCCAGGTTTATTCTTTTCTTATTTTGTACTTTATAATATACATTTTCTTTTTGGAAAAGAACACTAATTTAAAATTATAAAAAAAAATAAAGGAATAATCACAAAACAATGGACATTTAACAATTTTATTATTTTTACCCGTAAAACAAAATGAATGTTGTAATTGTCACTTGCAAAATTAATAAGAAAAAAAAAATTATTACTTTTTACTAAAATTTTGAGAAAAAATTAAAACATACGTTTTATTAAATTTAATCTTTAAATAAATGTTGACGTTAACAGGTTATACTAGTTTTTTTTTGAAAATTTAACTAATTTATTCAGGTCTATCTCTATCTAATATGTTCTCAATAAACCTCTCATTTAATTACTTATTTTTTTAAACAATAATATTTTTAAATGTACTAATTTAGTGACAATGAATGCCACAACAAATGAACGTATAAATACAAGGATGTCAGTTTTTATTTTATTATAAAAACGAAAAAAATATTACACTATAGTTATAAAAATAACTAAAAATTGAGAATTTTATATAATCATTATAAAAATAATACTTTTAAATGAATGTCGTTGCTTATTTAATAGAAATAATTAGTTAGTAAATAAGTAACAAATATCTAAACCTACAATATATTAAAGAGATACAATGAAACATGGTTAAATAAGGACAGAATAGATGGACAAAACATCAAAAACATACTAACCATTCAATACATATTAAACAACAATAAGAATATATAAAACAATTATTTGCTTAAATGCCATTACGTGGTGATAAGTGTCAAATAAATAGTAGTTAATTATCAAAATACACTTATCTTTTTTTTTTTTTATCAAACAAAATACTATTATCTTTTCCATTGACCATTGTTAAAAGTTTGACCATTGTTAAAAGTTTTTATGAAATTAATTAATTTATCTTTATCTTTGTGACCTTTAAATACAATCCTAAATATATAAAAAGATAGTAGGCATAAAAAATAAAAAAATATTTAATTTCTCTTCCCTAAAATAGGGATTAGTACAAAAAGTCTCATTATTTTAAAATTTTTTTGAATAAAGTCCTAAAAGTATTATTGTGAACAAAAAAATCTCGATTATTTAACATTTTTTGCCCAAATTATCGAAAAAGACTTTTCTTATATTTGAATAATAAATGACAGATTATGTGATTTTTTCTCAAAGTAATGAGATTTTTCTGTTCAAAATTTTTTTTAAAACTTTTTTGAAACTTTTTTCAAAAGTTTGGAACTTTTCTCAAGTTTGGAACTTTTTCCCCCTAAAATAAGTTACTTACTACTTGGTAATATAGATCAATTAATTAGTGTAAAAATATTGGTGCTGCGTTTAGAGTTCAACCATATTTTATGTAAGAATATTTATGGAATATTAATATTTTATATCAAAGTGGGTGAATATATTTTTTTGTTCACATGAATACCAACACATAAGCTATTATTGTTTGCTGTGTCATGTGCAACAGTTATATGAAGGATTACTTATAGGATTTGATGCGGATGTAGACGTCGAGTCTGCAGCTGAAATAACCAACTGGCTACCTGAGGGACTTCAACAGGTCCTTCCATCTCAAGTGAAAGCAAACCTAACAAAGATAGGACTGGCTGGCCATAGTCGTGGAGGAAAAGCCGCATTTTCCCTTCTTCTAAATCGACTTAACACCAAGTTAAATTTGAAATTTTCTGCATTGATTGGAATCGATCCTGTTGATGGATTGGACAAATGGAAGCAAACTCAACCAAAGGTGCTCACTTATGTTCCACATTCGTTTGATCTTGAAATACCAGTGATGGTTATTGGTTCAGGTCTTGGTGAATTCCCGATAATCCCGATCTGGCCGTTCAGACCTTGCGCACCAGAAGAGGTAAACCATAAGAACTTTTACAATGAATGTCGTAAACCCGCTTGTTATTTTGTTGTGAAAGATTATGGGCATCTTGACGTGCTTGATACTCAGACGACAGGGCTGATAGGGGCCGATACTAATTGTATGTGTAAGAGTGGGAAGACTAGGGATCCTATGAGGATATTTGTTGGAGGGGCTGTGGTTACTTTCTTGAAAGCTTCTTTTGATCGAGATTTTAGTTATTTAATGGCCTTAAAAGATGATAAAAGGTCACCTGTTTCACTCCAGACGGTTGACTTCATGCTTTGAAAGATGATGAAAGCATATATATATATATATATATATATATATATATATATATATATATATATATATATATATATATATATGTTAAAATGTTTTCCCACATCTATTGTGTGCTAGAATGCATCAATCAAAATTTAGTAAAAAATAAATTATTATTTAATTAAATAAAGATAGATATTAAATGATTTCCATATATATATATATATATATATATATATATATATATATATATATATATATATATATATATATATATTAATGATATTCATAATTATAATTTTTTTATGAAAACTAATTAAATTCGTTATTAATATCAGCAATAATATTCTTTTAGGATGAATTTGCATCTAATTTTTCATATATGGGTTCGTATTTTTTTTTCTCGAATAGACTCTCATTCTACTAGAATACACTCTCGTCCTCCATGTTCTAAGCAATTTTATTGTATTTTGAGCGAGTGAGTCATGAAACAAAATACGAACAATGTGAGTGGGTTCATAAACAAAACACGAACACATATATAAAAATCTAATATGTTATTACTGACATTAATAACAAATTTAAATAGTTTCCGTAAAAAAGAGAATTATAATTATATATATCATTTAATATACATACAACTATGGAAATCATTTAATATCTATATTTATTTAATTAAATAATTATTTAATTTTACTAAATTTCTATTGGTGAATTCTAGCACATAATAAATGTAAGAAACATACGAATCTAGCCATATATATATATATATATATATATATATATATATATATATATATATATATATATATATATATATATATATATACCTTATAAACTGTTTCCCGATCAACAACTCCAAAAACACAAGGTCACTGGAATGCAAAGGGTACTTGAGTATACGTAACACATCCATTACAATTAGCAAAGATTAAGAGTTTACACAAGTATACATAACACAACCAAACCAATAGCATAAATTGATATTTTTCATATTTTGTTGTTTCCAACTAGGCTTCAACGAATGAATTTACTAATTTTTGAAAACAAAAAAATACAAAAAGATTTTCTTTATTTTTTTTTCTTATTTCATATTGTGTTTAACCTTTCTGTGACTTATTGTATCAACATACTATGGTGGCGAATGCTCAATTGATTACATTCAAAAGTGGGGCAGGTATGATTTCGAACTACTGCACTAGTTATGAGTCCCTAGAAGCATGTTGTTTTATGTTGACCTTAAGCCTCAAAGACTTTATGTGTTCGAAGCCTTAATAGATCTCTCACTACGAGTGTTCCTTCCCAATCAGGCTATATTCACATTAATCGAAGAGCTACCATTCTCTTCTCATTTTGAGTAAAGAGATTTTTGCTATGTCCATATCTTTCGTAGAGGTACAATGAGTTTCCTTAACCAATATTTTTCACCAAATTTTTTCTTCACGATAACACACATCACTGCATATCCTCGACATCTCTGGTAGAAACCAACCAGAATCTAGATATTGCACCAGCCTGTGTTAATGATCCTGATTCATTTTTTCCATGATGATGGTAAAACCCAACAACCCCAACTTCTAAGGAATTGACGGTGAACATCTTGTTCAAGATTATAACAAAACATTTATTTCAGTACAACTTTTCGATATTCAAAATCATATTTCTTTCGTTATGCGTGATCTTGACAAAATATTCTTTAACCAATACATTTTTGCCCAACATAATCCATATCTTATTTTTTTGATGGAATATGATTTCTGTCTAAATATCTTTTTGAATTCCAGTCACTTCGATATATTACCCAACCTCACACTTGTTCTTGACTACACTGGTCATATAAGTAATTTTGTTCAATCAACTCACACTTAGTTAAGTTGTGGTATTGAGAAAAATTGACCCTACCTTCGAAACCTATGCAAAAAGAGACCATTCGATACTCATTAAGGAGTACTCGATTGTATTAATCGGGAAACCATGCAAGCAGTTCGTCATCTCTCTTGATGTCGAATGAAGAGATCTTTACATGGGATCCAACTACTTTTGCATCAAATGTTATTTGATGTCACTATTCGTACATTTTTTAACATTTGCTTCCCACTAATTCTTTGGCACACATTTGCATTAGAATCCTTGAGGTTTTGGGTAATACCAATTGAAAACCTAAATTTCGCAAAGTCTGGCATATGATTTCGCTTTACAATCCCAAAAGCGAATGAGCCTAACCTCATAGCGAAGGCCTGGTGTTCTCTTGATGACGAAACTTTATGGTGACAGTTCAAAACATATGACGGTTATTATCTCATTGGGATGAACGAAACGTTCGACGGATGTAACGGTTCAACATTTCATGGGTTTTTAGGAAATCATGATGATCATTCTTTTGACGTGGGGACTTTTATGGTAATCGACCCCATAACCAAGGCAACACGTGGCAAAATTCGATTGGTTATCGTTTCAAATTAAAATTATACGTCGATTATAAAAGGAATTTGGTGGTTTAATTTGAAGACTTTATGCTCTCTGGTCAAATTTCCCCAAAATTCTTCAAAGATAATCGTTTTCACAAAATTCTGGCAAACCCTAACCATGGCGGCTCTTATTGGCAATGTTGATCCTTCCAACACCACAAATGAAGAAGAGACTTCACAACCACCGCTCAAGATTCAATGTTCTAATCTTCGTTTACAGCCAGACATCACGCAATATCCTTAACAGTTGCAGATGTTGATTGTAGCCCTAAATGACTCTGTTCTATAAATTGTCATGTCGTCTTCATTTTCTTTTCCAATGACCTGGTTATCACTAGCGAGATCAACAACAGTGCTTAACAAAACAATGAAGGTTGTAACATTCCAACTGACGAACAACAAACTACAAAAGCTCACCAAGTGACAGTTTTCTCAAATCATGAAGCTTCCGCATACAAGTCCATTCTTTGAAGTAACGAATGAACAGGTTGTTTATATGTTTAATGAGACGGGTCATCAACCTCCTCTCAGTGGAATTAGTCAGTTTCGCAAGTCAATATTTCCATGTGTGTGGAATTTTCTATTTGGTATTTTTCTACGATGCTTGATTGGTCGTAGTTCAGGGCTTGATAAGCCGAAGTTGGAGGTGTATGCGATGATTACAGGTCTTTATTATGACTTAAATGTCGATTATGTTACTCAGCTAGGGGAAGAGTTTGGTACATGAATCTCTCACACAAATGTAACGAATGGGGTATCTTGTGCAAGATACTGGAGTCTAATTCTAAGGGATGTGTATGAAAAAAGAAGGGATTTTGGTTCCATCGGAAGAAGACAACGCGGAGTTTTCGACGTTGCAGACTCAAAAACTGGTTACTGATGATCCAGCTCTTTTTCTGAGTGTGGCTCGCATTCTTGGTTCCATTTTAAGACCAATTGATCCAGCAAATCTGGTTCTAGTTCAGTATTTGACATCTGTTATCCCAAATGTTACAGTAGGGGTTCTTTTGCCAAAGGGAGTTGAAGGTATATCGAAGGCTGCTAAAGCTTCTAGGAAACCGAAGAAGACTGAACAATCAAAACATGTTCAAGAGGATGTGGAGAAGGAAGTTACAAAACCTGTTCAAGAGAGTGTGGAGAAGGAAGTTCCTACGGAGATCGTTCCTTCAACATGCATTCTAAAAAGAACAAAGAATCCTGCTCATCGACCTCGTCATTCTCCTGAAGGGTCACTTGATCAAGAAGGTTCTAAGAATGATTCTCCAATGAAGGGGATCAAGAAGATTCGCAAACCTCAACTTAACAGAAGAGGTGTTCTCATTCGCGAAGTTCCTGCTCCTGTGTCCCCTGCTTCCAAGAAAAGACAAGCTCGTGAGATGGTCAAAAAGATCACGAAAAAGAAGAGACAAATGGTAGATCCACTTGATAAAGTTGTTGTTGAAACCGATACTGACAGTGAAAGTGAAATTTCAGATATTTGTTATGATGATACTGGTTTGGTTCACCTTAAAGGGATTCTCCTGTCAAGTCGATTTTCGAGGAGACTGCAAATCCTAGTGGCAATGTGCACGTATCTAATACGAATACAACCACCAGTTTGAGTGATCCTACTTCTACTTCCATCCCTGAGAAGGCAACAGTCACACCACCCGAGTTTTCGTTAACTGAGTCCTTTACCGAGGAGGTTCGAACCTCAGGCATCCCTTGTAACACCTGGTTTTGAAAGTGCTTCATTGCTAGGGGTTGCGTCCCAATCATCAGTTGCCATAAGGGTTAGGGCCTTGGGAAAGGGAGGATTTGGCCCATTTCGGATGTGGGTGTTAGGGTATACGTAAACCAAGTGTTTGATTGTGTCTTCGTAGGCCAAGGGTATAATTGTAATTTGACATCTCGGTCTTCTAGGTATTTTGGGTTCTTGTTCAGAAAGTTTTTAGGTAATGAGGAGTTGTTAGAAGCGTAGGGCTTCTCGTCACCTTTCCATGAATATAAAGTTCGTCGAAAACGGACTTAGAACGAAGAAGTTATAGCACCTTGAAGGTTTTGGCAGATTTAGCCCCTAATGGAAATGTTTGGCAAATAAGTCACATGCATGCAAGGGATGCATGAACGTGTCCGGCTGGGAACGCCCAGCGAAAGCTGGGTTACGCCCATCATATAAAGCTATATGGTTGCGGATGGTTTGTGAGTACGTCGATCGGGCGTACTCCCTTCAGAGTAAAACCCTAAATTTTAGGGTATGACACTATAAAAGGAACAATATGCCTCAAAGACCAGCCTCCCTCTCACCCTAAAGAAGCTACTACAAAACCAAAATCCATACTTGAGATATCTTGGAGCTTAGAAGGCCATTAGAAGAGTATTTTGGTGCTTTTGAAGAAAGTGTTCATTCTTGAAGACTTATTGGAGAAGATAGAGCTTTTAGATCCAGAACTACACTAGCTTTTAGGGTTGCCACCCTTGGTGCTATTTGAGTCCCTAAGACAGAAAGTTTCCATCTTGAAGGTCTTAATGGGTTCATGAAAGAGTTAAGACCATTTTCATGGAAGTAGAATGCCATTTTTGGAGTTTGGGCTTGTTTGGGACATGGAAAGTCACCAAGTCGGTGACTTTATGGGTTTGGACGTTAAGTAGAGCTTAGATCTGTGATTTGGTCCCTTGGTTTGAAGCATTAAGTGCTTAATAGAAAAAGAGCTTAACAGGGGAGTATGCTGGGCGTACACCCATGTACACGCAACGTACAAGTCACAAACCTAGTACGTGCTGCGTACATCGGAGTACGCCCTGTATACTCAGTCAGAGTGGGGTTCGCACATATGGGCCTCGGTTTGGGTCATTCATTAGACTTTGCTACTTTGGGCCTTAGTGGGCCATCTGGAATTGTACCTTTGGACTAGACAAGCATCCTTGGGCCTTAGGTTGAGACCCATGTGAAGGGATTGGGCCCAATTAGAAATTGGGCCATTTATTGGACCTTGTAGGAGTGTTTATCTTTTTGGGCCAAGGGTTGAGTAGAGTTCATTTTGGGACAAGAGTATGTGAGGGGTAGAATGGTATTTTACCCCAGTGAGGACTTATGGTTAAGATACGAGAATCCCGAACTTAACTAGTTTATATGATGATCAGTAGCTCGGGGAGTCAAGAGTTCAGCAGTTCGGGGATCTGCCAGCTAGCAGCCAGAGGATTATCCGTGAGATTCAGCTTTGTGAGGTGAGTTTCCTCCTGTTTGAATGGGTTAAAGGCACCAATGTTGGCCCGTATATATATATATATATATATATATATATATATATATATATATATATATATATATATATATATATATATATATATATATATATATATATATATATATATATATATATATATATATATATGTGTGTGTGTGTGTGTGTGTTTTCCGGATTACGATCTGATGCCAGGCGATGCCCGAGGAATGATTGCTATGCTTGAGGTCTATGTGATTCTTGCATGTGTCGGTATTTGTATGTTTCCGGATTATGATCCGATGTCGGGCGGTGCCCAAGGAATGTTTACATTTATGTTCTTCCGGACTAAGGTCCGATTTCGGGTGGTGCTCGAGGAATGTTTATATGTATGTTTCCGGACTACGGTTCGATGTCGGGTGGTACCCGATGACTATGTGTATGTTAGATTATACTTGTTGTCTGTGTGATACTTGTATGTTCCTGGTATGGAGGTGAGTGTGGGCGGGGTCTTGTATCTCATCACTAACTGAGTATGGACGGTGTTCCATATCTCATCATTAGCAGAGTAGGGACGGGGCCCAAGATAGGCGAGTCCTTAGGACTGGAGCATATAGTATTGTGTATGATTCTTCATGTGATAGTATGATTATATGATATTATTTGTATGTGTATAGCGGGCGAGGCCCAGAGACAGGCGGGGCCTGGAAGAAACAGATCTGTATACCGAGCGGGGCTCGATGCCAGGCGGGGCCTGATGCCGGGCGGGGACCGATAAAGGGGCGGGGGCCCAGTTTATGTGATTATGTGTATGGTATGTGGTAGTATGGGGAACTCACTAAGCTTCGTGCTTACAGATTTCAGTTTTGGTTTCAGGTACTTCTGATAGCAAGGGGAAGAGCTCGGGATGACTGCATTGCACACACCATGATGTTTAGCCTGGGATGTTTACTCTGATGTTTTGATTCGGAAACTCTGATAATAATGTTTTGAAATACTTTGACTCATGTTTTGATGGAATGATTTGATAACTATGGTTTTATTTAATGGTTTAAAACGAAATTTATGGTCATGATTTTTGGGATGCTTCAAGTTGGTATCAGATCCTTGGTTTGAGGGATTCGGGCACACTCTCGAGTGTGTCTGGACTCAAAATGAGGACTTGGTATAAAAGAGAAAAGGGTGTGGTGCATGCAATCAGCCGAGCTCAAGTAAGTTCTCCCAAATTACTCATACATGTTTGTTATGATATGATATGATTATGAGAACTTCATGCTAGATTAGGGCTAAGGATCTAGGAAGGATGCCTTGTATGCCTATTGTATGTGTTTATTGAACTGCATGCTAGTACTGATTAGTCAGTGATATGATGGTCTGATTAGGATATACTTGGTTTTTGTTACTCAATGCTCGAATGATGCTTGCTTTGTGCTTTTAGGAGTTCCAGTTATCTTTAACTAACTAGAAAATGAATATGTTAAGTTACATATTACGAGGACGAAATAATTTCAGAAGGTTAGGTTTAGCCCTATTTCACAGCTCTCGTTTGAGTCTAACTGTTGTAGGGAGAGACCTCTCATTCGAAGAATTATTTGGTATTAGTGATATGTAATGGTATTCGCGAGCTAGTTAGGAGGAGATAACATGGACTTCTTATGCAATTGATAGCCGAGAGTGGTTCAGGGAGTACCCTAGGGAAAGCCTAGAATGAGATTAGTGTTGTGACATGATCCGACTTGCCTCCTGTCTTCTAAACGACTAAGCACGTGATTGGTGGGAGGAGGTTGGACATGATGTTGGAGACGATATCGTTATTGATGTGATGACATGGAGTGACTTCACGGCAAGGTTCAGGGCCGAGTTTGCACCGATGATTGAGGTGCAGCAGCTGGCACAGGAGTTCCAGGACCACCAGGAGACTATTGAGACGGTGGTTGAGATCACCGAAAAGTTCAAGGAAAGAGCCCTTCTTGTTCCGTAGTATGTTGCAGACGAGGAGATGAAGAAGGATTGGTACCATGAGATGCTAAGGAGCGACTGTTGGGTTTTGAGCATTCTAACACTCCTAAGTGTACATGCAACTCTAAATATCTTGGATCTATGTTTTCTCTATTATACATGCAAATATGAATATTCCAAGGTATTACCCTATCTAGCATACAATCTATGATACTTGGGTAATAAAAACAAGTTTGAAGGCATACCTTTTATGTAGCTTGATTCCTTGATGCTTAAGAGCGAGTGCCCCAAGTGTGACACCTCAAATGGTTCACACAACATCAAATACACTTGGAATAAATTAGAGAGAAATGAACCACTTCATTAAATCGGCTAGCCCTCACCATACACACATAGTTCTCTCATGGTGCCGATTTTGACAAGAATAAGATGCTTATATAGTTTGTCACAATTAGGGTTACACCATGTAAACCCTAATTGTCATGGCCTTTCATTTCCATGATCCATGGGTACAAAAACACCATGGAGCATCCTATGGGTTTTAACCCAACTTGATAATCCATGGAGCATTAGCCCACTATACAAGTATGGATGATTTACACAATCAACCCATATATTTAATTAGTCTCCTTTTGATCACTTAATTAATTCCAAATTAATTCTTGATCAATACTAATTAAATAATCTTATTAATATATTAGAACTTATAATATATTAGTAAACCCTAAGGGTTATTTCTCTCATTTTAGTCTATCTAAATGCATGATGTCATGCAACCCAAATGGACCATGCCAATCGGGTCAAGTACATACCAAATATAGTTATGGACTTAGACACTAATCCAACACTCTCCCACTTGGATAAGTCTAAAACTATTATTAAGTATGACTTCAAGAACCGACTGGCAATCGTAGCTCTTTAAGTTGTTGTCGAACTCTGACGTTGTAACTGAACTCTGATCTCGTCAATAACTTGTCCATTAGATAAGGGATCATATATTCCTCCATTCTAGATATCATATGGACTGAGACATGGATTAAAATCATTCTCTCTGTCCATTTGTTGTATCCCGATTTCCGATTCATGATGACTGACTGATTGAACAGATCAAATCAGTCCTGGCTTGACCAAGCACTCACATGTATCATCATTAAAATCATCGAGGGGCCCACAGATATCGCTTTTATCCCGAAGGTAAAAGGAATGGATAAACTTCGACTCATATGGCTTGTTCTACTACTTGTTGAATCATACACAAAGGCACGTTTTATAACATCAAGTTACCAATGCGTTTTCATGCAATCAATGTATAACCAACTCATAGTAACAACTCATATCTCTAGGTTTGAAGAATATAAGATATTATCGTCTCATGATCACTCGTGATAAAATCCATGAAGTGATTCAAATGAGCGTGGGTTGAATCCAATACTCAGAACTTATGAGCACTCATGAGTGTTGTAGCACCACTTTGTCCAACATCTTAGACCTCTACAAGCCAACCCATGACACTCTTGATTCATATCTACTTCCAATATATGACCGACTGTGGATGGTTTGAATAACTTAGTCATTTAGGAAGAACGACCTAGTTATTCTGGAAGTCAAAGCATGCAAAGTGAAACACAAGAATAATCGAATCCAATATGGTCTCAGAACTTATGAATATAAATAAAAACACCTTTTATTTATCACCATATTGATTACCCATCATTTATTGCATATTGTTTCAAACTATCAACTTTATACTTGAATTAAAACAATAGTTGTCCCATGCTCCAAGCATGTACACTATGTTTTCTAAACAGTAGTCATGCCATACACCAAGTATGCATACTAAGTTTGTCTATGATCTTTACTCTGTGAAATAGATCGAATGAACATAATTCCAATGATTCTCATTTCGCAATCCCAAATCCTTACCGCAAATGCAAGAATTCCAAATCCTGCCATTTACCTAAATCTGTTAGATTCTAAACTTATATGCATTGGTCCTCTTGTAATGATTATGCACAAAGTCACAAAGACTTGTCAACACACATTACAGAGTATTCCAATGGAGACCAACTCCATGGAACCGAAGTCACATATTCAAAGTTCATTGCCTTTGAACATTCTTCTTGCATTAAGTTTCCTAATCTTACACAGATTTAATGAATAACTTCCACCTATGGGAACATTCCCATATTCCCCTTTTGACTATTACTCCGAACAAGAGTTGCCTCTTCTTTCAGAATAAGTCAATATGGTCTTTCCAAAATTAACATTATACTTCCAACTGTCCTTGAGCAACCAATCTTTGGTAAACCTTAGATTGTCCTCGACAAATGCTTAATCATTTTAGTCATATCCAATTCTAGACTTTTTCCCTTCTTAATGCCCCAGGCATTTGGAAAATTTTAGAAAGGATGAATATTATAGCACATGCAATCGATCCTATATCTGAAGCATATGGGACACGATTCATGATGTCTCACATAAAGGCATGATACTAGACCAGTCCTTTTGCTACAATATTTCTATTTGCCAAGTTCTCATAATTCAAATTATAAAAAGGGATGCTGTAATCATAATCGAATTTTAGAACGCAAATAATGGACCCATATATAGAATTTCCTTATGTTGAGCCATTCCAACACAAAATTCATATATATCCTTGACTAAAGATGATTAAAACCTCAATCTAAGCTTTTAGAATTGAAATGAAGTATAATTTCCTCTCCCTTAATTATAGCAAAACAACTTTTCAACCCCTGCAACTTCACGAATTGAAACTTTTGTTTTCTTTAATTAACATTGCTATCTTGCAATACTAATAATAATTATCATGTTCCCACTAACATGATGATTATTAGCATAACACTTATGCTCCCATAGGCTTTGACATGTACTCAGAAATCAGCTGGACTTCTAGAAATCAATACTTTATTGACTTTCTTACCAAAGTTCAAATTTCTCATACGAGATGCTTTGATAAAACTTTATCAAAATCATACACCTTTCCTTAGATAGCACACATGTGTGTCTAATCAATTTCAGAACTATGAAAAAGGGATGCCGTAATCACAGTCTCAATTGTTTAGACCTTTGCCATTTCTCACAAGTCCATGTTAGTGTGCCGGTTAACCACACACGCTCCACTAACAACTTTGAGAATGCAAATATCACAATTGCTATCTACTTAAAATCTACTCAGTGAAAGTGTTTCCTTACCATCATTTTCATGAATCGAAGAGAAACCTTATGACACTTTGATTTTATGGTGTATGTGTTCCTATCCATGTGAATTTGTCAAAACCATAATCACAAGACAAGGTTAGTGACAAATCCAAACTCATATGGATTGAACTTGTGCAGTCTTAACTTCTTGCCACCTGGCAGCACAAGGGCCTACCATTGGTTCCAAGTTGTTATGCAACCAATTGAGAACTCTCAGAACTCATATGCAAAGCCAACTTTAACTGGAATGGGCATAGAAACAGGAATATGTCAACACGATAGGTTATAAACCTCACGTCGTATGCTAGTGATAAACTACATGTTTTTATTCTTGATTAGACTCTTTCAAGATCTTTTAGATTCCAACTGTCCTCTTGACAAATAAGACTCACTTGCCAAATATTCAGGAGATAGTGCGGATTCTTTATCAAGACAAACACTTCACACAATTGGCCTAAGTTGGTCTCTGTTTTATCCAAAACATCACAACTTACCAATTTCAAATGTACAAGAGTAGAACACATTTTACTCTTACATTTGACATGTGTTATAAACCTTCTTTAAGATATGTCACTCAAGTTACAATCTTGGAGTATGACTCTAAGACTTGTTTTTGGAACGACGTATGACTCGTCTTCTTGATTTAACCATTTCAACAATTCACGATTCCTCTTCTTAGCCATAGGAATGCACTAAGATGTCCTTAGAGAACCAATTGTGATATGGTTTCTTAATCATTAAGATGATCACAAAACATGATACTAAAGTACTCTCCCATCTTTTCAGATTTGAGAAACTTTTATCTTTCTGCAAAATTTGATTCTTCTCATTCGTTCTGCCATACATCAAAACTTTTCCAATGTTTCAGAATTATACTTAAACTTGTAAGTAAAACCATATTTACTAAACTTTAGTAAATCATGACGAACAATCTTATTGATCTTTTGTGGTGGACTTGACCAGTGCACAAGAATGTGTACTCGATCCCTTAGTCCTTTACTTGACTCACATATACATGTGAACAAGGAATTAGTCTTAATTTTCCAAAGATGAAAATTCTCATTCATCATACGACTTGCATGATTTCCAAGTTTCTATCCAACTGAAACTTTGGGTGATGAGAATCTTTCCTTATTTGGTAAATTATGACCCTACCACAAACGAAAGAATCAAGTCTATTTTTTAAATATTGCTATCAATGGAATCATATAAACAACCCTTTTTCACAAATGCCACTATAAGGATATTTAAAATAAATATAAAATTAAAACCTGTTTATTTTATTCTAAAACTTTGCGGAAAAAACTTATCCTTACAGTGCAAATGCATATGAAAAACTTGTTGTTATCTATTCCTAAGCAATATAGCATAACTCCTAAGCAACAGCTCAAAAATTCTGATCACCGAACCATGCGATCGAAATCCATCTTCGCGATCAGAATCAGCATATACTTCTTTTAAGTTTCTTCATTTTTTCTTTGATTCTTAAAACAACAATATGTGACACAGTCACATCATGTAATGAGAATCTCAGAATAGAAACTTAACAGAGTTAGATAGTGGACTTCACCTGAAGTAGAATCAAACATCTTGACTTGATCAACCCTATGATCCTTCAGGTAAATAGGCAGTTTTGTAACCAATGTCCCTTCTTTTGAACAATATAAACATATGGACTCTATGGAAATGGTACACGGGACTATCACAGACTTAGACTTTCTCTTTACCATTTGGTCAACCGAGTTGACTATGGCCGATCCCTTTCCATTGGGAATAGAAAGCCTTTTCTAGATATCCAATGTTACCATTGTCAATGTCCATTGGAAAGTTGATCTCCTAATCAAATTTGCTTTACTAGTCCTCAAACCATTGCTGATTCAGCAGCACCAAGCAAATAGATAAGATCATTAAGGGTCATGTCATAGTCTGTTTCATAGTAGTCCCAAAGGAACTCACTATGTGACTTAGAAAGTGATTGAACATCCAATTTTCTTAAGACTTTGACACCCAACTCTCCCGACTTGTCAATATGTGACTTCATCTCCAAGATGTGATCACACATAGACCTTGCTTGCCAATAGGGCTTGAGTGACCTTGAACTTGTGGGTTAGGAAAAATAATTGGAGGAGGTGGAGGAAGTGAAGTTCCAAGAGATTTGGGAAGATCATAAATGTCTGAACTAGACATCTTTTGGGAGATATTCAAGATAGTTGATCTAAGGTCCTTAATATAACACCCAATATGAAATATTAAGGCTAGGACCCAACACAACATTTTATAACTTGGAAGAGGGATGCCTTAATCCAGGTTATAAAATATTTGAAGGTAGGTGAATGACGATTCACCAATTTCTACCATGAAAACGAAATAATTTATTAGGTTTTAATTGGTTTTGAAACTCCTAGATTCTTTTGAGATTCATTGAACTTTTCAATGGCATGTTTCAATCTCAATTGTGCCCTTCAGGTTTTGTGACTGGGATGCCGAGGATCACAAAACAAGGTATGAATAACCATGCAAATATACTTGGTACCCTTAATATTTATCACTTAATCGATGTGCCGGTTAACCACACGCGCTCCACCGATCCTATGATAAACATTAAGTTACCCTTTGCCTACCTTGTTAAATCCAAGTTAGTGTGACGGTTAACCACACACGCTCCACTAACCGACTTAAGCAATGTGCAAAGTGTAATTTCATGGGTTAGCACCAAATTCACATTTTCCTAAGTAACTAAGATTGGGTATTTATAAAAGTTTAGTTACTTAGTATTTATCATTAATACTTTTAATGAAGGGATAATTATAGTCCTTGTCCTACCCGTTCGGCTAACGACCCTCCACCAGTCAAGGAAGCGGTGGGTGAGAGTGGACACCCATTAAGCTGCCATTTTATAGGCAACAACCTTATACCCCCTTATAGACCGACTTCGTGAATGAGGCCTACTAACGGTAAGACTGACTTACTCTTATACATATATATATAAATATTATTAACTTATAATATTATAAAGTATAAGGGTTGAATTTTAACTTTTAAAATTCTAAGGGCTTAACTTGGAATTAAAGTATTCATGGGAAAACTTTACAAATTCCAAAACTTGAGGGCAAGTTTCAAAACTATTCAATTCCATAACTTATGTGTTTAAAGTAGTTTTAATTCAAAAAACTGTTCAAGTTCCATAACTTGAGGACAAGTTATGGAAAACTTTAAACTATTAAAAGAATATGACTTTTCTTTATTCATAACCTATGGAAATATTTATGAGTTTTATGAATCTTAAATGTGACTTTTCATATAACTTGAGGACAAGTTACAAAAACACATTTAAGAACCAACTCTTAGATTAATTTGGATTGAAAACAACAATTTCACATAACTTTCCTATTAATCTAAGCAACTCATAAGAACAAGATAATTCAATCAAACTTTTTCATGTAATTAGCCTAACCATTAAACTAATACAAAACATGAATATATTGACAATTATCTTTGAAATTGGATTAGCATGAACATTACCACATCAAAAACAAGTTTATAAGTTGAAAAACAGCTTAGGGTAATGATCCTAGTCCAATTCCAGCCAAAACAGTCGAAGATATGTTGTCTGGGGGTCCAAGTCGTCGAGTGCATGAACCAACTCGGCGAGTTGGATGAATTTAGCCTTGGACTCGTCGAGTCCCTTCACGGACTCGGCGAGTCTGCTGTTCAGATAGCAACAAACTTCGATTTTTCAGCCAATTTTGCAAGTATAACAAGAAAACAAGCCTAGTCTCTGATACCACTGCTGGGTTTTGAGCATTCTAACACTCCTAAGTGTACATGCAACCCTAAATACCTTGGATCTATGTTTTCTCTATTATACATACAAATATGAATATTCCAAGGTATTACCCAATCTAGCATACAATCTATGATACTTGGATAATAAAAACAAGTTTGAAGATATACCTTTTATGTAGCTTGATTCCTTGATGCTTAAGAGCCGAGTGCCCCAAGTGTGACACCTCAAATGGTTCACACAACATCAAATACACTTGGAATAACTTAGAGAGAAATGAACCACTTCATGAAATCGGCTAGCCCTCACCATACACACATAGTTCTCTCATGGTGCCGATTTTGACAAGAATAAGATGTTTATATAGTTTGTCACAATTAGGGTTACACCATGTAAAATCTAATTGTCATGGCCTTTCATTTCCATGATCCATGGGTACAAAAACACCATGGAGCATCCATGGAGCATCCTATGGGTTTTAACCCAACTTGATAATCCATGGAGCATTATCCCACTATACAAGTATGGACGATTTACACAATCAACCCATATATTTAATTAGTCTCCTTTTGATCACTTAATTAATTCCAAATTAATTCTTGATCAATACTAATTAAATAATCTTATTAATATATTAGAACTTATAATATATTAGTAAACCTTAAGTGTTATTTCTCTCATTTTAGTCTATCCAAATGCATGATGCCATGCAACCCAAATGGACCATGCCAATCGGGTCAAGTACATACCAAATATAGTTATGGACTTAGACACTAATCCAACAGCAACATCAGGCAGTTTGTGAGCCGGTCTAGCTGCAAGACGCTGGAGGATATGATCGCTTAAGCCAGGGAGAGGGAGATCGACTTAGATACGGATAGGAAGAGGAATCCAGACGAGGTTCAGACATCCGTGGGATCGGGCAAGAGGCCCAAGACATCAGACTCTAGAGTGAGGATTCATCATGACCGTAGTCGTTGTGGCAAGTGCGGCAGGACACACGAGGGTGCGTATAGGAGTGCCAATGGTGGTGATTATGGCTGCTTCAAGTGCGGCCAGATCGGTCATTATAGCAGGGATTGTACTGCAACCACCACCCAGGGATCGGATTTGATCTGCTTTCATTGCAGTCAGTAGGGCAATAAGAAGGCCCAATGTTTGAGTTTGGCTGCAGCAGGACAGGTGATGGCACCTGCCCCTGCGACATTGAGGATCACCGATGGCCATCAGGGCCGAGCAGAGGCGCATGCGGCGAGGAGAAGGGCTTTCCAGCTGACTACATAGGAGGCACAGGTAGCTTCTGATGTTGCAGGTGTGTATCTTTTTCTTTCCTATCAGTTTTTATTTATGATGTTATTGTTGTTGTCTTGCATCGGTATGAGTAAGTGTATCTTGGAGTTATATTTTCTGCTTATGTTTGGGTTATATGCTATCTGCATGCCATGAAATTTAGAGTAGTAGTTCGAGACCGACTCCTTATATAGAGGGTTCCCAAGATGCGGTAGCTGTAGCAAGTGTGTTTGGAACTCGGGAAGTGCTCCGTTAGTATTCAGGAGTTGTACAGTTTTAGTATTGGTTAGTTTTGGAACACTAATAGTGGTAAGCGTTGGTTGCCAGCAGATTGATCATTGGATGGTAAGAAGGATTGGGAATCCTTCCAGTCTTATGTGTTGTAAGATTTTAGTTGAATCAAAGCGGGGGAGAATCGTTCGGGTATTCCGGAACAGAAGTAGGTGCGAAACTAGGATGAGTTCGCATTTCCGCTGGGGAGGAAGACGGCCTAAGTGCTTGTTTGGGGTCGAGGAGTGTGTGAGTTGGGAGTTTGGGAAACTTCCCAACGTTGGGTTCGCGTCTTCTTGGTGTTTGATAGCTGGTATTGGGAAACCAGGTTGGGGAATTCCTGTCAGGACGTGAGTTCAGTCAGGATGTTAGGTCGTGTGTGCTCGACGTGGATGTCTCCGGATTGGTAATCAACGGTTGAGACAGCGTGGGAAGTGTTGTATGGCTGCGGGATAGTTGTAGCATTCACCAGCAACCAGATAGCGGGGGAAAGTATTGTACGACTACGGCGCAGCCGTAACATTCTTCATGTGGTCAGATAGTGTGAGAAAGTGTTGTTAGACTATGGAATAAGTCGTAGCATTCACAGATTTAGTCAGATAAGTTAGGCCAGGGTAGGTCAGTTCGTAGGATCGTGGAAAGGCCACAACGTGATCGGAATCAGGAAAGCATAGGTCGATGGGATTCGAGGTGGAGTTTGGCCTGAGTAGCCCTAGATAGGTGAGACCTATGGGCAAGGCTGCTCCATGATATGTTTTGGGTGAGACCCGTGGGTGAGGCCTATGTGACTATAGCAATGCAGGTGGGACCAGGCAGAGACCGTTGGATCAAGGTATGGGATCGGGGATCCCATGATTTATGGAGCCAAAAGTGGCAAGGTGGATAGGGTAGTTTTCGATAGCCGAAGTTTTCTTCGGAAGTCGCTGGGAGCAACTGAGAGGGTGTTCTTTGGTTCAGCAACCGTGTGGAATCCGGTATTTCCAAATATTTGACAGATAAGTTGGGACCTGGGAGGTCTCGGCTCATTCGGACAGTGGATAAGAGACAACAGGATGTTCGAGCATAAGTAATGATGTGAGGATTCTTGTGCGGAGTAGCTTGTAGAAGGTAGTATGGGTCCGTACTATTGAAAGCAGAGGATCCGTACTCGAGTCAAGGAGGGCTGAGATAAAACCAGGAAACTTGTAATGTGTGTGTGATCCCTCGGTAGTGATGAGTATTCTGATGGTTGTTATGATATGTTGTAGCATGGTGACGCTACGTACTAGACCAGTTGGCAGTTCTGGTGTCAGTGAGGGATCAGGCTTGGGCTCTGGAGCCGGGCAGCTCCATTGCCAATATAATTGCAATTAATTATGTTTGTAATTGATTTGCAGTGTGTAATGAAAAATATTATTATTTCCCTAATATTTGTTACATATTACAAAGATAGAAAAAACATAATTTACAAGTACCATAGTAATACTAACAAACAAGAAAACATTGCATATTAAAAAGATTAATAAGCATTACAGAAACTTAGTTGATGAACATAAAGCTTACAACTTGTACACAAGAATTCCAAAAAAGAAAATTCAGCTACAAATTAACGTTATCTTCAAGTGCATATTTTGGTTTTCAAGTTTCTTCTTCGGTCGAAATAAGTTACCGATTATCAACGAGTTATTGGCTTTTGCTTTGTCAACCCATCAGATAAACCCAGACTGTGGTACCTGAAATTTTAAGATCAAACACATGACATATATTGTGTAAATTAATATTAATGTAAAGAAAAATAATAAAAGGATAACACACATACCTCTTTAGGTCAAGCGTAACAATGTCGTCCAGGGTAAAGAGTTTGGACGCTTGAATTCCTTTATATATTGGCATTTATTTCCATTATGATTCCTGACACTATTTCGGAAACACATTCCAGAGCCACATTTCGGAATTGCTATTTCAGACCCTAAATTTGGAACAATAATTGTCATAGATTCCTCACATATGTGTAGTCATTCCGAACAATAAAAATCACAGATTCCTGAAAGTATGTGTAGTCATTCCGAACAATAATTGTCATAGATTCCTGACAGTATTTCAGACCCTCATACCGGAGCCACATTCCGAACTGGCTATTCTGGACCCTTGTTCCGGACATTGCTCTTGTACGTAATTGTCATAGATTCCTGACATATATGTAGTCATTTCCCACTAGTAAAAGTCATAGATTCCTAACACTATATGTAGTTATTCCGAACAGTAAATGTCATAGATTCCTGACAGTATTTCGGACCCTCATTCCGGAGGAACTTTCCGGAATGGCTATTTCGGACACTTGTTCTGGACATTGCTTTTGGACCTTAAAATGCACCTAGCATGCATCCTCAACGTTTGAAAATATTTGGAATGATTTCATATCACGATGGTGTTTGGCATTGTGAAGTAGAAGATTGTTATGTTTGTTAAGATAATAACCCGTTTCCGGAAGGTCCAGATTTCCCATTACCGGATAAAATGTTTGATGACATTTTCCAAGCTATGAAGGATGTTGAAGAAGCAAATGAAAGGGACTCTGAAAGAAGTTGCACACTAAATCAACGTGCACACAATCTAACAGAACAAGTAAATGAAAAAGAAAAATGGGTTGCTGAAGCGATGTAAGAAGTGAAACAAACTAAGAAGTGGATTGAAAACGCAAATGCGGAGATCAATAAGGTTCGTGCAGAACGGGACCGTCTAACAGATGTTGTTAGATTTAGAGGAAATTTTATTGACCGGGAACAAAATGTGTATCCATTATAATTTCTTAATTTGTGGAAACAAATCTAAGTATGTATTAAGATTTATAACGCTCTTTGCAATAATGTTAATGAAAAAAAGATAATTGTCATTTTAGATAATCATACCGTTCCTTTTACAAAATTCAGTTTCATACGACATTAAAATATCCATATTTAAAATTAGATTACATTTCTGGCCGATAACTGGGAACTTGCATCCGATGCAAACTAGTTGTGTCTACATGATTTTCAAACAATTCCATGTAGGTCTCAATTACTGTAACACCCCGACTCCTCGGTATAAATTTTAAAGTTTTATATTCATTATTAGAGACATTCTCGACGAGTTTGCTGTCCCAACTCGTCGTGTAGAATCGGTTATGGCCACGTGGTTTATGCAACCTACTCGAAGAGTTGGTGGACCCCAACTCGACGAGTAGAGGCTGTGCATGAAAACCCTAATTCTTAGGATTTGCACCCTATTTAAAGGACCTTAAGTCCTTTCCCCCAACCACCTTTGCCACTTTTGACATCTAGAAGCAAACCCTAATCGATCTAACCCTATTTTTTAGTGTGTGTGTGTGTGTGAGAGAGATTAAAGTGTGTATTTGGTGAATTCCTTGAAGAGGCTTGAAGATTTAGAGGTTTGAAACGGGAAGAAGCTTGTAGATCCAGTATCTACATCATGTTGGCATCCAGTAGAAGGTAAAAAGTCCTTACCTTGGCTTTCCATTTCATAGATCTCTTTTTATGTTAGTATATGGGCATTTTGGTGCAAAAGGGGGTTCATGCTCGGGTTTGAGCTTGTCATGAGAACGTGGTATCAGATCTGGACTCCCCTAGGCCCTCATGAACATAAAGTTCTCGACTTTATCTAACCCTAGCCCTTTTCTATGTCCAAAACATTCTTATAAGGTTAGTGTGAGTGTTTTAGCTTCTTGAAGCCTAGAATGCACGTAAAGTTAGCAACTTTACGTGATAACTACACCCTAGGAGCCTAGATCTACAGTTTGGATGATTGGACTTGACTTTCTATAGACTGTTATGTGGTTATTTGATATGTGTGCACATGTTTGATTAGTGGTTGAGGCATCTGCTTGTGCATGAGCCAACAGACCTGGGCATTCCAACCCAATGGTTGTGGGCCGAGAGTATTCCATCCCGAGGATGATTGGATTCTTAGTATGTGGGCATTCCAACCCGATGGTTGTGGGCCAAGGGTATACCATCTCGATGATGATTGGACCCATAGTATGTTGACATTCCAAGCCGATGGTTGAGGGCTTGGGGTATTGCAACCCGATGGTTGATTTGGCCCATAGTATGATGTTATTGTATGATGTTATTGTATATGTGTTATATGATTTGGCCCATAGTTGTTGACTTTGTTTCAGGTACTACAGATGATCGCGGAAAGGCGAAGGCGTGATCGTGCACCTCCTCATGTTTTTATGATTTGATTTCTGGGATACTCTGACATGAAACTATTTTGAAAACAATTTGTAATAATTATTGGTTTTGAATGTTTGAAAAAGTTTTAAATTGGCTTAAATTTCATGGATATTACAAGTTGGTATCAGAGCCTTGGTTTGAGTGAAATGGAGGAACACTCGTGTGAATCCAGTCTCAAACCAAGGAAAAGATTTTCAAAATGATTTTCAAATGGTTTTCAAAATACTAAAGGAGGATGCGATGTGTACGATCAGCCGGAGCCAGTAAGTAAACCAAAAAATACCGTACCATTATTTGATATTGTGATATGTTAGAACAGCATGTTAGTACTAGGCTAGGGATCTTCAGGAATTGCATGATAGAATTGTCTGATTATATGATGCCTGATAGCCTAGGGTTCTCTTATATGAAATTGACATCATTACTGTAGTTGCTTAGTGTATGCATCACAGTTATACATAACTAAGATCGTATAGCCTGAGAATGTTTGGTTTGGCCTTATTTCCTGTTCTTGTTTGATGAAGGGCTTAGGGTAGGATCAGGTATTTGAAAGTCTATAGGGTCCAGCGTTATGTATGGCTAGCATACACGAGTGATGTAGGTGTTGGATTAGTGTCTAAGTCCACAACTATAATTGGTATGTACTTGACCCGATTGGCATGGTCCATTTGGGTTGCATGGCATCATGCATTTGGATAGACTAAAATGAGAGAAATAACACTTAAGGTTTGGTAATATATTATAAGTTCTAATATATTAATATGATTATTTAATTAGTATTGATCAAGAATTAATTTGGAATTAATTAAGTGATCAAAAGGAGACTAATTAAATATATGGGTTGAATGTGTAAATCATCCATACTTGTATAGTGGGCTAATGCTCCATGGATTATCAAGTTGGGCTAAAACCCATAGGATACTCCATGGATGCTCCACGGTGTTTTTGTACCCATGGATCATGAAAATGAAAGGCCATGACAATTAGGATTTACATGGTGTAACCCTAATTGTGGCACACTATATAAGCATCTTATTCTTCCCAAAATCGGCAACCATGAGAGACTATGAAGGAATGGTGAGGGCTAGCCGATTTCATGAAGTGTCTCATTTCTCTCAAGTTATTCTAAGTGTATTTGGTGTTGTGTGAACCATTTGAGGTGTCACACTTAGGGCACTAGGCTCTTAAGCTCCATGGAATCAAGCTACATCAAAAGGTATGTCTTCTAACTTGTATTATTCCATATGAATCAATGTTTTGTATGCTAGTTAGGATAATACCTTGGAATATTCATATTTGAATGTATAATAGAGAAAACATAGATCCAAGGTATTTAGGGTTGCATGTACACTGAGGAGTGTTAGAATGCTCAAAACCCAACAGTGGTATCAGAGCCTAGGCTTGTTTACTTGTTATACTTGCAAAATTGGCTGAAAAATCGAAGTTTGTTGCTGTCTGAACAGCAGACTCGCCGAGTCCATGAAGGGACTCGACGATTCCAAGGCTAAACTCATCCAACTCGCCGAGTTGGTTCATGCACTCGACGAGTTGGACCCCCAGACAGCATATCTTTGACTGTTTTGGCTGGAATTGGACTAGGAACATTACCCTAAGCTGTTTTTGGACTTATAAACTTGTTTTTGATGTGGTAATGTTCATGCTAATCCAATTTCAAAGATAATTGTCAATAGATTCATATTTTGTATTAGTTTAAGAGTTATGCTAATTACATGAAAAAGTTTGATGTGAATTATCTTGTTCATATAAGTTTCTTAGATTAATAGAAAAAGTTAATTGATATTGTGTTTTCAATCCATTTTAATCTAAGAGTTGATTCTAAAATGTGTTTTTGTAACTTGTCCTCAAGTTACATGAAAAGTCACATTTAAGAATCATAAAACTCATAAATATTTCATAAGTTATGAATAAAGGAAAAGTTACATTCTTTTATTAGTTTAAAGTCTTTCATAACTTGTCCTCAAGTTATGGAACTTGAAGAGTTTTTTAATTAAAACTACTTTAAACTCATAAGTTATGAAATTGAATAGTTTTGGATTTATTCAAAACTTGCCCTCAAGTTTTGGAATTTGTAAAGTTTCCATCATGAATACTTTAATTCCAAGTTAAGCCCTTAGAATTTTAAAAAGTTAAAATTCAACCCTTATACTTTATAGTATTATAAGTTAATAATATATATATATATATATATATATATATATATATATATATATATATGTGTGTGTGTGTGTGTGTGTGTATAAGAGCAAGTCAGTCTTACCGTTAGTATATATATATATATATATATATATATATATATATATATATATATATATATGTATAAGAGCAAGTCAGTCTTACCGTTAGTAGGCCTCATTCACGAAGTCGGTCTATAAGGGGGTATAGGGTTGTTGCCTATAAAATGGCAGCTTAATGGGTGTCCACTCTCACCCACCGCTTCCTTGACTGGTGGAGGGTCGTTAGCCGAACGGGTAGGACAAGGACTAAAATTCTCCCTTCATTAAAAGTATTAATGATAAATACTAAGTAACTAAACACTTATAAATTCCCAATCTTAGTTACTTAGAAAAATGTGAATTTGGTGCTAATCCATGAAATTACACTTTGCACATTGCTTAAGTCGTTGGTAGAGCGCGTGTGGGTAACCGGCACACTAACCTGGATTTAACAAGGTAAGAAAAGGGTAACTTAATGTTTATCATAGTATCGGTGGAGCGCGTGTGGTTAACCGGCACATCGATTAAGGGGTAAATATTAAGGGTACCAAGTATATTTGCATGGTTATTCACACCTTGTTTTGTGATCCTCGGCATCCCAGTCACAAAATTTGAGAGGGCACATTCGAGATTGTAACATGCCTTTGAAAAGTTCAATGAATCTCAAAATATCTAGGAATTTCAAGTCCAAGTAAAACCTAATAGATTATTTCGTTTTCATGGTAGAAATTGGTGAATCGTCATTCGCCTACCTTCAAATATTTTATAGCTTGGATTACGACATCCCTCTTCCAAGTTATAAAAGTATTGTGTTGGGTCCTAGCCTTAATATTTCATATTGGGTGTTATATTAAGGACTTTAAATCAACTATCTTGAATATCTCCCAAAAAGATGTCTAGTTCAGACATCAATGATCATCCCAAATCCTTTTGAACAAACTTTCCTAATGAAGATGATGTCCCGTGATTGGTTCATGGAAATCATGCTTCTCTTCCTTCACCTCCTCCAATTATTCTCCCTAACCCATAAGTTCAAGGTCACTCAAGCCCTATTGGCAAGCAAGGTCTATGTGTGATTTCATCTTGGAGATAAAGTCACATATTGACAAGCCGGGAGAGTTGGGTGTCAAGGTATTAAGGAAGTTGGTTGTAGACTTGGTTCTTCAATCACTTTCTAAGTCACTTAGTGAGTTCCTTTGGGACTACTATGTAACAGACTTTGACATGACCTTTAATGATCTTATCTATTTGCTTGGTGCTGCTGAATCAACAATGATTTGGAACACCGGTAAAGCAAATTTGACTAGAAGATCAACTACCCAAACCTCCATGGACATTGACAATGGTAACATTGGAAATCCAGAAAAGCTTTCTCTTCCCAATGGAAAGGGAGCGGCCATAGTCAACTCGGTTGACCAAATGGTAAAGAGAAAGGCTAAGTCCGAGATAGTCCCATGTACCATTACCAAAGAGTCCATATGTTTCGATTACCAAAGGAAGGGGCATTGGTTGCGAAGCTGCCAAATTTACCTAAGGATGGTAAAGTCGATAAGTTTGACTCTACTTCAGGTAAAGTCCATTGTCTAACTCTATTAATTTCCTATTTGGAGATTCTTATTACATGATGTGACTGGGTCACATGTTGATGTTTTAAGAATCAAAGAAAAATGGAAGCTTAAAAGAAGTATATGCTGATTCTGATCGCGAAGAAGGATTTCGATCGCATGGTTCGGTGATCAGAATTTTGAGCTGTTACTTAAGGGTTGTGACAGATTGCTTAAGAATAGATAACAACAAGGTTTTCATATGGATTGTAAGGATAAGTTTTTTTCCGCAAAGTTTTAAAGTAGAAGGAAAATGTTTGATTTTATTTATTTTAAATATCCTTACAATGGCATTTGTGAAGAATTGTTGTTTATATGATTCCATTGATAGCAATATTGGAAAATGGATTTGATTATTTCATTTGTGGTAGTGTCTATATTTACCAAATAAGGAAAGATTCTCATCACCCAAGGTTTCAGTTGGATAGGAACTTGGAAATCATGCAAGTTGTATAGTATGATGAATGAGAACTTTCAGCTTTGGAAAATTAAGACTAATTCCTTGTTCACATGTATATGTGAGTCAAGGAAAGGACTAAGGGATCGAGTACACATTCTTGTGCACTGGTCAAGTTCACCACAAAAGATCGATAAGACTATTCGTCATGATTTACTATAGCTTAGTAAATATGATTATACTTACAAGTTTAAGTATAATTCTGAAACATTGGAAAAGATTCGATGTATGGCAGAACGAATGAGAAGAATTAAATTTGGCAGAAAGATAAAAGTTTCTCAAATCTGAAAAGATGGGAGAGTACTTTAGTATCAGGTTTTGTGATCATCTTAATGATTTAGAAATCATATCACAATTAGTCCTCTAAGGAAATCTTAGTGCATTCCTATGGCTAAGAAGAGGAATCAAGAATTGATGAAGTGGTTAAATCAAGAAGATGAGTCATACTTCGTTCCGAAACAAGTCTTAGAGTCATACTCCAAGATTGTAACTTGAGTGACACATCTTAAAGAAGGTTTTTAACACTTGTCAAATGTAAGAGTAAAATGTTTTCTACTCTTGTACATTTGAAATTGTTAAGTTGTGATGTTTTGGATAAAACAAAGACCAACTAAGGCCAATTGTGTGAAGTGTTTTTCTTGATAAAGAATCTGCACTATCTCTTGAATATTTGGCAAGATAGTCTTATATGTCAAGAGGACAGTGGGAGTCTTAAAGATCCTGAAAAAATTTCAAGATCTAATCAAGAATAAAAAACCTGTAGTTTGACACTAGCACACGACGTGAGGTTTATAACCTATCGTGTTGACATATTTCTATTTTTGTGCCCATTCCAGTTAAAGTTGGCTTTGCATATGAGTTCTGAGAGTTCTCAATTGGTTGCATAACAACTTGGAAGCAATGGCAGGCCCTTGTGCTGCCAGGTGGCAAGAAATTAAGATTGAGTTCAGTCCATATAAGTTTGGATTTGTCATTATCCTTGCCTTGTGATTATGGTTTTGGCAAATTCGCATGGATAAGAACACATACACCATAAAATCTAAGTGTCATAAGGTTTCTCTCCGATTCATGAAAACGATGGTGAGGAAACACTTTCACTAAGTAGATTTTAAGTAGATAACAGTTGTGATATTTGCATTCTCAAAGTCGTTAGTGGAGCGTGTGTGGTTAACCGGCACACTAACATGGACTTGTGAGAAATGGCAAAGGTCTAAACAATTGAGACTATGATTATGGCATCCCTTTTCATAGCTCTAAAAATTGTTTAGACATACATGTGAGCTATCTAAGGAAAGGTGTGTGATTTTGATAAAGTCTTATCAAAACATCTCGTATCAGAAATCTGAACTTTGGTAAGAAAGTCAATAAAGTATTAATTTCTAGAAGTTCAGCTGATTTCTGAGTACATGTCAAAGCTAGTGGGAGCATAAGTGTTATGCTAATAATCATAATGTTAGTGGGAGCATGATAATTATTATTAGTATTTCAAGATAGCAATGTTAATTATAGAAAACAAAAGTTTCAATTCGTGAAGTTACAGGGGTTGAGAAGTTGTTTTGCTATAATTAAGGGAGAGGAAATTATACTTCATTTCAATTCTAAAAAGCTTAGATTGAGGTTTCAATCATCTTTAGTCTAAGATATATATGAATTTTGTGTAGGAATGGATCAACATAAGGAAATTCTATATATGGGTCCATTATTTGCGTTCTAAAATTCGATTATGATTACGGCATCCCTTTTCATAATCTGAATTATGAGAACTTGGCAAATAGAAATATTGTAGCAAAAGGACTGGTCTAGTATCATGTCTTTATGTGAGACATCATGAATCGTGTCCCATATGCTTCGGATATAGGATCGATTGCATGTGCTATAATATTCATCCTTTCTAAAATTTTCCAAATGCGTGGGGCATTAAGAAGGGAAAAGGTCTAGAATTGGATATGACTAAAATGATTAAGCAATTGTTGAGGACAGTCTAAGGTTTACCAAAGATTGGTTGCTCAGGGACAGTTGGAAGTATAGTGTTAATTTTAGAAGGACCATATTGACATATTCTGAAAAGAGGCAACTTGTTCAGAAGTGATAGTCAAAATGGGAATATGGAAATGTTTCCATAGGTGGAAGTTATTCAATTTGTGTAAGATTAGAAAAACTCAATGCAAGAAGGATGTTTCCATGGAGTTGATCTCCATTGGAATACTCTGTAATGTCTATTGACAAGTCTTTGTGACTTTTGTGCATAGTCATTACAAGAAGATCAATTCATGTAAGTTTAGAATCTAACAGATTTCGGTAAATGGAAAAGAATCTTGTATTCTTACATTTGTGATAAGGATTTGGGACTGTGAAATGAGAATCATTGGAATTATGTTCAATCGATCTATTTCACAAAGTAAATATCATAGACAAACTTAGTATGCATACTTGGTGTATAACATAACTAATGTTTAGACAAACATAGTGTGCATACTTGGTGTATGGCATGACTAGTGTTTCGAAAACATAGTGTACATGCTTGGAGCATGGGACAACTATTGTTTTAATTCAAGTATAAAGTTGATAGTTTGAAACAGTATGCAATGAATGATGGGTAATCAATATGGTGATAAATAAAAGGTGTGTTTATTTATATTCATAAGCTCTGAGACCATATTGGATCCGATTATTCTTGTGTTTTACTTTGCATGTTTTGACTTCCAGAATAACTAGGTCGTTCTTCCTGAATGACTAAGTTATTCAAACCATCCACAGTCGATCATATGTTGGAAGTAGATATGAATCAAGACTGTCATGGGTTGGCTTGTAGAGGTCCAAGATGTTGGAGAAAGTGGTGCTACAACACTCATGAGTACTCATAAGTTCTGAGTATTGGATTCAACCTACGCTCATTGGAATCACTTCATGGATTTTATCACGAGTGAATCATGAGACGATAATATATTATATTCTTCAAACCTAGAGATATGAGTTGTTACTATGAGTTGGTTATACATTGATTGCACGAAAACGCATTTGGTAACTCGGTGCTATAAAACGTGCCTTTGTGTATGATTCAACAAGTAGTATAACAAGCCATATGAGTCGAAGTTTATCCATTCCTTTTATCTTCAGGATAAAAGCGATATATGTGAGCCCCTCGATGATTTAGTGATGACACCCCGAAGTGCTTGGCCAAGCCAGGACTGATTTGATTTGTTCAATTAGTCGGTCGTCATAAATCGGAAATTGGGAAACAACAAATGGACATAGAGAATGATTTTAATCCATGTCTAAGTCCATATGATATCTAGAATAGAGGAATATATGATCCCTTATCTAATGGACGCGTTATTGATTTGTTCAGAGTTCGACGGCAGCAGCTTTTAAGAGCTATGATTGCTAGTCGGGTTTTGAAGTCATACGCAATAATAGTTTTAGACTTATCCAAGTGGGAGACTGTTGGATTAGTGTCTAAGTCCACAACTATAATTGGTATGTACTTGACCCGATTGGCATGGTCCATTTGGGTTGCATGGCATCATGCATTTGGATAGACTAAAATGAGAGAAATAACACTTAAGGTTTGGTAATATATTATAAGTTCTAATATATTAATAAGATTATTTAATTAGTATTGATCAATAATTAATTTGGAATTAATTAAGTGATCAAAAGGATACTAATTAAATATATGGGTTGATTATGTAAATCATCCATACTTGTATAGTGGGCTAATGCTCCATGGATTATCAAGTTGGGCTAAAACCCATAGGATACTCTATGGATGCTCCATGGTGTTTTTGTACCCATGGATCATGGAAATGAAAGGCCATGACAATTAGGGTTTATATGGTGTAACCCTAATTGTGACACACTATATAAGCATCTTATTCTTCCCAAAATCGGCAACCATGAGAGACTATGAAGGAATGGTGAGGGCTAGCCGATTTCATGAAGTGTCTCATTTCTCTCAAGTTATTCTAAGTGTATTTGGTGTTGTGTGAACCATTTGAGGTGTCACACTTGGGGCACTAGGCTCTTAAGCTCCATGGAATCAAGCTACATCAAAAGGTATGTCTTCTAACTTGTATTATTCCATATGAATCAATGTTTTGTATGCTAGTTAGGATAATACCTTGGAATATTCATATTTGAATGTATAATAGAGAAAACATAGATCCAAGGTATTTAGGGTTGCATGTACACTTAGGAGTGTTAGAATGCTCAAAACCCAACAGTAGGGTTGGTGGAAGTTTCATGGATGAGTTGTGCGGGGTCAGTCAGCCAGCTATGAGACATTTAGCCTTCCTCTAGGAGTGAGGATTTAGCGGTCGCATATGCTTATGTATATTGTTAGGGTGTTGTGATGATACTTGAGAAAAATATGGGTAGGTGTGGAAGGTAGTATGGGCCCGTACTACTGAAAGCACAGGACCCATACGCGTAGCAAGGAAGTCACAATCCCTAGGGCTATGTTGGGAGTTGGTACCCTGTTATTATATGGAGTATCTGATATCTTCCTGGTATATTTTCAGTATGGTGGTTACGAGGCAATTTGTGACTGGATCCGGATCGGGATCAGGACAGGGTAGTCAGGGTGCTCAACAGTGCCCGAGAATATCAACCAGGATAGGCCAGCGTTGACAGAGGATCATGTCAGGGAGATCATCCGGGAGGAGGTGGTCGAGATTGTCCGGGTTCAGATTCCAGAGATGTGTGAGTCTATCAAGATCGCCATGATGGAGTATTTTGATGACAGATAAGCAGCCATTGCTGAGACTGCGGCTGATGCAGCCTCCGCAGTCGTGGCGGCTGTAGGTGTGGGGACAGGTTGGGCTTTTCAGTATCAGGACTTCGATAACACGAAGCCCCTGAACGTTGATGGGACTCAGGACCCGATTGTAGCCATGAGGTGGCTATCTGACGTGGAGGGATGCTTCTTCACGTGCTCATGTCCTACTGGCCAGAGGGTCAGGTATGCTCTGAACCTGCTGAGGTCCGGACCAAAGGACTGGTGGAGATTGATGATAGGGTCGTATGCTGATGAGCAGAGAGCTGCGGTTACTTGGGATCAGTTCAGGGATATGTTCCGCGCTCGCTACATTCCACGGATTGAGCGAGAGAGGCTGGCTCAGGAGTTTTTGGATTTGAGACAGGATGCGGAGTCGGTAACGGAGATCACCCGTATGTTCGCTGAGAGGGCGATGTTTTGCCCGATGTTTGCTTCCGAACAGGCTCAGATGACACGTTATCTGAGCATGCTCAAGACTGACATCCGACAGTTTGTGGCTACCCAACGTTGTGATACACTCTTGGAGTTACATAAGGTCGCTAGGCGGCGTGAGCTTGAGATTGAGCTGCAGTTGAGAGAGCAACGACAGGCCCTATCGCAGACACATCCAGCGCCAAAGCGGTCCAGGACCGCTGATTCTAGGTCTGGAGGTCAGCACGGCCGCACTTGTGGGAAGTGCGGGAAGGCTCATTCGGGGGTTTTCCTATCTGGTAGTGGGTGCCACAAGAGTGGCAAGCAGGGCCACATTGCTAGGGATTGTAGGCAGCGGACTCCAGCTTTCGGGGTCAGACTTTGTTACCATTGTGAGCAGGTGGTCCATATGAAGGCCCAGTGTCCCCTACTGGCTGCCAAGCCGGCGCAGGCTCCAGCGCTGGCTATACAGAGGACTACTGACGGGGGTCAGGGTAGAGCAAAGCCTCCAAAGGCTCGGGGACGTGTCTTTCAGCTTACGGCCGAGGAGGCCAGGACAGCACCAGATGTGGTTGCTGGTATGTTTCTATCCCTTATCTTGTTGATTATATTTGTTTTATGTTTACATGTTTGTATCTATGATTCGATACATTTTTAGTGAACTCCTTACCTGCTTTGGTATTATTTGACTCTGGGGCGAGTCGGTCATTTGTCTCTCGATCGTTCAGTAAGGAGTTCGGTTTGTCTGTAGGAGACCTAGAGTGTCTGTTGCGCGTCTCCATCGCCAACGAACACAGGATTTCTACTTCTTCAGTCTATCGAGGTTGCGTTCTGGAGATCTTCGGGGTATCCTTCCCGATTGATTTGATTCTGATTCCCATGGGGGAAGTATGTGTGATTGTGGGTATGGACTGGTTGAGTCGCTTCGGTGCCATCATCGACTGTGAGGGTCAGCGGGTGGTAGTTCGAACCCCAAGTGGGGGAGAACTGGTTATCTACGGCGAGGGCACCAGAGTGGGTTCAGGGTTTTGCTCAGCTGCCAGGGCTCGACAGTATATTCAGCACGGGTGTGCGGGTTACTTAGCGTATGTGGTGGATATGCGGGTCAGGGATCAGGGTTCGGTTTTAGAGGTTCCAGTTGTCAGGGAGTTCGCTGACGTGTTTCCGGAGGAGTTACCCGGAGTGCCTCCGGAGAGGCAGGTCGAGTTCAGGATCGACCTTGTGCCAGGTGTGGCCCTTATCACCAAGGCGTCATACCGATTGGCACCCCCTGTGATGCACGAGCTGTCATCTCAGCTGCAGGAGCTGCTAGTTAAGCAGTTCATTCGTCCGAGCAGTTCTCCGTGGGGAGCATCGATTCTCTTCGTGAAGAAGAAGGATGGTTCACACCGGATGTGCATTGACTATCGGGAGTTGAACAAGTTGATGGTGAAGAACCATTATCCACTACCAAGGATCGATGATCTCTTCGATCAGCTGCAGGGAGCATCTTGGTTCTCCAAGATAGATTTGAGGTCCGGGTACCATTAGATCAGGGTACGGGAGGAGGACGTGGAGAAGACCGCGTTCCAGACTCGTTATGGACACTACGAGTTCGTGGTGATGCCGTTTGGTCTCACCAACGCGCCAACTATATTTATGGACCTGATGAATCGGGTATGTATACCGATGCTCGATCGCTCAGTCATAGTGTTTATAGATGACATCTTGGTGTATTCCAAGACTAGAGAGCAGCATGAGGAGCATCTTCGGGAGCTATTAGGAGTTTTGAGACGAGAACGGCTTTATGCCAAGTTCTCGAAGTGCAAGTTTTGGTTACGAAAGGTTCAGTTCCTTGGACATCTCGTTAACCAGGAGGGGATTTTGGTCGATCCGGCCAAGATCGAGGCTGTTATGTAGTGGAAGGTTCTGAAATCTCCCTCGGATATCAGGAGCTTCTTGGGATTGGCAGGGTACTACTGAAGATTCATACAGGATTTCTCCACTATTGCAGTACCCCTCACTCATCTGACGAGGAAGGGGGTGGATTTCCGGTGGGGCCCTAAGCAACAGAAGGCATTTGAGACCCTCAGACAGCGACTTTGCGAGGCTCCAGTCTTGACTCTCCCGGAGGGAGTTGAGGATTTGTAGTGTTCTGTGATGCATCCATCACATGATTGGGAGCGATCCTCATGCAGAGAGGACGGGTGATAGCCTACGCATCGCGACAGTTGAACCCCATGAGACGAGATACCCCACGCAATATTTGGAGTTGGGAACGGCAGTATTTGTTGGATAAGGTGTCTAAGTCCGTAACTATATTTGGTATGAACTTCACCCGACCCGGCATGGTCCATTTGGGTTGCACTTCAACTAACAATTTGTATGGATATACTTTTGAGAATAAGATGTTTATGATCTATTAATATATTATAAGTTATAATATATTAATATGAAATCATATTATTTAATTAGTGTTGATCAAGAATTGATTTTGGAATTAATTTAATGATCAAAAGAGGCTAATTAAATATGGGCTCTTACATATATATGGATTGGGCTAAGATTTATTTAGGATGGGCTAAGAGTATATGGAAGTCCATGGATAGTCCATGGAGCTTTTAACCCATGGATCCTAGGTAAATGAAGATTCATGGGTATTAGGGTGTAACCCTAATCCTCCATACTATATAAAGAGGGCCTTGGTTCTAGAATTGGCACTAATGTGTGTGAGAAACAAGGGTGGGCCGATTTTAGCAAGAATCATATTCTCTCAAGTATTTCCAAGTTGTTGGGTGATCTGTGACACCACTTGAGGCATCCACATTATTGGTGCTAGGCTCTAAAACTCCAAGCAATCAACCACAAAAGAAAGGTATGTTATTCTACTTAAAGTTTTATATTACAAGTACCCCATAACATGCTAGTTAGGTTGTAAACCTTGGAAATCAAATTTTCATGTATTTTAGAGAAAACATAGATCCAAGGTTTGTAGGGTTGCATGTACACCATAGGAGTGTTAGAATGCTCAAAACCCAACAGTGGTATAAGAGACTGGTTTTGTTTTCTTGATACTTGATGCATACTTGTTGAAAAAGCTCAAAACTCTGCTATCTGCTGCATGAACTCGCCGAGTCCATGGGGGACTCGACGAGTCCATGTGATAATTCATCCTACTCGTCGATTAGGTTCTTGCACTCGACGAGTAGGAGACCCTGAATGCAGATTTTCGAGTTTTGCTGCTGGAAATGGACTAGAAACATTACCCTAAACTGTTTTGGTGTTTTAAAACTTGTTTTAGATGGTGTAATGCTTATGCTAATCCATTTACAATGGCTAATATCAAAATTCCATGTTTTATATGTGTTAATATGATTCTTGAAATTTTGATATGAATGTTCATGCTCTTATGAGTTATTGTTAGATCATAGGAATTATTTGTTGAATTGTTTAATGATTAATTCTTGATCAATTATGTGTTTAATGGAATCCATAATTTGTCCTCAAGTTATGGATTACCAAAAGTCACTCTTTTAAAGTCCATATTAAAAACACATAGGTTACATAAAATAAAAAGTCTCTCATTTTAATAAACCATTAACTCATAAGTTATGAAGTTGAAAAGTCTTGAATAGTTTCAAAACTTTCCCTCAAGTTTGGAATTTGTAAAGTCTCACACATTAATACTTTAAATTCCAAATTGAACCTTAGAATTTTAAAAGTTTAAAATTCAACCCTTATACTTCTATAATATTAAAAGTTTAATTATTATATATATGTATAAGAATAAGTCGGTCTTACCGTTAGTAGGCCTCATTCACGAAGCCGGTCTATAAGGGGGTATAAGGTTACTGCCTATAAAATAGCGGTTTAATGGGTGTCCACTTTCACCCACCGCTTCCTTGACTGGTGGTGGGTCGTTAGCCGAACGGGTAGGATAGGACCTTAATCCTCATTAAAAGTATAATGAAATTATAAAGTAACTAAACCTTAATTAATTCCCAATCTTAGTTACTTTAGGAAAATGTGAAATAGGTGCTAACCCATGAAATTACACTTTGTACCTTACCAAGTCGTTAGTGGAGCGTGTGTGGTTAACCGACACACTAACAAGGACTAGTAAGAGTGGCAAAGGGTGACTTAAGTTTTACCATAGATCGGTGGAGCACGTGTGGTTAACCGGCACATCGATTGGGCGATAAAATTAAGGGTACCAAGTCAATTTGCATGGTTATTGACACCTTGTTTGTGATCCTCGGCATCCCAGTCACAAACTTGAGAGGGCACAATCGAGATTTAAACATGCCATTGAAAGTTCAATGTATCTCAAAAGATCTAGGAGTTTCAAATCCAATTAAAACTTAATAATTTATTCTGTTTATAATGGTAGAAATTGGTAAATCGTCATTTACCTACCTTCAAATATTTTATAGCTTGGATTACGACATCCCTCTTCCAAGTTATGAAATAGTTTGTAGGATCCTAGCCTTAATATTTAATTTGGGTGACTTATTAAGGACTCTTTATCTAATTAAAACTTGTCTTTCTTTTCTTTAAGATGTCTTCCAACACTGCTGTTGGCTCAAACCCTACAGGCTCTTTTCCCCTCATGAACTTGTGTGGGAAAGTCACTTTTGATGGTTCTAATTTCAATGAATGGATTAGGAACATCAGAATGATTACCCGCTATGAGGACAAGGAATATGTCCTTGACAAGGAGCTTAAGGTTAACAATGAGTCCACTGCTACTCCTGAGGAGATTGCGGAGTATGCTGCACATTAGAGGGATGCTATTAAAGTGTCATGCATTATGTTGGCTACTATGACTCCCGAACTCCATAAATCCTACGAAGATTTCTACCCCTATGAGATGCACCTGGATCTGATGGAAAGGTACCATCAGAGCGCGCGTCAAGAGATGTATGAAATCATCTCCTCCATGATAACAGCCAGGATGAAGGATGGTGAACCCATCACCGGTCACTTGCAGAATATGCAAAGGTTCGTGGACCGGTTGTTGAAGCTTAATGTGGACTTCCCTCAGGACATGGCGATTGATATCATTCTCCATTCCTTACCTCCAAGTTATGATCAGTTTCGTATGACTTATCATATGAACAAGGAGGAAGTCACACTTAGCAAACTTCAAGGACTTTTAAGGACCGCTGAAAGTGGCCTTAAAGGTAAATCGGTTGTTACTTCTACTCCTACTCCTACAACAGCCGCTGTTCTGGCAATTGGGCAGGGAAAGGGGAAGAAGAGGAAGACCCCTTCGAAGGGTACCAAGGGAAAGTCTCTTGTTGGCTCCTCTTCAAGTGGGACCAAGAAAGGTCCCATTCCTCCTTCTTCAAACCCAAAGGAAGCACAATGCTTCTACTGCCACGAAAAGGGGCACTGGAAACGAAGCTGCCCTAAGTACTTGCAGGATGTAAAGGATGGGAAAGTTAAACCCACCCATGCAGATATTTATACCATATTGTCTAACAACTCATTGCATACTAACTCTTGGGTGCTTGATACAGGTTGTGGTATTCACATTTGTACTGATTTGCAGGGCCTAAGAAGTAGTGAAGAAGTGGAGCACGGGAAGATAAACTTAATCATGGGCAATAGGAAAGCATCACTTGTGACCAAGATTGGAGTTTATTCTTTATTGCTTAATAATGGGTTAACTTTAGATTTGAATAAATGTTGTTACTCGTAAGAAATGGCGAGAAATATTATTTCCCTTCATAGTTTGTACAAGCAAGGATTCACATTTTCATTTGATAATAAAATTGGTGCTATTGATGCTTTTTATAATGATGTGTTTTATTTTAAAGCATTACCTTGTGATGGTGTATATGAAACTGTGTCGATTGTAGACAACTTAGGAAATAATGTATTTCATATTGATTCTTCTATTACTTTGGATAAAGCATCCTTATGGCATTGTCGTCTTGGATATGTCAACAAGAAGCGCATAGGCCAACTCCAAAAGGCTAGAGTTTTGGAATCATTTGACCTAAAATTAGATGATAGTTGCGAGTCTTGTTTACTTGAAAAAATGACAAAGTCACCCTTCACTGGTTCTTGTGAGAGGGGTGAAGGTTTGTTGGACCTCATACACACAGATGTGTGTGGACCCTTCAAAACCGCCACTAGGGATGCTAATCGCTACTATGTGACTTTTACTGATGATTACAGTAGATATGGATATATCTACTTAATCAAGCATAAGTCAGAAACCTTTGAAAAGTTCAAAGAGTTCAAGTAGGAAGTGGAGAATCAACTGGGCAGGAACATCAAAATGCTCCGATCCGATCCGGGAGGAGAGTATCTTAGTATTGAGTTTCTTGACTATATTAAGGAATGTGGGATTGTCTCACAATTGACACCTCCTAGGACACCACAACTGAATGGTGTGGCTGAGAGGCGCAATCGAACCTTGTTGGACATGGTTCGTTCCATGATGAGTCGAGCTTCGTTACCAATCTCATTCTGGGGGTATGCCTTAGAGACTGTCGCCCATATCCTTAATCTAGTCCCTACCAAAAAGGTTGCCAAAACACCTCACGAGATGTGGACTGGGAAAGTTCCTAATTTAGACCACATCAAGATTTGGGGTTACGAGGCTTTCGTGAGGTGCGAGTCTCACGACAAGCTCGAACCTCGAAGTGAGAGGTATATTTTCATCGGCTACCCACAGAGATCCTTTGGTTACCTCTTCTACAGACCCAGTGAGAATGTGGTCTTTGTGGCAGGAAGAGGAGTCTTTCGTGAGAGAGAGTTCATAAGCCAAGGAAACAGTGGGAGGAAAATTGACCTTGAAGAAATTCAAGAGTCAAGTGGTGAAGGAACCTCAAACCCTAGTAATCAACCTGAGGAGGAAACTCATGTTGATCCGACTGACGAGCCCATACCTCTGAGGCGTTCCACGAGAGTTAGGAATGCACCTGAGCATTACTATGGTTTCCATATTACTGCGGAAGGTGATAAGCTTATCAGTGATAGTACACTGGTAAGTCTGGATGAACCTAACAGCTACACAGAAGCCATGGCAGGCCCTGAGGCTGCTAAATGGAAAGAGGCTATGGACAGCGAGATACAGTCCATGTATGACAATCAAGTTTGGAACTTGGTTGACAATGTACCATGTCGTAAGACAGTTGGGTGCAAATGGATCTTCAAGAAGAAGACCGTCATGGATGGTAATGTACACACGTATAAGGCGCGACTGGTTGCAAAGGCTTTTCTCAAACTCTGGGAGTTGATTATGATGAGACCTTTTCACCAGTAGCAAAGATTAAGTCTATTAGGGTTATGCTAGTCATTGCTGCATTTCATGATTATGAAATATGGCAAATGGATGTCAAAACCGTTTTCCTTAATGGAAAGTTGGCTGAGGATGTTTACATGAGTCAGCCAGAGGGTTTTGTAAGTACAGAGTACCCTAATAAGGTGTGTAAGCTTGATAAATCCATCTATGGATTGAAACAAGCACCCCACAGATGGAATCTCTGCTTCGATGAGAAAGTCAAAGAGTTTGGCTTTTCGAGGAGCGAGGATGAGTCATGTGTATATGTTAGGGCTAGTGGGAGTATAGTTAGCTTTTTGGTACTGTATGTGGATGACGTACTACTCATAGGAAATGACATCCCAACTTTGCAGGAGGTTAAGTCCTGACTTGGGAAGTGTTTCGCTATGAAGGACCTTGGAGAAGCTGCCTATATCTCTGGATAAGGATACTGAGAGACAGGAGTAAAAGACTAATTGGACTTAGTCAGAGTACCTACTTGGATAAAGTGTTGAAGAGGTTCAACATGGAGGATTCCAAGAAAGGGGAGTTACCGATCCAGCACAATGCCAGACTGAGTAAAACTCAGAGTCCAAGTACAGAGGCTGAGATATCTGAGATGAGTCGATTACCATATGCTTCCGCTGTTGGCTCGATCATGTATGTTATGACTTGTACTCGTCCTGATGTGGCCTTTTCTTTGAGCATGGTCAGCAGATATCAGGGAAACCCTGGCAAGGCTCACTGGACTGCAGTAAAGAATATTCTCAAGTACCTACGGATGACTAAGGACTGGGTTCTTACCCTCGGTGGGAGTGATGACTTGAGAGTAGTAGGGTATAGCGATGCTAGTTTTCAGACTGATAGGGATAATTTCCGCTCTCAGTCAGGCTGGGTCTTTACCCTAAATGGAGGAGCAATTACTTGGAAAAGTTCCAAGCAGGAGACAGTAGCTGATTCTACTTGTGAATCAAAGAACATAGCAGCAAGTGAAGCGGCAAAGGAGGCAATATGGTTGAAGAACTTCATTGGAGACCTTGGAGTTGTACCAGCTATACAAGAGCCTATGGAGATTTTCTGTGACAGCAATAGTGCGGTTGCCTTAGCCAAGGAACTAAGAAATCATGGTAGATCCAGACACATTGACAGAAAATATCACTTCATAAGACACAAGATAGAAGAAGGACTCCTCGTGGCAAAGATGACATCATCATAAGAGAACCCTGCAGATCCCCTCACGAAGGGACTGACTAGGGTTAGACATTTGCAGCATGCGAGGAGCATCGGGCTGAGAGACGATATTAGTTTTAACAGTTAGATAGCTATTTCTGAAACTTGTAAAATGTAATTGACATTTGATGATTAAATAAAAGTTGTTGTTTATTTATAAGTAAGGTGTTACTATCTTATGTTAATCGTTTACTATTGTTTCAATTTTGTATGTTTTGACTTCCAGAATAATTATTTTATTCAAAACTCTCCACAGTCGGTCATACGTTGGAAGTAGGTATTGAATTAAGTCTGTCATGAATGTGGCTTGTATGATTTGTCTAAGGTGCATTAGACATTTCAATGGTTGCTGCAACATTCATGAGTGCTCATAAGGTCTGAGTATTGGATTAAACCCACGCTCACTTGTATCACTTCATGGAATTTATCTCGAGTGATCGTGAGACGGTAATATCATATATATCTTCAAACCTAGAGATGTGAGTTGTTGACTATGAGTTGGTTATCCATTGATTGTACGAAAACACATCAGTAACTTGATGTCATAAAACGTACTTTTGTGCATAATTCAACTAGTAGTTAGTACAGGCATATGAGTCGAAGTTTATCTGTTCCTTCTAGCAATAGAAGCGATATATGGGCCCCTCGATGATTTGGTTTTGACTTATGTGTCGGGCCCGGTCAGAACCTGATTGATGTGTTCAATTTAGTTCTATGTCAAACAAATCAGAGATCGAGAAACAACTGTTGGACAATAAGTATGACATTGTTCCATGTATTTGTCCGGCTGATATCTTGAGAACAGAGGATTATATGATCACTTATCTAAAATGGCGCTTCATGGTTCAACAGAGTTTTAAAGAGCTACGATTGCTGGTTGGTTCCTGAAGTTATACTTGCAACTATAGTTTTCAGACTTATCCAAGTGGGAGACTGTTGGATAAGGTGTCTAAGTCCGTAACTATATTTGGTATGAACTTGACCCGACCCGGCATGGTCCATTTGGGTTGCACTTCACCTAACAATTTGTATGGATATACTTTTGAGAATAAGATGTTTATGATCTATTAATATATTATAAGTTATAATATATTAATATGAAATCATAATATTTAATTAGTGTTGATCAAGAATTGATTTTGGAATTAATTTAATGATCAAAAGAGGCTAATTAAATATGGGCTGTTACATATATATGGATTGGGCTAAGATTTATTTTGGATGGGCTAAGAGTATATGGAAGTACATGGATAGTCCATGGAGCTTTTAACCCATGGATCCTAGGTAAATGAAGAGTCATGGGTATTAGGGTGTAACCCTAATCCTCCATACTATATAAAGAGGGCCTTGGTTTTAGAATTGGCACTAGTATGTGTGAGAAACAAGGGTGGGCCGATTTTAGCAAGCATCATATTCTCTCAAGTATTTCCAAGTTGTTGGGTGATTTGTGACACCACTTGAGGCATCCACACTATTGGTGTTAGGCTCTAAAACTCCAAGCAATCAACCACAAAAGAAAGGTATATTATTCTACTTAAAGTTTTATATTAAAAGTACCCCATAACATGCTAGTTAGGTTGTAAACCTTGGAAATCAAATTTGCATGTATTTTAGAGAAAACATAGATCCAAGGTTTCTAGGGTTGCATGTACACCATAGGAGTGTTAGAATGTTCAAAACCCAACAGTATTCGCTCTCAAGATTTGGAGACATTATCTCTACGGGGTCCGCTGTACCCTATACACAGACCACAAGAGTTCGAGACATACAATCGATTAGCCGAACCTGAACATGAGGCAGCGCAGGTTGCTGGACGTAGTCAAGGATTACGACTAAGAGATCCATTACCATCCGGGTAAAGCGAACGTGGTGGCGGGCGCCCTGAGCCGCAAGTCGGCTGGATCTTCTACTCCAGCGACATGTATGAGGATATCAGTGGATTCTACACTTGTGAGCTTGATCAAGGAAGCTCAGGTTGAGGGTGTACAGCAGGAGAACTGGAAGCTTGAGCGGATTAGAGGCGAGATCACCCGATTTGTGCAGGACGGTCGGGGGTTATTGACCCGTTGCGGTCGGGTCTGGGTTCCGATGTCTGGTGGGTCACACAGATTGTACTGGAGGAGGCTCATAAGTCTTGCTTCTCTATTCACTCGGGGGCCACCAAGATGTACCGGGATCTGAGTTTGAGTTACTGGTGGCTGTTCATGAAGCGAGAGATCGCTTGGTACGTTGAGAGGTGCTTGACCTGCAGGATGGTCAAGGCCGAGCACCAGAGGCCGAATGTCAAGCTGCAGCCTATAGAGATTCTCATGTGGAAATGGGAGCAGATCACGATGGACTTCATCACCAAATTGACGAGAACGACAAAGCGTTTCGACGCTATATGGGTCATCGTGGATCGATTGACTAAGAGTGCCCACTTTCTGCCCATTCAGGAGATCTCATCGGCCGAGAAGCTGGCCGACGTGTATATACGCGAGATTGTCGCTCGTCATGGGGTTCTGGTCTCTATCGTTTCAGACCGTGATGTTCGGTTCACCTCCCGTTTCTGGAAGAAGTTCCACGAAGAACTGGGCACGCGGATGCATTTCAGTACAACTTATCATCTGTAGACAGACGGCCAGAGCGAGCGGACCATTCAGACCCTCGAGGATATGTTGAGGGCCTGCGTTATTGACTTCCGTGGGAGTTGGGACTCTTACCTACCTCTAGCAGAGTTCTCCTACAACAACAACTATCACTTCTGTGGGGGTCGGTAAAAGAGTTACGCCGACCGGCATCGATCTGAGTTAGAGTTTCAGGTTGGTGACATGGTACTACTAAAGGTCTCACCCTGGAAGGATGTGATTCGCTTCAGGAAGAGGGGGAAGTTGGGTTCCCGATATATCGGGACATTCAGGATCATTTACAGGGTTGGCAAGGTGGCGTATAGACTGGATCTCCCGAAGGAGCTCAGTCAGATTCACAGCACTTTCCATGTTTCACAGTTGCGGAAGTGCATATTAGACAAGGATGTGGTTGTGTCGTTGGATGACATTCAGGAGGACGAGCGCTCGAATTACGTGGAAAGACCAGAGGTCGTGCTGGAGAGGAAAGTGAAGGTTCTACGGAACAAGGAGGTGCCTTTGGTAAAGGTACAATGGGAGCATCGGAGGGGATCCGAGTGGACTTAGGAGCCGGAGGCAGAGATGCGGGAGCATTACCCGGAGTTGTTCATGCAGCAGACTTCGAGGACGAAGTCTAGTTCAAATGGGGGAGAATTGTAACACCCCGACTCCCAGGTATAAATTTTAAAGTTTTATATCCATTATTAGATACCTACTCGACGAGTTGGCTGCCCCAACTCTTCGTGTAGAATCGGTTATGGTAGCGTGGTTTATGGAACCTACTCGACAAGTTGGTGGACCCCAACTCAACGAGTAGAGGTTGTGCATGAAAACCCTAATTTTTAGCGTTTGCACCCTATTTAAAGGACCTTAAGTCCTTTCCCCCAGCCACCTTTGCCACTTTTGACGTCCAGAAGCAAACCATAATAGATCTAACCCTATTTTTTAGTGTGTGTGAGATTAAAGTGTGTATTTGGTGCATTCCTTGAAGAGGCTTGAAGATTTAGAGATTTGGAACAGGAAGAAGCTTGTAGATCCAGTATCAACATCGTGTTGGTATCCAGTAGAAGGTAAAAAGTCCTTACCTTGGATTTCCATTTCATGGATCTCTTTTTATGTTAGTATATGGGCATTTTGGTGGAAAAAGGGGGGTCATGCTCGGGTTTGAGCTTGTCATGAGAACGTGGTATCAAATTTGGACTCCCCTAGGCCCTCATAAACATAAAGTTCTCGACTTTATCTGGCCCTAGCCCTTTTCCATGTCCAAAACCTTCTTATAAGGCTAGTTTGAGTGTTTTAGCTTCTTGAAGCCTTGCATGCACGTAAAGTTAGCAACTTTACATGATAACTACACCCTAGGAGCCTAGATCTATAGTTTGGAGCTTTGGTTTCGCTTAAAAGCGTCTGAATGAGAAATGGACTGAAGGAACTTGACGAGTTGCATAGTCAACTCGACGAGTTGGATGAGGGTTTCCCGTATTCTGGATTCTGCATGAACTCGGTGAGTTAGAGAGGTAACTCGACGAGTTGGTTAGGGTTTTCCTGACATTCTGGACAATGCATAGACTCGACGAGTTGTCTGGAAACTTGGCCAGTCGAATGGGGTTTTCATGATTTCTGAGTTCTAAAGGGACTCGACGAGTTGCTAGATGCACTCGACGAGTTGGGTCAACATGGACCGTTGACCTTGACTGTTGACTGTTGACTTTGACCAAGGTTGACCAAGTTTGACTCTAAGGGTATTATGGTAATTTGGGTCTTGATAGAATTGGTCCTATGATGATTGTAGGTGTTTGAGTTTGGAGCTGTGTTTGGGGAGTTTGACATCATCATCCAATGCTACTCGTAAGGTGAGTTTTCCTCACTATACTCAAGGGTCTAAGGCACAAAGGTCGGCCCTTTGGATTGTTATAATGTTTTGTTACTGTTATGATATGTTAGATCGGTATCCTAGTAAGATAGGATGTTTATATGTGATTATGATATGTTAGATCGGTATCCTGGTAGATAGGATGTTGTTATGCTTAGTGATATGTAGATCGGCTTAACTGCTTGTAGACTATTATGTGGTTATTTGATATGTGTACACATGTTTGATTGGTGGTTGAGGCATCTGCTTGTGCATGAGCCAACATACCTAGGCATTCCAACCCGATGGTTGTGGGCCGAGAGTATTCCATCCCGAGGATGATTGGACTCTTAGTATATGGGCATTCCAACCCGATGGTTATGGGCCGAGGGTATGCCATCTCGAGGATGATTGGACCCATAGTATGTTGGCATTCCAACCCGATGGTTGATTGGACCCATAATATGTTGTTATTGTATATGTGTTACATGTTGTGCGGGTATTTTAGGGGAACTCACTAAGCTTCGGGCTTACAGTTGTTGGTTTTGTTTCAGGTACTACATATGACCGCGGGAAGGCGAATGCGTGATCATGCACCTCCTCATGTTTTTATGATTTGATTTATGGGATACTCTGACATGAAACTATTTTGAAAACAATTTGTAATAATTATTGGTTTTGAATGTTTGAAAAAGTTTTAAATTGGCTTGAATTTTATGGATGTTACAACTAGTTTGAAACCATTATCAATCATTTCGACTCTATCTTCTATTATTGGAGTTGTCCTACGTGTTTCTTTGATGATGTCCATTGTGTTCACAAATTGTCGTTGATCTTCAGACATGGTAATGAGGAGCATTTGCATGTAATACAATGCTACTTTTCTCCGGTCTTCAGCTGGTAATAGGATTTCCATTATTACCATTTCTTGTTTAGCACGTTGATAATCACGATTCATTTCTAATGTCGTCGTATCAACAAGACATTGCTGCTCGTCTTCAAGACGTGGTATAACATACTCTATAGGCAACTCATCCTCATCGTTCGAGACTTTGAGTCACTGGATGTTGGAGACTGAAAATAAATATACTTAAATTATATTAACATACTATTTAAAAATCAATGTGTATAAAAGTATATAATAATAATAATAATAATAATAATAATAATAATAATAATAATAATAATAATAACAACAACAACAATAATAATAATAATAATAATAATAATAATAATAATAATAATAATAATAATAATAATAAACACGTGGTGAAAAATATCCATACAAAAAAAAATACATAATTGCAACTAGTCTATTATAATAGGTTTGTCTGCATTTCCTCTGGTGCCATCTTGCAGAGTCCTATCTGTTTTCAATTTTAAGTCTTGACACTCTTTCTGATTTCTTTCTTAATTTTAAGAGTATCTTTGCTGGTTTATTTTTTATCTTATTTTGAACACTAGTAGAAAAATGACTTACGGTCACACTTTCTGAAAAACGGTCTGTCACACTTTTTATTAAAAGTGTGGCCAAAGGTCATTAAAAAAATTTACAAACTGTTTTTGGATACATTTAAATTAGTTTGTGTGGCCATTGTATAGATAATCAAAACTTTAACCACACTTAATTATACCAAATGTGACAATTATTAGTCACACTCGAACATTGAGGCCATAGGTCACAATCAGCCACATGTATCGATTAAGATTGTCATACTTTTTTATAAGAGACAATAGATAAACGTATTGTGACATAAGGTAGTTGTATGTGTGTCTAGAACCTGGTGCCTTTTTAGACACATAACAGACAAAGTAGCTAAAAGGTGATACATATGGTCACACTAAATATTTGTGTGTCCATAGGGCGGTCCTGTACTAGTTGTACTTAGTTAACGCAAGAAAAGAAAACAAGTTAATATTGGTTGTTTATGGTCATGTACCTTTTATTATGTGTGTCAAAATATGATGAATTGGCTTTGAGAAGAAACAAATATTGTCAGTGTAGGTAGCATTTAGTTATGATTACAGCTATTATATGTGTCTATATGTAAATATAGTTATAAAAGAACAATAATGTCTTATCGGTATAATTAGGGGTCGTTCATTGAATATGTTAATATAATTATGTAATGTTCATTCTGGTTGTACTATTGTATTTGTAAGTTTAAAGAATAGTCTTCATAAAATGAAAATTTGTTGCTGTAAAACTGAAATTGTTTCCTGGTTAAGTTATTATACAAAAAAATGACAATTTTAGACTTTTTGGAAGACTCGTAAATTTGACCATTTTTATCTTTGATATCATTTGGCAAAATAAAAAATGAACAAAAATGTCAATCATGCCATTTTACTAAAGTACATTGTCATTTTTGCAATTAAAGGGGTGTTTAAATTAATAAAAAAAATTGAATGTCAGTTTTGTAAACTTACCTCAACAGAAACAATTTCTGAAAAAACCAAAAATAATAATAATAATAATAATAATAACAAAAACAAATAACAATATAGTTGTATTGAATAAGAGCTATAAGAAAGGACCAAATTGCCCTTTTTGTCATCTATTATTTTAAGTGCACCAGATCATACACCATTAAAAAATGAAAAGAATACAACTTTCTTTAACAGAAAATTATGATAAATAAATGAAAAGAATACAACTTTGTCTATCATTGCATAACGAAAGTACATTGCTATAATATGCAGTTTATGTTATAACATGTCATCCACCATTACAGTAAAAAACTGAAAAAATAAACTTTTTGTTACAACAATATTACACGAAAAAAGTTTGATGGTATAATATGGTAAAAAGATATTAAGGAAAGTACATCGTCATTTTTTGTCATTTTCTTATTCTCCACGTAACGCTAGGATCAAGGTTTGGCCTTTCCCTTCTATAAACAAAATAAAGATCATTATATGTTAAAAGAAGGAAAAATATTATCACTACAAATGGAATTCATGACATTAAGAAACACATACCGTACGTATAAGAATACCATGACAATCAGTACGAAAATAATCATTTTCCTTCTGCAAGTCAAATGTGTCTACACGTGGCAATATATTATCATTATGAGGAACTACAGTACTAAATTCTTCATCTACATCCTCATATGTATCTCTGTAATTTTTGGGAGGTATGTTGAAGACAATAGACATTTTTTGATCGAGCGGGTTTGTCACGTAAAATACTTGTTGTGCTTGTAAGGCCAATATGAAGGGATCACCTTTATGGCCTAATCTTTTTAGTTCAACTAGTGTGTACCCCAATTTATCCTTTTTTACCCCATTTCTACTGTCAACCCAGTCACACATGTACCAATTTCTGCATCAGAACTCTAAAAAAAGTAAAAGACCATATTGCCCTTTTGTAGTAAAACTGTCATAGTTTTCTTATATTCCTTTTAGACTTGAAAATCGAAACCAAAACAGTTTCTCATAGAAAATACCAATAATATCATTCACCTTTAAAGGGCACCTTTTTGACTTCTGATAACACAATTAAAAAAACAATAAAAAAAGTCAATGACTAAGTAGATAAATTATATTAAATATGAATTGGCAGCAATATGCCAGAAATAGTACAATTAAATGGATGAAAACATATACTAAAATCTTATAATTACATCTAAATACCAATTTCTTTAACTAACAAAAAGTAATAATGGTAATATTGCCAATTTGGCACCGAAACCCCATACAGAGTAGTTACTAGCATGCACACCGAAGCAAACTTCCAAGCATACTTCCAGAAACATTTTCTTCTCTTTTATGGAAGTAACTATTCTTTTTTGAACCATCGAGATCCAAACACAAAGTATTACATGCATCTGTCAAGACCTGCATCCAAATGATTTATTTTTACTTTAAACATAGTAAATTATTACAATATAATACTTGAAAATGGGAGTTTGAAAATGACAAAATGACCATAATGGTATTTTTGATCAACACTCTCAGTATAGACCAATGAGCAAACCGATACATTTTGTTCATATTGATAAAGTGATAATGTTGTTAATATTGACCAAAACCCTGAAAATGAACATTTATAGTGAAAAATACCATAAGGGTCCAAGAGGTAATATGTTTGTGGGTTGAAATTACCTTCAAATCTCGATATTGGTCTTGGAACACAAAATTGAAAATTCCATATGAGTTCAAATTAATCAACATCCTTTTGACAAATAAAAAAAGAGAAATCAAATTATCCACCAGAATGCCTATGAATCCAAAAGACAGTAAGCTTTCACTAACATTAGCATTTAGGTAATTTATCAAACATATAGAAAGCATGTTCAACATGATATCCAAATTGATACATGAAATCTATCATAATGTAAATCTCCAACAAAATAGAGAAACCAGAGGTGGATAGATCGGTAAATAAAGGTAGAGAAGAGCAGGAAAAAAAATGAAATGCTACATAATAGCCATCTAATTTGATTCCTTGCATATAAATATTCATTATGTAATTATAAAAGTATTAGCCCCAATGTACAGATATATTCACTTCAGATAAACAACTAAATAGAAAAACAAGAGCTAGAAAAAAGTCAAAAATAAATAGAGAAATAAGATGTAGAAAAAGATGATATGTCCCTAGCTACGTTGTAATTGATTAATAAAATTTCCACAACATGAAAGATTATAGGGTTGAACACAATCCTAAGTCATTTTAACTACAACGAGACTTGGTGAAGCCTGATACGATCGCCCAAATATGAACATGATTGAAGATATGAGGTTTACTTTACCTATTGATGCTTGCCCCAAATTCGTGGTACTGGAATGACTACGATGGCTATCTTACAACGTAAATGTGCGCCACAACGAGTTATCAAATAATCTCGGCCAAGCTCCATGGCACGATCAGATGTTGATTGTGTGACAGAGATGCCTGTGACAAAGGGGGAATCAGGGATGCTAGTCAATTTCAGTTTCTCAATTTTTAGAAAAAATGAAAGAATGAGGGAGCGAGGGAAGGGAAAAAATATGTGCTCGGTGAAAAGTTTCAAATAAGGGTTTGAGTGTTGGGGGATAATTAATGGGATTTTTATTTTCATTGAAAATTTGGAGGGTTTTTTATTTTTAGTGAAAGAATTTTAGACTTATATATATTATGTAATACAAAATAAGAGAAATCTCTGATAAAGTCCTAATGTTTTGGCTAGTTTATGGTTTAATCCTAACTTTTTTTTTGAACAGATAATCTTGATTATTTTATAATTTGCCCAAATTAACAAAACACCGTTTTTTTTCAACAGAAGATTTCCCTATAAAAGAAATGATAAAGTAGGTTCCATTTGAGATTTCTGAAAAAAATAGAAAACTTTATTTCCAATATATTTTCAACTAATATGTAAAAACATCAGTGGGAGGTGTGAGTGTAGGTGTAGATGTAAATGGGCATAGGTAGAAGTGTGATGAGTTAGGTGGTTGTAGGTATGGGTACGGGTAGGTCGAAGTAGATATATGGTGTGTTGGTAGGGTAGGGTTGGGTATGGTTAGATGGTGCAGGGGTGTGTGTGGGTGTACATGCATGTAGAGGTGGATTGAAGTGGATATAGGGGTGTTAGTTGGGGTAGGATTGTACGATGTGAATGGGGTGAGGTGAGGGTGAATGTATGTGTGGGATGCAATGTATATGCATGCAGATGTGCATTTGGTATGAGTGGGTGGACATAGGGATTGGGATAGGGTAGGGTGTATGTATGCATACACCGTAAGCCTTAAGCCTTAAGTATTAATTCATAAGCTTTAAGCTTTAACCCTTAAGCTTTAAGCTTTAAGCCTTGAGCCTTAAGCTATAAGCCCTAAGCCTTAACCCTTAACCCTTAAACTATAAGCCATATGACCTAACCAATAACTCATACACCATCTACTTAGGGCTTAGATCTTATGGTTGAGGGGTTTGGGCTCATGCTTAAGGCTTATGGATTATGGTTTAAAGCATAAGGCTTAAGGATAATGGAATATGGCTTAAGGTTTAAGGGTTTAAGGCTCAAGGCATTTGGATTAGGGATTCGCAAAAGGGTTATGGTGTATGGGTTTAGGGCTTAAGGCTTTAGGGTTATGTCTTACGACTTATGACTTAAGGCTTTTGGATATGTCTTAAGGATTATGGAGAATAAATCAAGGCTTTGGGCTTTGGGCTTAAGGCTTAGGTCATAAATCATAGGTCATATACTTTAATGCTTATGGCTTAAGGCTTTTTTCTTTTTTTTCTTATGTTTTGTGTTCTAGTTCTTAGGGATTATTCCCTATAAAATCATGGTTTATGGATAATGGGACAAGGCCTAGGGATGAAGCTTATGCTCTATGGCCTAACACTTAAGGATGATGACTTATGCCTTATGGATTGAGGGTAATGCTTGGGGATTATAGCTTTGGGATTATGACTTAATACTTATGTTTTATGTCTTAGGAATTATGGAATAAGGAATATGGTTTAATGCTTAAGGCTTAAGGCTCATTCCTACAAGACCACCTCTACCTCCACACCACACACCTTACCTCCACACCACCCTACCACCCTCCCCATACCTATACCCACAACAACACCTACATCCTCATCCTACCCTTACACCCACCCTACCCCACCTTATATCTACTCACCCATACCTCCACACTCCACACTCCACAACCATACCCACTCATCCACCCAACCATACCACCCAAATATCCACCGAACACCCACATCTACACCTACACTCCAATGCCTACCAACCCTCACCCTATATAACCTACAACACCCATAGTTAGACATACACACCTACCATGCACCCACCTCAATCCCTACATTCATGCCCATATACCCACATTCTAATTCTAACCACACCCTACATTTATCACACCACCATGCACCCCCACCCTCACCCTTATATTTGTAATCATATCCCTAAACACCCATACCTATACTATTCCCACAAGCCCACATCAACGCCTACCCCACCCTCGGTAACTGGACTTTTGTTTCACAACTTAAGCCACTATAGCAAACTAAATATATTTATATTGTCATTAAAATTTTATAAACATTTAGTAAATACATACGCCTTAAAATTATGATTATATTAAAAAGAAATTAAATTTAAAGTGATAATAATAATAATATTTATTATAAAATAATATAATATAATTAATAGAAATATTTATCAAAGAATTAAATAGTATTTGTCTAAATTTAAAATATATAAATTTGGTATTCCCACCCATATATCTAAAATATTTGAACTTCCCACAAAAGAAAAACTTCAAATGACCTAATTCTATTAAACTTATTTCACTCGACAAGATTTTTTCTCAAATCTCCCTAACCCTAATGATCTAGCAACCAGCCACCACCCTTCGTTTTCTCTTTCGGCCACCACCCTTCGTTTTCTCTTTCGGCCACCACCGCCTCCAATAACGCACCACTCACATTGCACCTCCATCACTGGACACCTACGCCATTACATGTGTAAAAACCCTAGAACCATTGCACCCTGTTTCCCACCGCCCCTCACCCTCCCTCTACGCTTCTCTCGAATGCTCTACCAAAAGACGTCGTTCTTCACTCAATCAGCAATCATACTCGTCGAGTCTTCGGCCAAGGAGGGTTAGTAGTACGATGTTCTTTACTCAATCTGCAACAACGTTGATTGCAACTGTAAGAAAATAATATTCCTCTCTGTAATTTGATTTCAATTTCATTATAAATCAATGAATTGCATTCGGTCTACTCAAGTCCTCTCTAAAATAAGATATTATCTCAGCCTCACTCCCAAATCGAATCTGATCATTGTTAGTTATTTTTGTATTCATTCAATCTGCAACCACGCTAATTGAATTCAAAAATCCCTATTTCCAAGGCTCATCAACGGTTTCCATGGAGACTCCAAATGCATCGCTTCCACCTCTCTAGACTCCAGCCGACTGTTACATGTATTCTTCTCTTTTTATGCGATTTATGATTCTTCTTTTATGATATCTAAATCTTATTATCCCATGATTTATTCCTTCCTTATGATCTATTTGCCGATGAGAGTTGAAGACATTGTCGCCTTAACCCTGGCACCGACAACATTCAACTTCTTCATTCTTTTTTCTAAAATTGAATAGTGAACCAGATGAGATTCTGAAATTTATTCTGAATTTGTGAATGTTTCTTTCTGAAAGACTAATTTCTGAATCATAAATAGTAAATCTAATTCTTCGTCAATTCTAATTTTTGAAATACCATCTGATTTATGTTTCTTTCTGAAGGACTGGATCGGTCTGAAGTTCGAGAATCAGAGAATTCAAAGACACAAATCATGAATCGACTTTTTCTTACACTGTAACAAAGGTTCTTTTTTTCTTTAATTGATTCCCTTTTTATTTTTGCTTGTAGTTGAAATTTTATGTGTATTAGATATGTCATGGATCTTTGTTTATAATATGATATTATTTCTGCACAATGACATTATATTATTCTTGCAGATTGACGAATGGTAGATTCATATGTTTACATGGTTAAGTATTCGGTGCAAGCTAGATTGATTAATCGACATTGAAGGTATTTGCAGCCATTCTTTGCCCAAACAGTATACAACTATACATGCGAATTAGTCCAATCAAAACCTGTAATGCTTTGACCCAAGGGGGTTCTTGATTTTATTGTGATCATGTACATTCATTCTATGCTTCTGACAATTGTTTAATTATTTTACATAGCTTGACTATATGGTGTATAATCACCATGGTTAAGGCTGCTTATCTGTTTTCCACTAGGGCTTTAGGGTTGGATTATAAAAGGAATTCCTTTGCTTATGGAAGCATCAAGGTAAATTATGTATGTACTTGCACAATTTAGTAAATTCTTATCTCCAGGTCCATGTTTAGTAAATTATTGTTGTATGAAACTCTGGCACCCTTGTTATATAGGGAGGCCGAGCTCTCACACTAGACCAACAGGCAACAAGTTACCCAACTAAAATATTTTATGGATGTTGGAAAGCTAATGTATAGCTTCCATATGCAATGGCTAACAGATTATGTGTTATGGTCTCCTCAAGGTAAGATTATGTCTTTTGAAAAGTATATAGCTTCCATCTGTCATGGCTAACAATTGTGTATACTATACACGCTAATATATGATTGCTTAAGAAAATAAAGTATTGATTCATCAGAGTCAGGTATTTACATCTCTTTAATATTAAAAATTTCAATTGTGTATGTTTTCGGGTGTGCCATTCTTTTGATGGTGGAACATGATTTGGAATGGTAACACTTATGATATAAAAGATCATAGAAGAGTATCCTGATTGAATGATGATGACCTTCTTTGTACTTTGCGAGAATTGTTAGAGAAAATTCACATTAGTTTAGGACACATATAAAATTTTTGTTCCATGACCAAAATACCTTGTGCAAACCGATTCAAAGGTTTGTTTATGTTAACTTCTTTGTGCATTACATTTTATTTTCTTCATAAAATAGTATACCATGTTTTTAATGAACTCATTTTTTTTGTTTCAATGTTGTTGGTATATGTACAAGATATTATATCACATCAAGACCATCAACTTCAAAACTCAAAGAAAAGGAAACCAACTTACACATCATCTGATACCATTCTCAAGAAGACAAGGAGCAATACAAATAAGATAAATGCCTAGTTATGTCTAGGTTTTGGTTTATGATGTGTTTGCTTTTTTTACCATAATTTAAATACTTGCAATTAGTACAATTTTCTATTTTTGGTTTTTTAATTAGGAAATTAATGTATGGATTTGGATTTCAATTATTACTAATATCAAATTATGAATTTTGATATTGTTTCATATTGTTGGGTTTGGTTACTTTAATTTAAATTATTTTGATGTGTCTACAATATAGAAAAAGTAACAATAAAAATTGAATTAAAGTTGCTTTAATATAAATTTGGCCATGTTTTATAGTTTTTCAATGTCTCTAAAATTATATAATGGTTACTTTACATCATTTTTTAACGTGTGGCTAAATGGTTAACAATAGCCATAATATACAAGAATTATGAGTCTACAGTTGTTCTAAAATAATGTTTATTCTAAAGTTTTTGTGACTAAGTTAAACAATAACAACATGAAAAACAATTTATGTGGCAAATAAATACTATAATTGATTGTTGTTGTGACTAAATACTAGCAAATCGTCACTTACAAAATTAATTACATGTGTCTATTTACCGAACATGGTCATGTTCACCGTAATTATATGTATCTAAAATATACCCAATAGTCTTAATACGATACCGAATAGTCCTTAATTTTAACAAAATGTGTGTCTTTATAATACTTATGATTGTATTTCACTTAATTGTGTGTCTCTATACGATAGGCTATAGTCACAAAAATTGATTGTTTTTTGTGACTAATTATTAACAATTCGCCACTTATGGAATTAATTACATGTGGCCATTTAGCAAACATGGTCATGCTCACCGTAATTACATGTTTACAAAAGATACACAATAATGTTAATAAAATTTAAACTGTGTGACAATATAAAAGAAAACAACTACACTAAAACATCATGAATGTCGCAAGTTGGTGATATACAGTCACCACAGTTACTAAATAAATGTGTCTACTGACGGTTTAACGCTACAATATCGGATATTTAATAAACAAAATTCCGTACACATTTGCCACACTTTTATAATACGGTCACATGTTTTCATATCATATGGACACTACATTTTAAAGTGACCATAAGACCCATACGATGGCGTCACCTTCTGTCACACTTTCAGTGAAAAAATAAAATGTCATATGGTCACACTTTTTTGGTGTGACTGTAATTCATTTTTGTACTAGTGGAAACTCAGCATCTTCGTTTTTTATCTTCAAAAACAAAATTCCAAGAACATCTTAATACGTTACCGAAAAATAAATTATAATTATAAAATTATTGTTGTTTTCGATTTTATCTTTATCGAGCACAATTCCGAACGCTTCTGTAAATGGAATAGATATTCGTCGTCTGTAAAACCCACTTTTTTTAAGAACATCCACGCTAACTCGTCTTTGGACTAACATGGGTTATTAAACAATACTTTGATAAAAAATTGTAAGTATATTTATTTCAGATCATCATTCCGGAATAGATCATCGGTTTCCGGACCACGTTCATCGTGTTTCGGACCTACACTGCTATTCAAAAACCCCTACAATACCTAACTCCGGACAAAAACAACAGATCTGAAACACATTATAAAATACTTACATGAGATTCATACACGTACAACGAGAAAAAAAGGATAATCTGGATATTCCGGAGTTGTTCGTCGTATTCCGGACCATTCCGGACAATTCCAAAATACGTAAATCATTTTACAAACTCAAATGCAAAGTAACTTAAAGTGTAGAACTTACTTGTTTTGACGAATCCATGCTGAAAATTTGATACGAAATGTGGGTAGATCGTGCTTCGGATCTGCAAATTCCGAAATACGTATTCCGGATTTTTCATATGTGGGACCCTTATATATATATATATATATATATATATATATATATATATATATATATATATATATATATATATATATATATATATATATATATAGGTTTAGGTTCTATGGAAAACAAAAACCCTAAAAAAAACCCTAAAAATCATAAAAATGCATAAAAAAAATACTTAGAGATCACAAGACTTTTTTTTGAATTTTTTTATAAAAAATCGCAGCTTTTTATTAAAATTCGCTGAAAAAAAAATAAAAAATCAATTTTTTTTTTTATAAAAAAAAAGTTTTTTTTTTCAAATTTTTTTTCAGCGAATTTCTTTAAAAACCTGCGATTTTTTTATAAAAAATGTCAAAAAAAAGTTTTGTGATCTCTAGGTATTTTTTTTATGTATTTTTATGATTTTTGGGGTTTTTTTAGGGTTTTTTTATTTTCCAAATAACTCTTCTATATATATATATATATATATATATATATATATATATATATATATATATATATATATATATATATATATATATATATATATATATATATGAGTAGGCTACAATATTTGGGCTTAGGTTGGTTTTCGGGTCGAAATGACACATTCGGACCAAATTGTTAGTTTAAAATAAAATAAAAAATGGTCATATTTATAATTTAGAAAAAAAAAAAAAAACCAAAAATATGTTTAGCTTACTCAATTTCCCTTTAACTTTTCGATGGGGGCGTAAACTAATCACCCTCTTGCAATAAAATCAGATTAGCATGGATTTATTAAAAGGGAAACTAAGAAAACTAACCAATGAGGTCTTTGAAAAAATAATTATATTATTTTAGTTTTTAAATAATAATCACTTTTTTCAGAATGCTTAATTCCGGAGTACTGTTCACATTTTTTTAGTTTTTTTCCTTCAATTTTCAAAGAAATTATTGTGATTTGTTTATGATTCTGAATGCTACATTTCGTAATGTTTAATGTTACCGTTTTTCAATAAAATATTTAATTTTATTCACTCATATTGTATATAGTTAATATTACTATGTTTGTTTGATTTTTTGTTAAACTAAGAAAAAAAATGATTTTTTTCTTGAAATTCTAAACTTGTTCTTCGGATTTCAGACTTGTTCTTGAAATCTCGAAGTTTTTTTTCTCCGAAATTTTAGTCCGGAATCTGGAATATCATTTCGGAGTTGAAAGACGGTGAAATTAAAGATTATGAAATGTAGCCTTCGGAATCCTAAAAAAAACAAATAACTTCTTTAAAAACTAAAATAAAAATAATAAAAATAAATAAATATTAATATTAAAAAAATAATGAACATTACTCCGAAATTAAGCATTTCGGAGAAAGTAGTTATTTTTCAAAAACCGAAAAAATGTGATTATTTTCTTAATTGGAAAATCTCGTTTATAATGATTAGTTTACTCAATTTCCCTTTATTTTTTCATTAAATTCTAGTTATTGCATAGGTTATATATTAATAATTGATTTTAGAGATAATGATTTAAAAGGGTAATATACTTTTCGATTTATACATATTTGGTCACTGGATTTTTTTCGTCGACATTTGTCCTTTCAGCTTGTGTAACTGTACACATTCATTCCTTATGACCGGCTACTCCAACTAAGCCGGAAAAAAATAACTTAATTGTATAATATATTTCTCACTTTCTACAAATTTAGTCCTTAATATTTTTTTCATATTTAGTACTTAATATTTTTTTGGTTGCAAAATAAGTCGTTGTTTTTGTACATAGGTTTTTATCACGACATCCTACTTGATACAATAATTAATGAGGTGTTCAGGGTTGTTGATGTTTATGACTAACACGGCCTCGACCGCTTGGTGCTTAGTTCTTGTGTTTTCAACGCTGCAACTTCTTCATACGATCCTGGATTTTAACGATCTTTATATCTAGGCGTTCGTACTTGAGTCTACTATAATTTTCGTTTCGATAACTCCCATTAAGAAGTAATATGTTTTTATTTACGATTTTATAAAAAAAGGTTCATACATACATTAATAAAGAATACATGTATATAAAAATTGTAAGTAAAAATATATTACTATGAATGTGTAGATATAAAGATCAATAAAATCTAAGATTGTATGAAGAAGTTACGACGTAGGATGCTATGAGAAAAACTAAAGAAACTGCTCATAAGTATAAGATGTGTACAAAAACGAGAATGACTTATTTTGCAACAAAAAATATTAATGACTAAATGAGCAAAAAAATATTAATTACTAAATGTGTTCAAAATGAGAAATATATTATCCTATTAATTCATTTTTTTCGGTTTACCTGGAATAGTTAAGGACTAAATGTGTACAGTTAAACAAATTGAAGGGACAAATATGAACAATAAAAAAACCCAATGACTAAATATGTATAAATCGAAAAATATATTACTTTTAGTCATTATCCTTGATAATTTCTTTAATTAAAATTCTAAAAAAATCAAGATTAAAACTAAAAACTATAGATAGCTGCATTAACATAATGACTTTCACAACTTCAATTCATTATAATGCTCCAAGACAGAAGATCAGAGGGTGGCATTAGTGACCACATCCACTAAAGTCATGAAATTTTGATTAGAACTCCCGTTTGATCCAACTGCCTCGTGAGCAAGCTCTTTCAAAGTTTCAATCCTCTCCTTCACCTTTTTCGACGAATCATTGAGCGATAATATATGTTCAAGAGCACAACTAGTTCCTTCTTTCGTGAATTTCCCGCCTTCAATTCTCACCCCTATCCCCCAAACTCTCTCAACCATCCAAGTATTCATCTGTTGGTCCCCTAAAAACGGCCTACATATCATCGGAACACCAGCTCCAATGCTCTCCAACACAGAGTTCCATCCACCATGTGTTACAAACACACTTATTGCGAAATGCTCCAAGACTTGTACCTGTGGGGCCCATGATACAACTTTCCCTAATCCATTCGCAGTTGTTCTCTTCAAGAACCCATCTGGTAAATGCTTCATGAAATCGTTGTTGAGTGACCAAAGAAACGGGGTTTTGGTCTCTTCAAGTGTTTCAGCCAAAGCGACTATCTCATCTGGCAGAAGCCTGCATATTGTGCCAAAGGAGATGTAGGCCACTGATCTTGGCTTTTGACTATCTAACCAAGAACTGCATGAAAATTCATCAAATTTGGACGTTGGTTTTTGTTTGGAGATGAGATGGAAGGGACCAATGTTGAGAAAGTTGTTGAATTTTGAAGAGAGGTTTTTGGTGAGATCAGTGTCTAGTTCTTGAAATGAGTTTATTGCAACAACGGTGGCTTTGTCTAGGGTTCTTCCCATGTTATGTAGCATGGTTGAGAATGGTGATTCGAGGTTTCCAAAGAGGACTCCACCTGGTAAGTCGCCTACTCGAATCGTTGAGAATCCAGGGATCAAGTCAACCACTTCCTTGTCAGGCCCAACTGAATTACCTGTTAAGATGCATGTCTTAATTGTTGTATAGTTTGTGTATACATTTGTTTATTGAAATAAAAAAAGAAAAAGAATACGTTAAGATCATGTTTACTTTACCTTTGAGTTGAGCACCTTTTTCCCTAATGAGGTCAGTGTAAAAATGTGCAGAGAGAGAACAAGCTCCGGCAGTCCAAAACGACACCCAAGGAATGTTCAAATCCTCCGCCATCTGACTGGAAAACCAAATAAAAGCATCCACCACCAGGCAGTTGATTCTCAGTCCGATATCCTCCTCCGCCACATTCACACCCCTCCTAAACTCCTCCTCCGCCACCGCCAGAAACAAGTTAATATCCTCCTGAGGCTTCCCCACAAAAGCATAATCCTCTGGTATGCCGTCGGAGACATCATACGGCCGTATGTTGTCACAACTGAGCTCAGAGAACAATGTCCGGTTAGATTTTCGGGTGTTGAAGAAGGAGAAAACCGCCGTAGGGGCGGCAGAGGCTAGTCTCTGGACTAGGCTTAGAAGGAGCGGAGGGTGAGAAGCGAAAGGAAATGCAAAAACTGCAACATGTCTCTCCCATACGCCACCGTTAGTGGTGGTGATATCCATTTCGGTGTCTTTACTTGTGATAGGAAATTGGATGTTTATCATATATGTGAATTTATAGGACGATTACTTGAGAAAATAAATGTTGGTTGGTGATCATACAGCAACATGGTTGTTGCAAGGTGTTGGTTAAGGCAACGAGGCCCGGAGACTGGTGGTGTGTGGCGTGTGCGTTGGTTGAATTGCTTCAATAAATTTGTGGCGTGAATAGTAGGTGGAATGAACGGCTCTTAAAATCTGGACGCGCTATAAAGTCTGAAATTCCTTAATTACGATAGTGACTTGGTGACTTCAATAAATCTGTGCTATTTTGTACACTTTGAAAAATGGGAAAGTTGGGGGATTAATTAGTCTTTTGCATGTTGTTGTCAATGGCTCAATGCGTCTAAACAAAACACATATTGCTACTTAGGCGGGTCGAATTCGTGGAGAGTATGTAGTCCCAAAATTGTACTCAAGTAGTTTTAATGTAAAAAGTTGATTAATAAAAAATAAAGCACGATGTCTCATCTAAAAAACATTTTAAGACTGGAAAAAATTTAAATGACTTAAACGATTGCAAACGAAGTTGAAAATGAAACAAACAAGATCACTATTTACTAATAGATGGAATATGATATTTTATGGGCCAATGAGTACATGTACAATTAGAAGTTAATTACTTTATCTCACTTTATATTGTATTGGATAAATCATAAGACTTAACTAATTCTGATGTTAATGATAAAATACAAATTAAATTATAAAAACAGTGCATATCTTTCCATTTATATGTATTATATTAGTTACTATGGTCATACTCTTAAATGGCCCCAACACGTGACTATGGTAACACTCTTAATAAGCCCAACATTATCCATGAGTAGACCTATATATATATATATATATATATATATATATATATATATATATATATATATATATATATATATATATATATATATATATATATATATATTTGGAAAAGTTTCAATAGAGAACCATAATTATTGGTTCTTCAAGGAACCAAATCTTTTTTTCAATTTCTAAAGTTTATTCTTTATCGAAAAAAAAAATCTAAAAATATCTAAATTCATATATTAACATTGTGAATGTGAAAAATATTTTTCGGATTCACCGTGTGAATCCGGATTCACGTTGTGAATTTTCAAAGATTCACATTGTGAATTTGACGTAAAAAAAAAATCGAATTTGATATCATTGGAAAAAGATTAAAAAGTTATGAATTTCTGTATTTTTAGTTTTTTTTTTTTTGATAAAAAATAAGTTGTAAAAGTTGAAAAAAAGATTGGTTCCTTGGTTACTTGGTTAATTATGGTTCTCTATTGAACCTCACCCTATATATATATATATATATATATATATATATATATATATATATATATATATATATATATATATGTGTGTGTGTGTGTGTGTAAGTTCAATTGAGAAAATAAAAAATGTTGAGAATGGAAGAATCATTCTCAGCCACTCATTTATTTTTGCCACAAAAACCTCTGTCGTACCAGAGGAAATGGGAAAGGAATAGACATGTGTTTTCCAACAAAACATGTTTCCTTAAACTATGCTAATCATTACCTTAATATATATACAAAACATAGTTTTTTTTTCGTTTTTTTTTTTAATTTTTAAGAAGCTATTTTTATCGAAAAATGAGTTTAAATATACCAAAATTCATGATTTTTTATTCTCTACAAATAGACATCCATATTGATATAGTTTTAAGATAAAATAATTTTTTTTTTATATATTTTCAGCTATCGTTATTAATAAGTGAATAAAAATGCATCAGGTTTTTTACTACAGTACATTCATTATTCACTTATGAATAAAAAGTATGATTAATTTTTTTTTTTACAATTTAAGTATCATTCATATATGAATATAGCATATAATAAACATAGTATAATCATATTTAAATATTAGACGATGCATTCACTTGTGAATATTACATAGTATATTCACTTGTGAATATTAGATGGTATATTCACTTATGAATATTATATGATATTTTCATATGTAAATATTACATAGTATTACATGGTATATCACATGTGGGTATTACATAGTATATTCACTTGTGAATATTAGATGATATATTCACTTATGATTTATGAATATTACACAGTATATTCACATATGAATATTACAAGGTGTTTTCACAAATATATATAATTTTTATATGTTATTCACATATGAATAACATACAGACTTGCATATTTTTTTTTGTTTTAATAATCATATACTGATTCAGGTGAAAAAACAAATTCATATGTGAATATAACGTGGTAATTTAGTTTATGCATTTCATCAAACAGTTGGAGTGCATACAAGTTAACTTTTTTAAAAATGTTAAAAACATGATACTTTGGCTGGTGGGGGAGTGTTCCTCTAGAAATGTTGGTCCTCTTGATTGTAGGAAGCTATAATGTGGTGGTTTTTCATAGCCGGCGCCGTCATCTGCTCCTACTCCAACTTCACATTCTGTTCCCATTACACTAGTGGTTGCCATGGAAATCGATCCCTGTAACGCTGCTTATTTTCTCTTAGCGGTCGTCGGAGAAGGACAAAGATGAAGTTCGAGGTCGCCGTTGTCTGAGATGGTGACCATAACCCTAATCGGGGTTGGATCTACAATGGTGGTGCTAAATCGTCTCCTCTGACGGCGGTGCCAGATCGTCGCCATCAAGTGGATTTCGTGACCCAGATTCACGGTTGCTTATGTGGTAGGATGAGAGATGTAGTGGTGATGTGTAGATTAGAGACGAAGATATTGATGAAGTCCAAGACAAATTTGCCACCGCTCATTAATGTATTTGGATTATTTACAAGTTTGTCACCGTGCGTTTTTTAAGCTCATTAAATGATTGGCTGAGAATGGTTCCCCCATTCTCAACCTTTTTTTTCTCAATTGAACTCTCTCTCTCTCTCTCTCTATATATATATATATATATATATATATATATATATATATATATATATATATATATATATATATATATATATATATATATATATATATATATATATATATAAAAGCAAGTTCATACGAAAACTCAAATGAATTGCGAAAATGCGAAAACACATATTGTGTCAAATTCCCTATTAATTATGCATAAACAGTAATCATTTGTTCATATATGTTCTTTAGCTTCTGCAATAATTTATTGTAGATAAACATATAGTATTTATATATTTGTTTTATGTTACTCAATTGACATCAGTAAATTTTTCTCTTATCATTATTTTTAATTACACCATTTACAACAATAATCAAACTTTATCTAATGTTACTATAATGTATGAAAGTTTGGAAACGTGCCATTTTTTCTAATTGCAATAAAAATAATTTTAGTTGATTTAAATTATACACATCGAAAATCTATAAAAATAGCTTTATAATGTAATTTTTGTGATTATCATTTTTTAAAAATTAGAGGATGCGTACCCGGAATCGGAACTGGTTCTGACGGTTCCGAAAGCGGTTCCAAAGTTTTAGAAACTGATATAAACGGTTTCGCTTCCGATTCCAGCAACTTAGGAATTGCCGGTTCTAACAAATTTAATGGGGTTAAGTACCTATAATCATCCCTACGTTAGAGTTTACAAGAAACAACGAGATGTGTATATATTGAGAAAATAGGCCTAAACATGTATATGGACCGAGGCCCATGAAGCCCAAGACAAAAAAGTCAAAAACCTACCAAAATTCCAAAAGGATATTTCTAAGAGACCTTTGAAGTCCTCTGGTCTCTAGTCTCCACTCTCCAGCCTCAAATTAGTATTCTGAAATCTATGGTCCAAAATCTCTGTATAACACAGAATCTACAACTCAATATGGTTCATCATGTAACACTCTCAACAATATAACACACACTGAACAATTTTTAACAGTCGCAAATTGCTCCTACCTTAAGTAACTTCTTGAAGCCTCCAATAAACATTGGACTTCATTTATATTTTATAAAAAGCTTACATATTATATGCATTGGGTCTTAAATACAATTACAGAAATAGTTTTTGTGATTTGGTCGAATTCTCAGTTTTGGTCCCTAAGTTTAAAATTTGCTAGGTTACATCCTTATGGTTTGTGAAAATTGCACTATAGATCATTGGTCCATATAAAAAAAACAAATTATCCTTTCTTTCTTAATTATAAAATTATTTTTGTTTTTTAAATCAATTATCCAAATTATATAAAATCATATTATTATTATTATTATTATTTATTTATTTTTTGCTTTATTTATTTATCTTTGTTTTTGTTGTTTAAAAATCTTTTAATACTTTTGACGTTTTATTTAAATATATTTTTTAATGTTTTTTTTGACGTTTTGTTCGTCCAATATAATTATTTAATGTTGTTTTTTAGGCGTTTTTTGTTTACATCATTCACTTATATGTAGGGTTATAAGCGAAATGAACGTTGGATAACGTTTGTGAACTGTTCGGCGGCAAGTTCGTTTATATTTTTTTATTTAATAAATAAACGAATATGAACAAAAATTATCGTTCGTTTAGTTAAACGAACAAACATTAACAATTGTCTCGTTCGTTCATTTATGTTCGTGAACGTTCGTTTATAATTTTCGTTTACGTTCATTTATGTTCGTTCGTTTACTTTATTTATATTCATTTATGTTCATTTTTTTTTATTATATTACCATATTATATATTCGTTTATGTTCATATATGTTCAATTGTGTTTGTTCATCTTTGTTCGTTTAGTATGTTCACGAATATAAACGAACGAACATGAACCAGATAATTTGTTAAACAAACGAACACGAAAAAGAAAATCTTGTTCGTTTATCCGTTCGTGTTCGTTTATTTGTTCGGCTAACTTAAACAAA